>NC_058053.1:21699887-22299887 GCF_020085105.1 Siniperca chuatsi
TATGTTGTTCTGTCATTTTGTACTAAAACCTATTAGAAAAATGGCTTTTACACAAGAAGGGTAATAGCTTTGTGCTTAGCTATTCTAAACTTGTCTAAACTAGCACATCCTCATCTGACAGCAGAAATGTATTGCAGTGTTCCTATGAGCTGCAATGTACTGTATGTTGTATTGTAGAAAAAGGTGGCTGCACACTGAGTTGATGCTCCCCTCAAAAGTGCAGCTAAGACTTTTGAAAGACAAACACTTTTGCACTCCTTCCAAAATGGCTAATCTATTCTGCTATCGCCGGTGCCAAGTATGCAGTTAAGTATATTGTTTTGGACTGCTGCTTGAATAACAAGGAGGATACAATTATTAGCCATCTACTGTTTTTAGTGATCCAACCAGATCCAAGAGAGTGAAAAAAAACAACAAGAGAACCAGAACACCCTGGCTCCGACTCAGAACAGCTCTGACTGGGTACTTTAGGGATTTGCTGAATTAATTTGTACATCTACCAATGTTACAAGTCATCCCTAATTGAACATTTTCATATAAGACAATAAACCTGACTTCACTCATCATAGCTGCAGCTCAGACAAATTGTTTTGGATATGAACAGAGGAATATTATTACGAACATTATATGGAATTGCAGCACATGTACAGTACTCCTGACAGACCTCACTATAATGATGTTTCTAATGGCCTCTGGTGTGCACTATGTGACACTAAGTGTATTGATGTTGTGCAGGCTTTCTGCGGTTGCTCCTCCCTCTAGTCTCTGCTACGTTAATCCCTCCCTACATGTATGTTCAATGATTTATGGTCATAATAACCCAAAAAGAGGATTAAGCTAATTAAACCACAGTGCTGTGCTTGTAGTGAACACACCGGGAGGGAATACACCGCCCCCACATTTATACCGCACACACACACACACACAGAGTGAGGAAGCTGCAGTGTCTTCAGGGTGTCTTTCTTTTCCTCAGTGAATGATTCTGCCTTTAAAAGCTCATCTCATCGTTGGTTAGCATGACTCGAATGTAGAATCATCACAAGATTAAAGATACTGGAGCTAGTGGCCAGGCTACCAGAAAGCTAGCTGCTCCATTCTGGATTAGCTAAAGCTACAGCTGTGGGTACCCCCGGCTATGCTAGGTGCTGCCCTGGAATGTCATGCTATACTTAAAGCCATGCGATGATCACTGGGATCACATAAGCCTGTAACACGCTGGATTAATGATGCCAAGGTTGCCAGTATTAATACAGTAGAAGGGCTGCAGGCTATGTACTATAATCCTGGTGAACACCAAGGAAACTGCTAACACTGGATGGTGACAACTGGAGGCCATGAACCACTCCAGATACTGTAAATGATGCTGTGGTTAAAGCTAAAGTTGAATAATGCTAGCTTCAGGTGGCACACGTCTGCACAGGCCTCGTGCTGCAGATAAGTGATGGATTCAGCCTGAGTTACTCAGGCTAAGAGAAGTCCAATCCAGAAGACAGTTTGACTTGAAAATAACATTTCTAAGAAGGTACAAATCTGTGGTTCACCGGTTCCTGTTACTTTAATAGTAGTAAAGTAGCTCTAAGCAACAATCGTAAATCAAAACAACCTCCAATTTGAATAACCGCTAAATACATTTTCAGACAAACAATTCATAAAGTTTCTATTCTATGGGATTTTTTGTGATTTTGCTTACCACTGAATGTGGTCTTTGGTTATCACTTAAATGACTCTTAAGGTCATGTTCAGACACACTGCCTGAAAAAACACAGCCTCTTCATTGATTTCAGACAACTGCATACAAGGCTTTGACATCGACAATCAAATATATTCACATGAGCACATACATTACTTTGTAAAATGAATGCCATATTTCTACAGTTTTCCTGCTGATCGTGATTGTCTTTGTGAGTTGTAAAATCCTTCCTCATAGTTTTGTAAACCACTGTGTAGTGTTTTGATGTTTGAATCATGGATCTATTTCTCAACAGTACCTCACCAGTACCTGAAACAATAACAACCTTACTAATGCAGTTCTTTTAATGCAGGGCTGTTTTTGGTCTGAACGCCTGGTAAGTCCTTCATTTCATTCATCTTTGGACTCAACTCTACTTTGGCTGATTTACTGTTGAAAAGTGGAGCACATTTTTTCCCCCAGTTCCTTTCACTGTATGTTAAACAAGAAAATTATGAATAGTCTGACCCAAGACTTTACAAAGACAACAAAGATCTTCCTCTGCCTGCTGTACAGACTTAATTGTGGAATTGATTGAAAGGTTTTGTTTCCATGTTTTATGAGCGATAATGCACTCAGAAAAATATAACAGGCTGTTCCTTATCGAGTAAACTTCTTACCATGATGGATGTAAACTTTCAGGCTGAGTTCAGGTTACTTAATGTGGTTTCAATTCAAGCAAATCATAATCTGCATCACTCAAATTCATCTTCACTTATGTGTCTCCTTCATCAACCCAAAGCCTGTCTCCACATGCTAACACTCATGGCAAAAAGCCCCTGGGTACATTAGCCTGGTGTGTGTTCTGTCTGAGGGTCACTGAGAGGGCAGCTGTAGTTCAGACCCAGTTGGACACGGCTGAATTCGCAATGTAATTTACTACCAGTCTATCAATCATCAGGCAATTACTGAGGCAGGGTCTTTCGGTGCTGAGCTGGTATCAAGACTCATGAAGAAATGAATAAATCTAGAGGATCATCTGAGAAGCAGAGGAAGAAGAGAGGTCCTAATCTCTTTTAAAAAAACTGAAATATCAGATGTTTTCTTTGCAGATTTCTCCAGAAGCTCAACCAACTCATAAGGTGAAATATCTTTTGGGTTATGTACATGTGCTGGGTTATGTGCTTAGTCTTACGCGAAGCTCCAGGTACATTATTGAAGTTACTACATCTTGTACAACAGTGCTGGCAATTGTATGAGGACATTGACATTTCACATTTTCAAACCCCAGCACATTGGGTTTGAAATGGAACATAGACTATGAGGTAAAATGCTGACTATCAGCTTTAATTTAAGTGTGTTAGCAGTGCAGAGCTTCTATAAATAGTCCCCTAATTTTAGGGCACAGAAAGTAACTTGAAAAGTTGAAAAGTTGTATAAACTTGAATAAAGTCATCATTTTAAATATTTGATGCCAAATCTGAAGTCTCACAGACATCATCAGACACTTGGCATCTTCCCTGCTGATGTTCTGTCAGGCCTGTACTACAGCCAGCTTTACTTCTTGTTTCTTGTTTCAGGGCTCTTTGCCTGCAGTCTGATCTTCAGCAGTGAAATACATGACCAGTTGGATTGAGGTCATGTGACTCAAGTGGACCATGAACGTTACAATGTTTGGCCATAAAACTCCTTGGTTGCCATGTCTGTATGTTGTCCTGCTGCATTATTCTAAAACTGGGGGACCTGAGGCCCATTTCACACAAGCAATCTGTAAGCACTGCCTAAACACAGATCACAAATGATGGGCAGTGTCATGTTTCACAATGATTGTTGCTCGCAAATTGCAAATTACAGGTTTCTTGCGTGTTCATGCATGGGTTGCAAAGATTGTATTTATCGCGATTAGTATAACGTGTCAAAATGAGCGACAGGACAAGCTCTCATGTTGCAAATATGGTCAAAAGGGCCCCATGTATACAAGGGGCTACGAGTCCTACAGTGTTCACCCAATATTGATGTGAATACCCACAAATTATAACTGAAAGCCAGCACTGTGACCTCAAAACCACTGTTTCAATTCAAATCCAAACTGCTGGAGTACAGAGCTGAAATAATTTACAGTTTTATCATCTTAATAGAGAGAATTGTGCTGAAGGCAATTGTAATGAATGTAATGAAGGTCCTACCTGTGTGAGTCCTCTGATGTGCCTTCAAATGGGAGCTCTTGGTGTAAACCTTCCTGCAGCCATTAAACTGGCACCGGTGGACTCTCTTTTTGTTCTCTGGTACCTCTCCTACCAGACTTCCTCCTCCTCCCTGCTCGCTGTCACTGAGGGTTCCTCCTCGGCTCGGCGGTGATGGCAGTGCTCGTGCTGCCACCAGTTTAGCCGCCCCTAAGCCTACCTTCTTTGCCACAAGTTTGAGCGTTAGTGTACCGTCTGCCGTGGCAGTCAGTGTTTGTGTGGGTTTGATGAGGTGGCGGCCGAGCTCTGGTGACGATGGCGGTGTTAGGGATGTAACAGCAGCGCTAAGCTGTGCGGCACTGACTCCTGCGAGGACTTGGTCCTTTGGTGTGAGGGTTTCAGTTCCTGCCTCTGCTTGGGTCTTGTTGGGGTTGGGCACCTGGAGGATTTTGGCCTGGACCTTGGGGAGAGTTACCAGTAGTGGAGGTGGGCTTGGCTGGTCAGGGAGGCTGGGGAGGAGGGGGTCCATCAGGTCCTCATCACTGTCACCACCCTGCATGAAGGCTGGCGTTAAGAGACAGTCCAGCTCCTCATCAAAGAGCTCTGAGAGTCGCTTTGGCTCCGTCTGTAGATACCGCTCCAACTCTAGACATGTCTGCAAGAAAAGGAAGCAGATGGAGTCAGACATAAATATACTTTACACCTGTAAGTTCAGTGTTTCTGACAACTCCAGTCACACCATCTACGCATACAAGATATTGTGTCACTGCAAGGTTCAAATGGCCTTTAGTAACCAGATTTAACACTGCTCTCACATACAGTACATATTAGTTCAGGTAGTCTCACTTGTATCCATTGATCGGCCAAGAGCATTTCATTCATTCTTCAGCAAACATAGGTCATTGATACAAATCAAGTCAAGTCAATTTTGTTTATATAGCCCGATATCACATCAGCTACATGACTACATGTTGAACATACCATCATATTCAAACAGGTGTACAGGATGCCTTTTTAACCTGACAGGTCTTGTTGTTACTCCACTGATACCTTCATGCCAACACCATTTACTGCTGCTGAAGCTCCCACCACCACTTCAAACACATCATGTGTTGAAGTTTTTGGTATTGTTGACTTTGCTATTGTTCTTATCTAATGTTCATGTATACAGCAATCTCAGAACTCAGTACACTATAATTCTGTTTTCTAAAATCTATATGTTGGAGGATTTGTTTTTGCTGCTCAGATTCTTTGAGAGATCCCTCCAAGAGCACACTTTCATTTGCAATAAATGGTCACTTCCTTACCGTGTCTCAGTAATCCATCACTAACTCATACAAAACATAGGATTCAACTTTATACTGTATGTTATATACAGCATTGCACTGTAATGCCAGAAACAGCACATCTCTATCATTCTTCTCTCATTGACTTTGCATGATTTTTCAGGGTTTCTGATCACCATATGAAGGTATTGGTTTAAACCTTAAATCTCAAACAAGTCATTCAACTTAAACAACAAAGTAGGTCTTTTGTTGGTGCCTTCCAATATGATCCATATGTCCATTAAAAAAAT
The DNA here is from genome assembly GCF_020085105.1 of Siniperca chuatsi. Taxonomy (NCBI): domain Eukaryota; kingdom Metazoa; phylum Chordata; class Actinopteri; order Centrarchiformes; family Sinipercidae; genus Siniperca; species Siniperca chuatsi. The sequence goes on from NC_058053.1 coordinate 21,705,316, forward strand.
TAGCATGACTCATATGAGCATTTTCTGATCTGCCCCCTCTATGGTTAAGGGCTGATAAAACGTGTGCAAAGCCGAGGCAAACAAAATGGGGACCCACTCATAGAAAAACGTCTCTATAGCGCTACTAGAGATCAAAATCTTCCCAGGGAACCTTTGAGGATAGAGAAAGACCACGGTCGTGGTTTAAAGAAACCAGTTTTGACTGTTTGGAACTTGGACAAGAACAGCAATCTCCCATGTCAAAGTAACACGCTTGTATGCACAACCATCCACTATTTGTTTGCGTGAAAGAGGTCGATTACCAGGTAAATGTAAACATAGGTTGGTTTAACTGTTTGAACAAACAACCAATGCAACGTTTTTTTTTTAAATGAGTCTTTCCTTACAATTTCTTCTGACATTGGTATATTCAGTAGTTTTCCCAGAACTGTAGAGTTTTCAGAGACCTTGTTTACTATTTCAAATGAAATACCCACTGTAGGCTTTATATTTCTCTGCAGCTGTTGACCATGTCACCTGGCACACGGCAGTCCTGAGAGAAGAGGGATTTAGTCTGTGATTGATTGCTGCTGCCTGGCCAAGCTCTCCGGAGCCCTGAACTGTGGAAGCCTTGCCTGTTTCCCTCTGCTCACCCAAATCAACCAGCCATGGAAGTTATATCGCAAGATAGAGGAAGGAAGGTGAGCAAGATGACAAAGAGAAAGTCAAACAAAGAAACAAAGGAGAAGGAGGGGAGATAAGGAGAGAGAAACAAGGAAGAATAAGTGAGTATGTCTATAATTGTTCAACCTTTATCCAGAGGTAACAGAGACATCTGTGCTTTTTTTCAATAAATATCGTTCCAGATTTTGGCAGCAGAGCAGCATCACCAGAGTGCCTTGGTCAAGGGCACCCGCCACATTACCTCAAGGGATTTGAGCCAGAAACCTTTAGGCCACTAACCTACTTTTGTTAACCTCTCCTCTCTAAACTTTTATGTTTTCTGTAATTTCTGCCCCCTCTCACTTGAACTACCAACTGCACTTTTGAGGTCTACATGGAACTGTTTAGTCGATCCGGCTCCTGCTTTGATCTCTCACACCTGCAACTCTAGCTTTTATCAAAATTCTGTCTGCCTCATCCCACAGGGAAAATAAGACACATGTAGCTGTCATAGCTTTTAAAAGTTAGAGATGTTAAAATCAAGGGAAATCCTTAAACCCTATACTGGAGTAAACAAATCCTGTGTTCATAACGCTCGTGTTTTTGTGATGTTTGTTTTTGTCAAGAGAGAGAGAGAGGGGGGAAAGACAGCAGGCCAGTCCACAGCTCTGTAACTGTCCACTCAGCACTTTTTTTGCAAGCTACCTGGCTCCAGCACTATCCTGCAGCATAGTGCCTTTACTGTATCTGCTTGGAAAATGAATTTCCTCTTTTTGGCCAAAGGCCTTTGGCAGCTGAAGGTTCTCATCCTGATCCTCTGGCTCTTTCCACCTCTGCCATCGGAGCAAATTGCAGCCACTATAGAAATGTTTTTTCTTAGCTGCAGCTGGTTGACTTGGTTCATTCAGACAGGCCAACGCTGGAGCTTTGCTCTGCTCAGCCTCAGTGACGAGACAGACAAACCAACACATTTAGTCTGAACATCTGTTGAGTGGTGATAAGCTGAACTTCCTTCTCCCTTCTTTTCTTCCTTTCTTCTTCTCTTTAAAAGAATGTCTTTTAGGATGCTCATTTGCATATGAATATAAATCAAAGATATTTCTCGGGGGTTACCCTGCTTCATAAGGAAACTCGAGAAAGAGAAACAAAGGCAAAGATGATGCCGAGTAACAATGTCTTTTGCAAAACAGATACTAGTGCTGTGAGGAAAACCTTCTGGTTAGCCTTTTGTCCAGATTGTTGCTATGATTTGTTAGCACTGGTATTCCTTTCAGTAATTGCTATGTGTAATACAATATCTAGTCAAGCATGCCAAAAGAGGCTATTTTATCTCTTTAAATCAGATCAGTCATTGCTAATGCATCTAGAAACCAATACTGGAGATTATCAAACAGACATCTGCTTATCTGGAGTGGAACTTAAACAGCCATGTGCTTTGTTTCAAGAGAACATAGCTGCATGGTTTGGATAGAAGAATGATGAGTACACCGCTCATTGGTCACTCATAGCAATGGGCAGCTCCATCTGCTGGGAATGAGTCACATTAAAGGACTTAAACACAAATGATGAGTTTGATTGTTTTAGTTAGTTTTAGTATGTAATGATAGCAACAATACTTGAGCATGGAGACTCATTCTGGCCCTTGGGAACATATATGTGATAAAACAATCACACCTGTTATCATGTGACCAAAGTTGATGTGACACAGGTCACGAGATGACACCTGAGCAAGTTTAATTCACTGAAGAAGGTCGTTGGGTACAGTTGAAAACTCTGGTAAGTGAACCTTTGAGAGACACCAATATTGTTTTAGCTACATTAATTTGATTAGCTTTTTTAAACATTTTTTACACAGCTACAGATTCAAGATACTATGAGGATGTAAATGTCCTAAAAAGGAGTAATTTGATGTATAATTTATGCAGTTTTTCTGGTTCATTAATATTTCTGGAGATTACACTTTTATCCTGAAGGATTCGAGCTGTTGCTACAAGCAGGACACAAACAAAATATTTCTAAAGATAAAAGGGAAGTTTTGCAAGAAAACACAAAATAAGATAATTATATAAAAATATTTTTCTCCTTATCCTTTCCAGGGCTCCGTAGCATTATATTTTGCTACTATACTATATGTGTTATAAACATTATTCATCATCCTCAGACACAACTACTACACCATGAATATTAGTTCTCTTTGATATAGTAAATACAGTGTCTACAAGCGATTTCTGACAGCATACTGTATCCTTGTTTTCACTTGGACTAGAAATCAAAAATAGAAAGGTCTGTATGTCTCCTGGCGGGGGCTGGACTGATGCTGAGGATTGTGGGAGGTGGGCGGGGAGGACAGAGGGTAGAGAGAGCCAGAGGCTGTGGAAGAGGAGCGAGTGGCAATCAAACCCACGGCTTGCAGTGAACACACTGCCTCTGACATCACATGTGTGACCTTCTCCTTCGTCTGTTTCTCCTACACACCATGATTATCAGGTAACAATGACATGTATGGCCTGCAGCGTGTGTGTGTGTGTGTGTGTGTATCAGTAGCTGCTGCTACAGCTCAGACTGATAGCATGTGTAGGGCTCACTTCCTGTCCCCCTGCTCAGTCCCACACCATATGGAGAAAGGTCACATCGAAACACACACACACACACACACACACACACACACACACACACACACACACACACACACACACACACGGGCAGCCAGTAGCCACTCCTTTTCAACGGTTTCAGGAGCATTTCAACACTTGTATGGACACGAAACTCTCCTGGTTGAATCATCAGCAGAAACAATGAGAGACTGAGCTGAAGAAAATCTGCCCCACTGACAAAAAGTCAAAAGTACAAGAGAGTGAACAGTTTTAGGACAGAAGTCAACTAGAGTCCAAGAGACTGCTGCAGTAAGAAACATCCAACATCCAAAGCTTCAGATTCTGTTGCTGGCAGCCAATGGTGGGCTGAAGTTAGAGGTTGAGCTCTGTAGAACTATTTGAAAAAAATCGTCAGTTTAAATCAATTTGCTTTCAGTTTGTGGTTAAAATAAATAACTAATGCTGCAATCACATCATCTTTGTTAGTATGGGATGAACCGGAAAACCTCCTGTTATTCCGACTTTGCAAGCGTTCGTGGTTTATTCCAGGGTGGTTACCCCGATTGCTGGCCCTGCTGTCATACCAGATAAATGGATGCTGAGCCCAAATTAGCTATTTTTAGCAAGGTATGTTCACTAACCCACAAATACATAGTGTATAGCTTGTTTTTAATTAGTTGAATCAACTGTATTAGTGTTGTTATTGGATTTCATCTAGATGTAACTGTCAGTGTTGGTGGCTTTGAAGCCATTTGACCATCAGCTTGTTGACACTTCTGTAGTTCTTTTCAACATTTGAGAGATATTGTAATTGCCAGAAATTCCCAATTTCACCTACTTACAATTACAACTAAGAGGCTGATGTGAACATTTTTTTCCCCCGCTTGGCTTTTCTTAATTACAGTCTGTATGATCTGATGTGAACATATCATAAAGGTGCAGTGTTTTGTTCCTGATTGCAATGCTGAATATACTAGAACTGTTATTTTAAACACACTGGCTGACACTTTCTCCAGTGGTCATTGAGGCTCACGGGTACTGTAGTGTAGTATTTAATATACACAACTCCATGGCAATACTATAACTCTGAGTTTCAAATGTTTATTTCCAGTGGGAGAAACACTTCTGGAATCAGCTGCTCTCTATTTACTACAACTCAAGTGGCGCTAGTTTCTATTGTTCTGTCTGTGTAAGAAATCAGCCATCAATAAAGACTATCACTCTGCACATGTGAGCTGTCATATATGAACACAGAGAAAAATAGGTTTAGCAGTTAACATACTCATTTCATTATTTTTTCAGCTGTGGTGTTCACTTCATGCTTTTCAGTGTTGCTTGATTTAATTGTGTAATTGTATTGGAGGTCAAGGTCAAACAAGGTCAGAAGCAAATGCAGTGTCACTGCTGAATTTATTTGAAAGCTCTAAATGTCTATACAGCAAGTCTACATTTTATTTATTTACCAACAAACTAACCAACTATATTTGTGTGTGATCAGTTGGTGGATATATTTCATGTGACCAGCTACACTTTCAAACTCAGAGCTGAAGATAAAAACAATGGAAAAAGTCCATCTTATTCGCCAACATCCCCTGTTCCCTCAAAGAACGTTTTTTTCCCTTTATATTTTGAATGTCTGATTTAATATCTCGTTTAAAATAGCTACCAGTGACGTGCAGGTCCTGCCTGTGTGTGTGTGTGTGTGTGTGTGTGTGTGTGTGTGTGTGTGTGTGTGTGTGTGTGTGTTCTCAGCCTGCTGAGGTCCATTAATAATAAATGCAGAGAGCAGAGGGCTCTGGATGGAAGCGCTAAGAGCTTTTGACAGACAAAAGATCATCGAGGATGGAGCTCAGCAAACAGAAGTGGGTTCAGCAGGAGATGCTCTATCAATGTTTGCATGCACACAGTTATGTGACTATTACCAACATTTCCATTAGGACAATGGTGAAATAGAGCCATTTACGTGATTCTGTGAAGTGACTTCCTATAATGATATGCTTCACGTGTGGTTATTGTCACCTAAACGACTGACTCGACAACATGAGAAATATCAACAGCTTTCTTTCTACAAGATTTTAGATTCTACAAAGCCTTGAAACATTCAGTTAAGAGCTGATTCAGCCCATATGAAGCATGATTTTGCTAATGTCTAATTCAGGGCTGTGACATATACACAATGAGAGATAGATCACAGAAAAGAGTACATTTAAAATCACAATTCACAAAAAAAGTGAACAAACTATTTCACCCTAAAATGATTATCTATTACCCACATGACATTCAAAACACACAGAGTTCAGCACAAGCCTCATTAAAACTCCCTAAACTCCTACACAAAGGTCTACAGACAGTAAAAACTCTGCCAAATGTGACTTACAGCAACATCAGCTTACCTACCATGCTGTCAAACACTTTAAAATAATTCTTTGTCCATGTTTATTCATGAGTTTCCATATAGCGACGAATTTCTCGTCCTATGTTCTATGCAGCTCAGCCAGTGGGGGATAAATGGTGGGAATCATGTGATGTAAATGTCAGGTACACACTTACAAGCTGAACAGTGATACTGTACAGCTACACTTCAGGTCAGTCTGGAAAAATGAAAACCAGTCGGAAAATTAACAGACCAGCTCCTGCAATGTGTCCGTGCCTGATGGATTCAGCAAGATCCCCTGGATCTTGTTTTTGGTCTTTTGCTCACCAATATCCATGGTGACATCAGCAGCCACAGCTTCACAATGAGGAACATGAGTTGTCAGACAACTCATCAGGTTTACTCGTCTCAGTAACATTTATGAGTAAATCTAAAGAAATGATGGTCAGAACACTGAAAACAAGCCCCAGGTTTTAAAAGGATCCGAATTTTCCTTTATATCTCTCTGACACACTCATCCGAATCCTGGATCATAAACAAGTATGTGACAAGTATGGTGGACATGAATGGAAAAGGCTGAAAAGGTCATTTGTACTGAATACAATGTAGATCTTTTGGACTGACAGACCAACCAATTGTCTTATGTCATTTAATGGTAATTTTTGCTTTTTTTTTTATAACTCCATAGTCTAAAAAATGGTCCTCATTTGTTTGAAGTATATGAAATTTGTAGATAATTGGTAAAAAAGAGGCAAAACTGTCATATGTTCCATTAAACTAACACACAAGTGTGGACATGTCATGACAGGTCTCCGTTAATAACCTTGACATCCTTGTATCTATATCTTACTGCAATTTAATCGCACAAATGAAGAACACAAAACTTAAGTGTGGGTTCTGCATTTCCTCACATTATTTTCATTCATCTTGAATATAGCTGTGTCACAGTTGCATTCATGTAAACATCCTCACTGACTACAACAGAAACAGTTTCCCCTCACACTTCTGCAGAAAGCCTCCTTGTGAGGATCTCATCTCCTCGAGTCTAATCCTTTTGGTTTGTTCCTGTCTCTTTATCTGTGTATGCATTAGAGTGTGTTTATTTTCCCTCTACATTACACAGCTTTTGGCTTCAAATTATGTTTTTCTCTCCGGTTTCTCATACAAATAGGTCCTAATTAAAGTGCTTTGGCTTCCATAAACTGCTCTTTGAAGCGCTACCTCTTGATGGATCTCGCTCTCTCCACACAGCGGGCTCTGATGGCTAATTAGCCACTCAAAAGAAAAAGGCAAAAAGAGGCTCTTTATTCAGCTAATTTGCTGATGTGGCTGTGTAGATGGCAGATGTGTGTGTTTGTAAGAGTGAGAAGAGCATAATGACTTTTAACTGATGTGTGTGAATATGTAATGCTTTATGCTTGGGAGTGTGTACAATATCAAACTGGTGCCATTGGCAGCAAGCTGCCTCCTTTATGTCTGAGCAAGCATCAGTGCTGCAGAGTGTGTTTGCTGCTTTGTTACAGACTGAAGTGCAGTTTGTGTGAAGCTGCCTGTGAAGATACTGGAGCTTTTTGAGTTACTGCAGCAGCATCTGTATAGAGTCACATTGACTTATAACTGCATATCCTGTAATCTGGATGCATTAACACTTGCCTAAAGTACATTAAGTTGTACTAACATCATTTTATCCTCATCCACGTGGTGTCAAATTCACCAAATCATTCAGTTCCCATTTAAAGTGCAAATTCTCTAAAAAGAACATATAATTAAGAATTTTAATGCTAAATCAGTGACCTTTCTCTTAAGCTTTACACTTTGGAAAAGGAGGAAAACTACTCAACTACAGGTTTATATAGATAAGGTGAGTGTTCGAGCATCTGTTTGCCTTTATTTTGTTCATAGTGCAGTTAGATCTGCAGTTTTCCAGACAGGTCCTGGAGCAACCCAATCAGCATCAGCGTCTTTACTTATAATGACATTTGAACATTCCATTTATGTGATTAGTGAACATTTTATTTCAAAAGCATGGGCATTCTTCTACTGCTGTAACAGCCTCAACTCTTCTGGTTTCAGGCTTTGCACCAGACTTTGGAACCTGGTTGCAGAGATTTGCTCCCATTCAGCCACAAGAGCATTAGTGAGGTTGGGCACTGATGTTGGGCGATAAGGCCTGGCTCACAGTCTGCGTTCCAGTTCATCCCAAAGGTGTTGGATGGGGTTGAGGTCAGGGCTCTGTGCTGGCCAGTCAAGTTCTTCCACACCAAACTGGGAAAACCATTTCTTTATGGACCTGGTTTTGTGCACGAGGGCATTAACATGTTGAAACAGGAAAGGGGATTTACTAGACCAAACCCTGAAAAACTGCCCCAGAAGAAATGTATACAAGCATATATGGACAGGAGTGGTAGTGCAGCACATCAGCATACAGTACATAAACTATCCTCTCCTATCTATCCTGGACCTCAGCTTGCTTATGGACAGCTGCCATTTTGGATACACCACTTTCCTCATGCCTACACTGCACTGGTTCTAGATCCAGCTGCAGCAATGAGCCAGTATCATTCTGCTGGATGGTGACCATTTGCCACTGCTACTGTTTCCAATAACCTTCTCTTAACATCGCAGTGCTCTGATGTGGTTATGACAGTTGTTTCACTGCATTCATCAGTGTTTCTCAAATGTGTCACTTTTTATATCCCAAGCAATTAGCAAATAGTACAGCAGCTAAAAACATCAGGGTTCCTTAAGCAGCTCTGTTGCTGGTTTGAAGAGTTGACAATTTAAATACCCTAAAAACAACATTACAAAAAATGGAACTGAGTTAATAGTGTGGTTTGTTTCAGTATATTTCCATTGCTATTATATATTCTATTGGCAGTGGGTTGCTTCATTATAGATTTGTTTCCTTCTATCTTTCTTTTTTATGTACACATTTTCTACAATTCAATAGCAGGCAGCACTAAAATTGCAAACTGAAACTGAAAAGATACAGGGACAATATTCTTCCTTCACCCTTGTTAAAAAGGTTTGATATTACTAACATAAGCTGCTGCTTGGTGCTTGCATGGAGTGAAAACCTACTTTGCAGACAAACTACAGCAGCTCATCAGTGATCAGCTCCCGTCTCTGGTTGAAAGTGTGTGACTCAATAAAACCAGCTGCTGAACAGCTGCTTATGTGGAGTTACAAAGATTATATGGAGTTAAGGGAATTGCGGACTCCGACCTCATCATACCCAAACTGCAGGCCAACAGCTCAGTCTCTTAACCGTTCAGCTTTAATGCAACAGTGTTTTATAATAGGTTTGTCCAGCGATTCTGACTGCACAACTATTCATGTGCAAAGAAAATCCATTTAGCTGTACTGGTTTTGGAAAGAAGCATGCAAATGATGAAACCTGGAGAATCTGAGCATCTCGTCATTTGCTGACTTCCGTCTTCTGCAAAAAGAAAGAAATCCTGCACGCTGTTGCTCAGCATCACTATTTATTAATCATACTAAAATCCAACATTCAAGAGAAGAGAGAACTCCCGCACATTGTCCTTCTCTCAATCCAGACACCTTAACATTTTCTCCAAAATGTGTTATGCTAATACAAAATAGTTGCCTAGAAACACAATTTGTAAAAGATGCTGTTCCCACAGAGCTCTGACCAAACCTCATGACATGCACACACAATAACAGACAAAAACATTACAATCAATGAGTTTTGTAAGACACACAACACAGTATTGCTACAGTGACAGAGCTGACAATGTGTTTGTGTGCTGTCAGTGTGTTCAGGTATCCTCTCACTCTGCCTTAATTGAAAAGCAGCACCACAAACAGAGGAGAGTCCTGTGGGGTCTGATTTGAAAAGGAGGAGGCTTCAATAAAAGAGGTTAATGGAGACGAGACCTGATGGAAGAACGCAGAGACTGTCTGGAATTAGTTATTAGTCTGGAAAAACTGAACGTGGCTCAGTCTGGGGCTTCAACAGATGTATATTTTCATCAATAAGAAGTCCATCTGTGATTTTTTCAATTAACTAATTAATCATTTAGTTTATCAAATGTCAAATTTATTGCATGTCTGTCCGTCCTGGGAGAAGGATCCTCCTCTGTTGCTCTTCCTAAGGTTTCTCCCTTTTTTTACCCGTTAAAAAGGGTTTTTTTGGGGTGGGGAGTTTTTCCTCATTTGAATTGAGGGTCTAAGGACTGAGGGTGCTGTATGCGGTACAGATTATAAAGCCCCTCGAGGCAAATTGTGATTTATGATATTGGGCTGTATAAAGAAAATTGATTTGACTTGACTACTAACAGTCCAAAAGCACTGATTGAACCTAAGGCTCTTGATATATTTGATGTGCTTAATTGCATCTTGGAGATGGATAGCATCAATTTCAGAGAACATACTCAACCAATGTTATGAAGTAAAGCAGGATAGATGGGGTAGCCATTATGCACATGCTAGCTAAACTAGTGACTAGTAAGTAGTAACTAAAAACAAGTAAATCAGAGCTTTTGATCTTAAAATGAGACAGACTAGTAAGAGAGAAGAGATCAGTTTAACAGTTGAGAGCCAATTAGAAAGCAGTGAGCTCAAGAGAACGAGAGACAAAGAAAGATAATTAGCCAATGGGAGTGAGAATACAGGAGTGAGCGAGTGAATGAAGACAGGAGGCCCTGAGCTTTTATTGCTCTCGTACACAGACACACACACACACACACAAACGCATGCACAGACACACACACAGGGCATCACCTCCGACCTCCAGCCTCAGCCAATGAAATTTTAATCAACAGTCTCTGATGGAGGAGAGCACTCAGACTCTCCTGCTGTGTAGCTGCTCTCTCTCCCGCTCTCTCCATCTTCTCTCTATTCTCTCTATCTTTTCATGCCTTTGAGCAGCCTCCCCTCCCTCCCCTCCTCCCGCTCACCTCCATAAACACCTCCTCCCTCCTCTATTTTCTCTTCGTCGTGCACATTTCACTTCTCTCCTTCCTCATTCACAAAGCAAAGGTCACCTGCTCCTCTTTCTCTTTTTCATTCACTTTTGTTTTTCACTTTCTCACTTTTTCTTTCCCTCCTTCTCCTTTTCTCTTCGTCTCTTCATATCTCATTCTCCAGTGAAGCATCTAATCATTTTAGCATGATAAACCATAGAAACCATTTTACTGCCTAATAGAAAATCTTTTTTTTTCATAACTTATCTTAAAGATAAACAGTATATATTTCTCAGAATTGACCCTGATTTACAGTAATTACATTTCTGTTACTGGTTTCATATGCACAGAGATCCCACGAAAATGAAATGGATATACAATGAAATAAACAAAAACAAGTCAAAAAGCATCTCGATTTTTTGAATCCAACTTGATGCACTACAGTGGAGTGTAAGTATTAAACAACCGACCATCCATCCGATCTACACAGACTGTCACAAGGCTGTAACTTTGGCTCCATGATTGTTTTATTGTAGTTTACAGTCTACATATTGTTAGTTTAGTTGTTTAATTTAGGGCTGAGTGATGTTACTGATATCAGATTTATAATATTTATAGGAATATTTTACAATATCAATACCATGAGTTGGAAAATGTATGAAAGTTATATATAAATTTATCAACTTAATGGTCAGCAAGTGTGCTTATCTGTTATCCATTACATCAGACACAATTCCTATTTTGTTAGCTTAGAATTATGTATTTACGTATTAACTGAAAACAGGATTTTGTAAAACAATAACACAGTATGTTCAACATTATCCTGCTATGATTTACCAGCCCTTGTTGAAAATAATAAGTGAGCTGTTTCAGCAGCAGCTGAGCTGAGAGACTAATTTACCAAAATGTTGTCAGTTGGATACATTTGTACAAACGTGAATTCATCTTTTCTGTGAGACAAATAATAAAAAAACATTAGAGAAAAGCTTCAGATGCAAAATGTGTCTGTGTGGATTTTTACTCATTTGCTCAAAACTGTTACATCAGAGACATTATCCAGAACACACTCACTCATCCTCTCTCTTTCAAACACACACACACACACACACACACACACACACCATTTTCGCTGTCTACGGTTATTAAATACAAGGGCATAAAATTAATTAACAGCTTAATCACTCACATGTACACACACACACACACACACACACACACACACACACACACACACACACACACACACACACACACACACACAAAGAGAGCTCTAAAAGGACAGGGCAGGTACGGCCTTTTAATTTGAAGAATAATTTAATACTGCTTAACCAGTCTTATGGCCATTCTCTCTCTCTTTGTCCCTCTCGCTCTGTGTGTTTGTGTGTGTGTATGTGTGTGCGCATGTGTGTGTGTGTGTGTCCTAGCTATTTCATTAATTGGCTGAGATGGAGGGATTGAAATCTGTGGCAGAATCATCTGTTCCTCTGTCTGTTGTGCTTTCTGTTAATGAAGCTACTCTCGCTCTCGCTCTCTCTGTCTGCAGGTCATTTGTCATGTCGGACGGCCTGTCCTCCATAAGGCATTTGTCCAGCCTGGAAAAATTATGGGCTTGCTGTTCGCACATCATATCCAGACAGTACATACACGTACGTCTACATACACACACACACAATGTCTAACCATTCAGTCAGCTTGTACTTTAATGGGACTTTCTAGAAACGCTTTGGTGCCTCAATAGTACCACTTGTTCTTTGAACTTTTACCATTTCCTGTAATTTTTATCTAAAGAACAAACAGTGCAGTGTGTCTATTGGAGTCCTATTTTACAATATGAAAAATAACAGCATTTTTTTTTGCAGTTTTCTTCGGTATCTACTACAGCTGCATATCAACTCTCAGTGGTTGAACCTGAACAAAGAAAATGAATGTTATGACCTTCATAAAAGGTAGAATTTCTTGCACGGCTGTTAGACTGCATTTGGCAAAGTTCTTGTATGACTGTTGCACTTGAAATCTTTCGTATCTTTTGTTAATTTAATAATTTAAATAGCTAATTAATCTAGAAAAGGAAAAATGTGTAAAAATGTTTTACACTTAGCAAAGTAAGGTATTGTATCAGTATTGTTTCGAGTATAAAAAACTATTTTCAAACAATACCTTGCCCTTGTACTATAATAACTAATCTTCCTGTTTATTTTTCTTTTAGAAATGACCTACTTTTTAAAATGAAAATCTAATCTTTTGCTTGCAAAAACTGTTGTGCAAATACTGCTGCTGTAATGAAAGATGTCAATTTAGCATGTTCTCATGTTGAAATAGTTTAATGTGAGATAATTATCCCCCCATTAACTACATTCCTATTTATATTTTATTGTTTTTGCTGAATCTCATTTCAGTATTCTGCTACAATGACTCTTATTTCCCCACAGGGATCATTAAAGCTTGGTCCTATCTAATTTGAGAATAAGGCATTTGAATAAATCTCGTCAATGTTTTTCACATTTCGTCAACATGTAAATACAGTTTTTATCAGCCAAAGTGTAGCTGAGATACTTGAAGCACTGAGTGGTTTTCGCTCCAAGTGCTTTTGTTCACTTTCATTCACACCACGGTTTGAGAGCCATAGACTAAAAGTGAACGTTAAACACTTGACTTTAGGAAAACCATTGACTCCGGAAACTTAAATAAGAGTAAATGTGAGAGGTAAAGAGACACTTCTGCCAAGTGGTTTGACAAAAGCTTCATGCAGTTCCATAGAGGATAAAGACAATGACATGAACATAAACAACATGGTGACGTTCAGCTTAGATGAAACACTCCTCATTGAACTGGCTTGTAATTCACAAACTTACTCATTCACATTTTGCAGAATGTGGATTCTCCACAAGGGGAAGCTGTTCTGTCACTGTCCAGACCAGTTCTACACATGCCAACGTGCACCACCTACCGAAAAGTAAATGAGTAGTAAGATCACTTTACACCTACAGATGCAGACGCTGATGTTGCCATCTACAGGCCAGTAAAGTTATAGCTGCAGCACTTGTGCCACCTGCAGGCAATGAGTGTTACCGCTGCAGTTTTTCCTTACAGGGCCCTTATCAATCAAGAAATCAATTACATTTGTAAGCCAAAAAATACAGTTTAATATACCAAAAAAGGTACAGTGGGTTCTGTACTGTTGGATTTCCATTTTTACCCAAACCTGAAGAGCTCTTTCTGTTATTTTTGAATTAATTTACTTGGAGTCATTCATTTGGACAACAGACTATCAAGAAGTTAATGTATCATCACAATACCTAACGCACACTTTTAAAAAACAGGGACTTTCTCATGAAACTAGATTTGTCTTTGCACATGCAAGGGCCCACTGTCATACCAGGCCCCTATCTCATAAATATGTAGTACAAGAAAATAGTTCTTTTGACTTGAACCACTGCATCATAACCCCCCCATATAGAGAATTGGTACATATTACCATAAATTAAAAAATAGGCTTTATAAAAGAATGACAGAGATCCTAATTTTCCCATCACAACCCCCATTACATTAACAAGAATGTCCCTTCACAAAGTGCTTTAGAACTTATTTTCACCTACCTGACTGCTTAATCACATCTCCTGAAATACCAAAAATGTAAATACAAAACTACCCAGCCAAATCTCGGCCTTTTAACAAAAAATTAAACACTTGACTCAAAATGTTATCTCATAAATAAATGAAACTTTGCCTTCAGATGGCACAAAAAAGCAATCACATCATTAACACACTGGTAGGGGAAATATGCTTGTTAGTATTTGCCTCTTGGGTGAGGTCTGCTCATATTTTCAGCCATAACAACTTGCAGTTTGTTATTGTAAATACTTAATGTTTTCATAATATATGCAACAGTAAAGCATAGAAATGTGCTTTAAGAAGAGACTTGTTTGCTGGCTTTTGAAAAAGCTTTAACAAATATGCTACTGCTTCAAGTTTGGTAAGTTAAAGATGCATTAAACAACATTTTTCTTATCAACATTGAATCAAATGTCTACAGGATATGTGAAATTATTGCCAGTGCTACTATTACCACTGAGAATCATAACATAACAATGCTGCTTCTAACAGTAAAAAACACTGGTAGCTGCTCTTAGCACAGGAGCTAGCACAAGCTAACTGGATGCAACCTGCCTAGCATGAAAGGACAGAGAGTTCTATGTTATGATTTACACTGCAGGGTTCATTGAGTCATTAGGACTACATTGAACTGCTGCTCTAACCACTGAACCATTTCATTCAAACCTTTTTCTCTGTGTATCATTGGAAAGAGAGGAGAGAAACTGTATTACCTGATTCGTTTTTGCAAACTAAAAATATCCTCCACTGACTCTGCCTGCCGCAACAACTCTCTGAGGGAAACTACAGTAATGCAACAAAGAGAGTGGAGAGGTGGAGTGTTTCTGTGTGTGTGAAACAGAGAGCAGCATACTGTATGTATGGTTTAGAGAGAATATGTTTGTGTAAGAAAGGTATATATGCAACATTTTTGGACTGACGCTGTCAGTGGACAGTGTTTCTGGCCATTATTAGCTTCCTACAATAAATATACGGGCGTTCTTAACTATTTAAAATCTCATGATTTTGGTCTTGCATATCATAAATCTGTCTGTGTGGTGGTTCTGTCTGTCTGTGTATAAGTTCAAGGCTGAATGCAAAGAGCAACTGTAAATACCACTGGTGAATGGATGGATGGCTAAATAGATAAGGCCAACCTTTTGGTGATACAACTAAACAAGACCAAAAAATAGACAATACATATGATGTCTGTATCCCATAAAACACCTCAGATCTAAACCCCAAAACACATCCAATATCACAATTCATTCACAGGTGTCCAACTGTTCTGTGGAGCATCTGGTTATCTAGTCAGTCAATAAACTTCCAGACAAAGTGCCTATCACGCTTAAGTCTCAAGCCTTCTTCTTGTTCCTCTTTTGCCGAAACTATTTCTGTTAGATCAGGAGTCATGCCAATTATAGAACCAATCTGTCTGAAATGCTGTTACCCTGGGAGATCACGGCACAAGGCCCCAGTAACACGAACATTGAAGTATAAAAGGTCAATTCATTTCAATTGTGATTGGTGGATTGGCCGGCAGAGGCAAAGTAAATTTGAGCTGAGTTCAACTGCACTGACCTTTGAGGAGATGGAAAACCAAAGAGTCAGAAATGATGAAAGATGCTATATTAGCTGTATCTCAACATCCAATTTTTATATAACCTTGCCATGCCCTGCTCAACAAAAGAGATGGTCTGAAGCCAAGCGTCAGACAACTGTGGATAGTACAAATGCATTCCCTTGAATTAACTGTATTAACTTAATGTCCGGTTCACAACCAAAGGCACATTTAGTCACTATGTTAACAAGATTCCAGTACTACCTATGTAAGGGCAGTTTTAAGCTTACAGTTTGCTTGCTCTGGTCCGAATCAGTGGATGAGTTGGTAAACTTGTTGCATTTTCCCATTGGTGCGGTTTCTTTTCACACAGAAAAAAATTCAAGTGAACCAAAATGCATCACTAAAAGCCACTTGAGAACGTTCACTCTGCTCATTGGTTAGATGTGTATGGGGCGGGAACGACAACGTAAACACAGGAAGAAGATCCCGAAGAGGGTCCTATCTGCCCAATGTACATTATTGCTGAACCAGGTCAGACGTCCATTCTTTCTCCGGCTAGCTGATGGCAACTGTTGATTTCGCTCATCTATGCAACGTGCACCTGACTATGGGAACCATTTAGCTCAAACTTGCAAAGTATACTTTGTAGTTGGGTCAGATCAAGGTTGATGCATGTTCCCACCACAAACGAACCGCTCCAGAATTTGTTTGACCGAGACCACTTCCTCTAAAGGGTCAATTGTTTTGGTCCACGTTTTGGTTTGCGTTCAATTGCTGTGTTCAGATCTGCTGAAATTAATTGTACCAAGGGGGAAAACGAACCAGAGTCCAATTCAACCAGATTTAACAATACAGGTTATAAAACGCCCGGTTATTAACAGGTTATAAAATAGAAACCATGACAACCTTGACCCCAGATAATTACTTTCAGGTCAATAATTAAATCCTGGGTTTACTTGTGTTGAGATTGAAGTAGCCATCTTCATCTCTGCAGGTCTAATCTTTGACATCTGATATAGGACCCTCCAGGGCAGAGTCATCTGGAATTTTTTGAAGATGAAAGGACATTCGGTCACAGCTGCAGTCAGCTGTGTAAAAGGTAATCAAGAAGGTGATAAGATGGTTCCATAGGGAGCTTCTGCTTTCATAAAAATAATGTCAAACTTTATTATTCAGTCTGACATACTGAGATCTGGAGGATTCCCAGGTGACTATTTGAACCGATATTAGTCTTTTACTGAAATGTACAGTCAGCCACGTATGGCCACCTCGTAAATGTGACAGATGTGATGATGTTTGATTGACAGCATATTTATTGTGTAGTTGTTCAGTCTGTCTACATTCTGATCAGAATGACACAATCACAAGTAGCTCAGGACAATATTGACAAAAACAGACGTAACCCTGTCTAAAGCTAATAAGCTCATATCACACACACACACACACACACACACACACACACACACACACACACACACACACACACACACACTAACCTCCCCTATCAGGCCTCTCTCCTCTCTCTCCCTTCCTAATTGACCATGAAAGTACCCTATAAATCGAGTTACTGCATTGTGCCTGTCTAGTCATATAAAAGTGCTTTAATGGTTTTGGTAGGAGCTCTGTTGGGAACATTAGGCAGAACTCTCCACATTCATTAGCCCATTAGCCTGTTTCAATATTGACACTGTCTCATTTGTCCCCTCCCCAGTCTGTCAGGGCTGAGACACTATGGGACCAGGTCTGAAATCTGCCCTCTGGCTCTGCTTTGGTCCGGATCAATCAGCGTGTTTCACTGTTTGCTAACAGGTTCAACAATATCGCTTTGGGAAATGTCTTGTAGCCAAATATTGGTGAGGCACAAAATAGAAACCAGTCATCTTCTATTTGTAGTAGCCTGGCTACTTTGCACAGTTTCCATTTGGTTTAATAGTATAATTACAATAACCTATTGTATTTATAATACTTTATTCATTTAATGTCTATGGTCCCCTAAATGGCATAGAAATCAATCCTTTCTTTAATCCACAGACAGTCAGACATGATAGATAGATAAAAGTTTCCCCCTAAGGAACTCAGTATTTTGAGAAAAAACTGCTGGATTGCATCTTGTTAAACACAGCACTGACATTTTTCACTTTACTTTATTCATAATCATGGCCTATAATAATGAATCATGGTCACTTCCAAAAACTATTTCAACTACAGTGTTAATCTAAGGGGAAAATCTGAATTTGAGCAATTAAAACCACAGAAAAATAATCGTAAATAGTTCAGGATTGCTTATTCTACTAATGAAGGCAAATATCAAAGCTAGCATTTTAACTTCATAAAAGCTGCATACTGAATGACTCACAAATGTGCCTCATGAAATCTCTTTTGATATAAAAAGCCAAAGCTGAGAGAATAAAGCTGCTGCCGCCTGAGACAATGTAGCGGTCTTGTCTTCAATGCACATACGTATATACATATATGGTAATAATATATTCAGAGGAAATTACACAAACTTGTAAAACAAATTTCAAAATCAACTCTGTATCCACCAGCCTTATTGAACAACGCTGCACCGAACCCAATGAACCCACTTAAGTAGAACATTATGTTAATGCTGAGATATGAGACTGCATTCCTGCCAACTAGCCAGAGAGGAGATAGCATGCATGTGAATGTACATCGTGCACACAAACAGACACTCTTCACACTCACACTCACACATTATATCTTTCATCCAAATCCACCGGGGGTTTCTGGCTTTATTTAGGTGTATGAAAGACATACCGCAGTATGTGCACAGCAGCTGGTCCAATCATGATAAGTATGCAAATTTACATTTGATTACTTTTATACTTGTGCTTTGTGGAGTGAGGTGAGTTTTACTTCAGTATCAGCTGCTGTCAGCAGGTAGCACCGCTTTGAATCCTGCTTTGCTGCATTTTCTACAGCGTGTGACATTATGACAACCCATCTATTACTGTGTGTGTGTGTGGGTGGGTGAGTGTGTGATGAAGAACAAGCCTGTTTAAGGTCAGTCAAGCTGTGTTGAGCGTGGCCTTTACCATCCTGCCCCCCTATGGAGGGTCCTGGAGGGCGGTCTGCATTGCGTGACCGAGTTCACGGACATTTTTTTTATGTCGTGTTGGTGTCACAGAAAAGAAGTGAAAGCATCGGGCTTTGCCACCTGAAGCCTGCAGATGCTGTCAGAGGGTAGAACCAGTGTTACATATAACAAAGCCTAACACTGTTACCCTAATTCTATGACCGTAACACCCTGCTGCTTCTACAGTTGCTGACTTTGTGGATGCCAGGTTCAGGTACATAAACTATTTATGCCACTGGTACCCACTGGATTGGTATCCTTCGTCCAGATTGACTGAACAAAAACATGCAGGTTTCAGAGATGAGAGGTCATATCTATAGAGCTCGTTAGAGGGCTCCAATTGTTGGATTACCCTTTAATTTATATCAACAACAATGAAATACCTGCATTGTGGAAATTAATTAATTACAGTTAATTGATTAAGTTCATTATATGTATTGACAATCTGGCACAAAAATGCAGAACTGACTTACAGCAGAAAACACTGGCTTCAACTAAAATAATAAGAGGACTGTCTCACACTATGTTATTGGCTCTAGACATAGACAAATCTAAAAGTCTAAAGTCTTGACATGATGATGGCACTGGATGAAAGGTTAGGAGGTCACCAAATCATTAGGGATTAATGAGGTCCATGAATATTCACTGCACCTTTCAGAGTTAAATAATGTGCCTGCCATTTGGCCAGATTTTAATTTTCAGTTTTCAATAGTTAATGTAGACATTTTACTTACCCAATGCAGCAGAGCACAATTACATAGAGGGTTTTCAACTAGTAGTTAGTGATGTATAAATAAATCACTCAATAAGTAAATGAAGCGGAAACATATTATTAATCCTTCTTTTCCAGTTGCAGCTTCAACTTCCTGTTTTCATCCCCCCACTGGCAGAGAGCTCATTAGCTCACCCAGCAGTTATTTGGTGAACTGTCGCTCATCGCCTATTTCTCATTCAGTTAAATGAGGTTATTGTTGGTGACGATCGTTTAGTTTAAATGGCTGCTACTCTGAACAACAAGCTTGATTTTGTCACCCACACATCAGTCTGAACACAAACAGACACCACAAGCTGTTAAATGATGTTCTGCATGATGATGGTGTTTATATGATGTCAGCACCATGGTGCTCTGTGTGTGTGTGTGTGTGTGTGTGTGTGTAAGAATAGACTGCATACTACAGCACACATGCTGACTTTTACCCCCTGATGTATTCCTGGTATATTGCTGACAGACTGCAGTCTGAAGAATACATTCATTTAATGATTGCTGGGTATGCGTGAGTGTGTGTGTGTGTGTGTGTGTGCGTGTGTGTGTGTACGTGTCAGCAGTTGGCTAGTGTACAAACAACAGCCTCCCCACTGCTCACTGGAGTCAGTAGATCCATGCGTGGAGGTCACGGCACAAAAATCCGACTTTTGTGATTGTATATTTTAATCGAGAACAGATGGAGTAGATAAAATGTAATAAACACAGCAGATAAATACATTAAAGTAATAATCACGTTATAACACATCTGTTAACCACTGACTTGACCTGACAATCAACATTTTGGATGTTGGCACTGGAGTGACTTGAACAATTAATATTTTCAAGTTGTGGAAGTGAGACTTCCACTTCTCTTGTGGTGTTTTCTGGCAGCTTTGTACATTGCAAAAATTAACATGAAACACCTATAAAAATGAAAGTACCAGTACAAATAACAGATTATATCTTACCTATGAACAAAAGCCATCTGAGTATGAGGTTGGGTTCAAAGCGAAAATAGGACTGCACTAAAAAAATAACCAATATCACAAGGGGTTGATGTTGGTGGTGAGGTCGCTACGGTTACAGGTTACAGGTTTCTGCAGGTAATACAATCCTGAAAGTCTGGTTTAATTAATAGATCTATGAGTTTGAAGACTTAACAGATGTCAAAACACTGCACAACAGTTAATGATACTAAGAATTTATAACTCTCTAAAGAGGAAAAGTTGTAAGAGGTCTTCTGGGTGAAGCAGCAGATACAGTCCAAAAATGGACACGGATCGTGGTCACACACCCGGTTCTGTTTATACTACGTTGGGTGTCTGCATACAAGGATGTGTTCGCACATTTACTGGCACTTACAGTCTGCGTGTAAAGTCCCATGGTCATAAATTTTGGGCTGCAGACCCTTGTGGCCATGTGAATTTGGAGTGCTAGTTCAGAGAGGCTGTGTAAAAAGTGTAAACTGTTTAAGCTTAAAATTGTTTTGCTGTGGGTTAGGTTGTTAAGATGAAATAGCTCTAAAAATAAATACAGCAGATATACAGTATAAAGGCATTGATCCACTTCACACGACTGGTGGAGACAAAGACTCTCCACATGTTTCCATCCACTCTGTGGAAAAGTGCTATAAAAAGACATCATCAGTGTTAATCTTGGTAAACCATCATGACTGTGTGTGATCACAAAGGTAAAAAAGATACATCCAAAACTCTGAATAACCCAGAAACACAGATAAAGATAGAATAAATAAAATACAGAGGGGCTTAAAAAGAGAAAAAGATGTCCCCAGTTCATATAGGTAAAATGTGGTTTCAATTCAGTCCTTTAGAAGTGTTGCAGACAACATGTGTGTGTGTGTGTGTGTGTGTGTGTGCTTGTTTGTGTGTAATCTAATCAGGATATGGAGATTACCATTAAATCGTCCGGCAGGGATTACACTGCCTTTCACCGAGCGGATTCAAAGGCCACACTTATAAACGGGGGTTAACAGCTTGTTATAAGACGCTGGATTGTGTGTGTGTGTGTGTGTGTGTGTGTGTCCCACATGCCAAGCTAATCTTCATCGCTCAGAGCGATGAGAGGGCCAAAGAAAAGCAGCCGAACAACACTGAGACAAAGACGTGACGAGAGATGGGAGGAGAAAGGGCAGAACAAAAGAAAATACACACACACACACACACACACACACACACACACACACACACACACACACACACACACACACACACACACACACAGAAAATGATAGATTTGGGTGCACGCACCTAGTAATAACAGTATAGAAGTAGAGGATTGTCACCTTTCCCCTGTCTGAGGTCACATCAACAACTCTGTTAGTGTGTGTGTGTGTGTGTGTGTGTGTGTGTGTCAGTGCTCAGTGTTATGTGCACTGTCTCTGTCATAACATATAATACATGACTTAAATCTCACGCTATAGAAAATATCTCTGATGTTTCAAAGAACAGTTTCAAACTGACTGCACAGCATGTAGCCCTGATAAGGACTGTTATTCTACAGATCAGGATGAAAAACCCGTTTCAGACAGGTAAACGTCTTAGCAACAGTTCAGGAGGATTCACATCGATGTCAGGGGGGCATAAAGTCACAAAAACGTAAAACCTCTCCTCTGCAGACTCATATGCACTGTCCACAACCATTGATTTGTGCAGACTGCTGACCTCTCATCGTTGTGGGAGTTGCACTCCAAGACTGTCGTTTGCGCTATTAAAACATCTACAGGAAGCACAACAGAAAGTCCTGCAGATTGTTTTGTACGATTCTGATCATTTGGCACAAAAGGCATGCTGTGGCCATAACTCCCAAAGAAGTGCAGGTGATTTTAATAAAGAAAATTAAATGAAGAACTGTTGGCCCTGTACTGTGCTTACTTGATCCTAAACAGATCCTCAATGCTGTTGTTCCATTTTTTTTTATTTGAGAGGGTGGGAGGGTTCTTTGAGTCATTATGGTTCTGTGCAGAACCTCTTCTGCACCCAAAGAGCCCTCATACTGTGATGTGATTTCCTGCTGAAGCTTTTCCTGCACTGAAAAAAAGGAGGGAGAGTGTGCAGAGGATCTACTGATGTGTATCAGAGGCAGAGAGTCAACAACACCACTGACTGGCCGATGATGCTGTTTGGTGTTTACAGACTAAGAGAAGCAGAGAGAGAAGATTTAAATCAACACTTTAGCCAAGTAGAAAAGTCTTGGGTTACAGCTCAGCTGGAAATCTGAGTGAATGCATTTTAAACACAGTACTAGATCTCATCATGAGACTCAGTTTATCATTTAAAGGAAAACAAGAAAAAAAGTCAGTCAAAGTGTCAGAGACATTTCTGCAGGCAGAACAAAACCTAGAAGCCAAAACAACAAAACCCAAACACTCACTTATTCCTATTTCAGTTTGTGCAAGTTTGACCATTTTATGCAAAACTGACACTTATTTCCACTAAGCAAAGCACATCTGCGCGCACATCTGTCTTGACTCTGAGCAGGGCTTCATTACACAACATCACCTGGCAGACACATGCTGCTGCTAGATGCTTAACAACAGAGAAAAACAGACTTTCCACTTTCATTTACTGTACATGCATATATAACATACATAACACTTTTGATGGTAGGCTAGCAGTTTCCCAGTATTTCCAGTCTTTGTGATAAGCGAAGATGAAACTGAAACTGAGAAACTGATATCGACCTTCTCATCTGACAGTGGGGACATGAGGACTTCCCAAAATGTTGGACTGTTCCTTCATTACCCAAAGATACATATAAAGTTATGTGCATTTATAGATACTGACTTCACTGTCCAAAATCATTGCAATAGACCAGAAAATGTAATTCTCTTTTTGGTGTTTTCCCTTTAAGAGACACACACACACACACACACACACACACACACACACACCAACACACTGCTTGAGGTGTAACACGGATCATAAATAAATGCATAACGAATGAAGTCATCACTTATATACACACACACAGTCCCAACTGCCTTTGTTTCACACACACACAAAGAGTCACGCATGCTCACACTACACAATGACCTCATCCCTCACATCATCCCTCCTCCACCCCATCACACACACGCACACACACACACACCCTCATATCCAGAAAGGGTCAATCCATTAAGACACAACAGCAGCTGATCCCTTCCTTTATGTTCCACTCATTCATTTCATTGTCTGTAATAGACTAATGTAAATTTATCAAACAGAGCCAAAACATATCAGGATTATTAATTGAGTCATTATATTCTGCACAGTAACATGTAATCATCAATGCAATGTAAACCATTTCAGAAACACAGAGTGTGTGTGTATGTGTGTGACTGTCACTGTATTGTTTAGGATCCACATAAGCTTTAGCAGAGCAGAAACTGTTCTCAAAAACACATGAAACTAAAATTCACAGACTTAACAGACTAAATGCACCATAAGCTCCAAAACTACTTTATTACACTGAATAATTTAAGATGTGTGAAGATGACTTCAAGAGCCTCAGATGTCCTGAACAGAACCATTTTATCAGAACCTCGTCCCAGAAAACACGAGTCAAACACATTCATTTGATGTCCAACATGTTTTGTACCATACTAAGACATTTATTTGCTGTCAGGCCACTTGGAATAGTCTTCAGAAGGAAGCTGAAAACACTCACTTAATTTGAAACAAATGTTATATGGTAAATGGCTCTCTTTTTTAGCTCTTTTAGGCTTTTTGCAGTATTATACTTGTAGGAGTAATTTTGCCTGTTTTATTGATCTGTCGGTAACTATAACCCATTCTTCTATACAGATATGTGAAAAGTAAAACCGACATTAAGTGTTTCAGTAAGGTGTTGAACCCCCAGAACAACGTCACTGCTTCTTATTCTCGCTAAACTCCACTGGAGGGATGAACAGCATTCTTCCATATGATATTCTCCTTATTTAGTGTTTTGATGATGGTGGCAGGAAGGACTGTCCAACAATTCACTCCAAAATCTCCCACAGGTGTTCAAATGCTTCGAGATCTGGTGACTGTGAAGGCCATGACCATTCAGTGAACCCTGTATGGAATCATGTCTTCAGGTTTTTCCTTTCATTTGTTACCAGTCTGTATGTTATTAAATGAACAAACAATATATTTAAGTAAATAAGTCTATGAATGTTCATCTCATAAATGAAAATAATAACCTTCAGTATATTCCAAGGCTCCACGGTCTGCTCAAATATCATCAGAAACAAAACACTAAAGGAAACTTACACAGCAACTTATCGACAAAAAACACAAACAGCATACAATGAAAATGTTAGTTAATAATTGGAATTGCAGGTTTAAGTTCAGTTATGAGTTTATGAGGGATTTACTGTAGTCAACGGAGAGCCCTCAAAAGGACATGTACAAGATTATGTGTGTGTTTGACTCCTGGGAGGCTTCCACTCTCATCACACCTTTTTTTTTACACCAGGGTTTTGCTCTCTCTCTCTCTTACCTCCAGAGGTCTTTGTATCTTAAGGAAGCCACTGATCTTATTGGCCTTGCTGGAAAGCAAAGTGGGTGGACACATGACTCATACATGCCTCTGTGTGTGTGTGTGTGTGTGTGTGTGTGTGTGTGTGTGTGTGTGTGTGTTACCAGACCAGCCTGATGACGCCCTCTCTGCATTAGGAAGTTGTCTTGGGGGTAAAAGAGAAACACCCTCCATGCCTCCACTTTGCTGTGTCCTGCAGTTCATCCTTAAATAATTCAGATGTTTCTTCCCCCGACACACACACACACACACACACACACACACTGTGTCTACAATTGGCATCAAAGTGAAGTTTGTTTTTCATCCAGGCCGTGTCCACATTAATGTGCATAAATCTGAAAATTCATCTTTTTGTCTTCGCTCTGGGCTCACAGCCACACTATCTGTGGACACACTGGTCTCGTGTTGTAAACGTTGACTGGGGAAACTATCCAAACTACAACAAACAGCGATTTAAAATAGGGCTGCAACTACTGTTATTATCTTATTTGTCGATTAATCTGCAGATTTTTTTCTTGATTCATCTGTTCATCATTTTGTCTATAAAACTCATATTATTTTCCAGGGTCCAAGGTGGCCTCTGTAAATTTTTATCCAACCAACAGTCCATAATTCAAAGATAATATGTTTAAAATTACATAAAACAGAGAAAAGCAGCTAATTGTCACATTTGAGACGCTGAAATTAGAGAATGTCATTTTTGCTTGAAATATAACTGAAACAATGAATCGATTATCATAATAGTTGCAGTTTAATTTTTTGTCTATGGACTAATCTATTAATTGACTACAGCTCGACTGTAGTTTAAAAGAATACTCCACAGATGTTTGGATCATACTGAGCGAATGGGTCAACAGCAAAAACATGGAATCCTTTGTAACTGCTGTGAATCCTGCCATCATCCACAAAGGAGCAGGATACAAACTGTTCAGAGCCACCTTTCAAGCCTACAGGGGGAGGGAGTAGTGGTAGTAGTAAGGGGGGTATTTGATACTCAAAAGATATGTTTTCAGTAGAGAAACTACTGAAAACATATCTTTTGGTTTATGACCCCCACTACATTTTATTTGTGTAGTCATTTAGCAATAAAAACAACAGAAAGATAAAATATGGTAATAACACCACCTGTACTGTTTGATCAGCGACACTGCCACACAAAATAAGAGAGACAGAGGCAGCAGAATGGAGTTTTAAGCTGCTTAAACAAAGCAGAGTTTCAGCCAGGTTTATCAAAACAGTCAATCCATTTAGTAACAGAGGACTGCTGTAATGCACAAGGGTGTTGTTTGCCAAATAAAAAAAAGGAGGAAAAAGAAGAGATTTAACCATTCCTCTATCAGTTTCTCTATGCTTTTAGAAAATGACAACCCAACCCTGTTTGACACGTAAACAACATTTTCAAATTAACTTGCATTACTGTGGACACACCTTCTAATTCCCTGTCTTTTTCTCAGATACACACTGTCTTTCTCTACTTTGTCTCTGTTCTGTCTGTACATATGGACCAGGAGCACATTTATCCACACACACACACACACACACACACACACACACACACACACACACACACACACACACACACACACACTGCAGCACTTGTCTATTCCCTCAGGTATTGCTGGCAACATTGTGGATAAAAATAGCTGACGACCCACATATCCCAGTATAGCAGGCATGGCACTGCTGGGCCAGACACCACAACCATTTGTCCACATACAGCAGCACACAGCTGGCCTGATTTAGAAATACTTGCATAACATGCAATGATGACAAATATTGAAAAATGGTGACCTGATGAGCCACAACTCCAACATTAATTTTGAACCATCATCATTGTCTGAATCAATTTTAGGTGGTACTTTAGGAACATTAGGAAATAGAAAAGTTAGCTTAGAATACTTGAAGAATAAACTATTTCTAAGTGATAGTAATTGGATAGGAGTAGATCTTTTTAGTAACACTTTATTAAGTAAAAATGAATTATCCAGTCAAGTATATTTTAGTTCCAAACTTTAGTCTCATCCAAAACACTGAGTCAGATCACTAAAAGCTGCAGTAGGAAACACATTAGAGGAAATGACATAATGTGGATTCAGTTAGTGACTCAGACATTTAAAATTTCTGGCCCTGCAGCTGTTTTCATGTGCGTTTGATATCCAGCGATCAGATCAGGTGGATGTAGCCAATGAGAGCTGGAGGAACCATAAAAGCAGACGTGACACCAGCAGGAGCCATTGAAGCCGAGGTTGCAAAGCACCGGCTATAAAATACAAGCATTTTGAACTCACTTACACAAAGTTTGCTTTTAACAGTATGTGAGGAGTCATAAGTTGAAGGCAAGACCGGTAGTGGAAGAACAAGCTTGTGCTCAATATTTCAAACACATACTATTGCAATGAGATTAAAGACAGCTGGCGAAATGACATGTGAAAAAATGAGATTGAATGTGGACACCCTTGTAAACATACACTTTAGTGTACTTCTGGTCTGGGCTTGTTTTTCATCATTTCCAACTAAAGGGGTCCTATGGGGTTAAACAAACAAATGTTATATTTACAGTCACTGTTAAAATGCATCGTGTTTATCCTTGACCTCTAACAAATGTATGAATGTATTTCCATCCTCAGAAAACAGATTTTTTTAAAGTATTTTAAATCCAGAAAGTTTACTGGCAAGCAGTCTTCTTCTTCTCTGCCTTTGCTGGTGCATTCCTGCATATCTTGGCGTGTTACCTCCACCTGTAAATCAGTGGAATACTGTGACTCCATTGGTAGGACTGTGTATCGCATCACCCAAATGTGTCGTCGTGCATGAGATAAACAAAATGGGGAACCACTCACTAAAAAACAAAACGCTCCATAGCGCTACTAGAGGTCAAAAACTCCACAGGGAACTTTTAAGGAAAATCTTAATGCTACAGCATACACTGATATTTTAGACAACAGTGTGCTTCCAACTTTGTGGCAACAGTTTGGGGAAGACTTTTTCATTTATTATATCTATATATAGATATATATATATATTATATTATATATATCTATATATAGATATATATAGATATATATAGATATAAATAAATCAAGCTTTGGGTATATCTGTTGACTCTCAGTTCTCTTTCACCGCATTACTATTTCTCTCTTTCTCTGAGACAAAGAACTGC
This sequence comes from Siniperca chuatsi, assembly GCF_020085105.1. Taxonomy (NCBI): domain Eukaryota; kingdom Metazoa; phylum Chordata; class Actinopteri; order Centrarchiformes; family Sinipercidae; genus Siniperca; species Siniperca chuatsi. The sequence goes on from NC_058053.1 coordinate 21,733,531, forward strand.
GTCGGCAGACTCGTGAAGAAAAACAGGACAAATTCCCAAGGTCATCCTCCTCCACTGCATATGACCCATTTACTGTGTCCCACTCTACACACACACACACACACACACACACACACACATATACACATACCAACCATGCATGCATAAATGCGCACTGGAACGCTGGCACGCTCCATCATCACTGCAACTCGTCTGTCTCTCGTTCTGTCTCAGACATCACACACACACACACACACACACACACAGTATATTGTGCTGAAATGCACTGAAACAATGTAACATCCTTAATGAAACTCAGCAGGAGCTGGTTTCATATTGTACAGACACACTTTGACTGTGGCTTTGAGAAGGACTTGGTGATAATTCAACCTTATTGCATACTGACATTTAGGTGTCTCTATTGTGACAACATGATAATACTGTGTCATCAGTTTACACAATTAATAATTCCATGCAAGTTGTATTCAAAAACAACATCAAAATTAGTTGAAGTTTAACAACTTTCGAAACGTTTTCTCTCATGTATATACACGTTTTGGAAAAACTATTATTATCATGATACTGATTTCAGCCATATACCCAACCATAGCTCTGATCCAAGAAATATATGTCATCTAGACATCTTTGTTCACCCATGGCACTACGATGACTTTCTGACTTTTGACCAAGTAGGACTAATTTGAAAAGAATTCTGGGCAAATTACACTATGTTCAAACTAAACCACATGGCTGACTGTGTTTACGATGTTCATAGAGTCAGTAGAATGACCCACTGCTGTCATGCACATACTGTAAGTTCATAAGTGGACATTTTTGCTACCTCAGAGTTCATGTGACAAATATGTTGGAGCCCATGGACTTTTAATTTATTTATTTAGTTGTCTTGCCATTCTAAAAAGGGGAACAGCACACATACTGTGTTACTGACTTCCCATGAGTTCCATTCAAAGGCAGGTTCAAGCTGCTCAGCTCCGTTTACTCCGGCACAGAAGTCGTGCCTTTGGAAACACTTTCAGCAGGCAAAATTACAATGTCAGTTACAAAGACATTTGTCTGGGGAAATTTAGTGATGAGTGAAGCTCACAACACAGTTAACAAACCGCAAATGGAGAAATGTTTGCATCTTTTTGTCGGGTGTCAGAAGGTGGCATCGGCCGTTATTGAGATATCCTGGGGACAGGGTGGTGAACTTATCTTATTTAACTGACTTACTTTAGACTAGTCTTAGGGCAAAACTAAGCAAGGCCTAATTTTACATACAAGTCTATTAGATCTTTGTGAAACCAGCAGCAAGTCGGTGTGTGCGTGTGTATCCTGCATGGTGTACTGCCAACCGTAGGCCTTGCCAAGCTAGCACACACACACACAGACACTCACTTCCTCTGCCACTGTCAACATCCTCTGCACACTATGAATGATGTCATTACCAAAGCACAAACACAGTACATGTGAGTGCCCTGGTGGCTGTTGGTTCAGCACAGGAGCTAAGAACTAAAGAGATGGGAAGAGGGAGTAATTCCGACCAAACGGGCAGATATTAAAGACATTTGCTAAAAGTCTGCAAAATAATATATGAATCAGTGTGTTCATCAACTAGTGCTGTGGGAATATTCTCGGGAGAGAATCACTGGACAACATTATAAAAAAAAGCAGCAGTAACTCTTCTGGTACATCATGACCATGTATTTTCATGAATTTCTCCTCTGGCCAAACACATGATTTTGTCGGCCTCTCTTTTTTATTCTTTATTTATAGGGAATTCTGACAACTTTCTACTCTGGCAGTGATAAAGGCGAAGAAGAAAAAGAGGAAGCAGATCCTACAATGTCATTGTTTATTTGGAAAATATGTTTCCATCAGCTTTTATTGCATCTTCTCTTTGCTGACACATCAACTTTTCCACCTCAGACCACGCAGAGCAATTTTTTTTTGATATATTTAGACATTTTTTTCTATTCCCTTTCCTTTTCATTCAATTTTTTTTGTGTAATGTGCAAATTCAAAACGTGCATAAACAAAAGGATGCTAGGGAGAGAACGGGGGGCAGAGAAGGAGCGAGAGAAAATAAAAGAAAGACAGAAAAAGAGAGAGAGCTGGGTGAGTAGAGAATGGGAGGGTTGGACGGATGCCAGGTCATAAGGCTTTATCCCTGAGCCAATCGGTCTGCAAACACTGGCTCAGCAGGATGTAGAGACACAAACACACAACACAACACACCTGTGTGTGTGTGTGTGTGTGTGTGTGTGTGTGTGTGAACACAGCTCAGACTGTGATCACCAAGAGGATTTCTCTTAATAAAAAAACATAAAATCAAACACACTCGGCTTGATATAACTTCCCAAATATAAGTGTATTTGATCGGCAAATCCAGTCTCATAACAGAAAATAGCAGCTGAAACAGGGTTCTCTGTGCATCTCCAAGCAATATACAGCTGAGTCAGGTGCTTCTTAGTTTGAGGACAGCAAACTTTCAAATGAAAAACAGAGACTTGAGCACACTGTTTGATTTGATTAACTCCAAATCCCAGTGACTGATTTTTGGATGTACTGTTGACTGCCCTGCTAACTCAGAAGATGCATCATGTAAATTAGACAGCTCTGCAGTTGTTGGAAGCTTCACTTTTATTGGCGCTGTCAAGCATTTTTCCTCTGCTTACAGTCTTTAATAAGCTAGGCTAAACACCTACCTCTATCGAAGCCACTGGGATTACACTAATATCAGTTTTCTCATCTGACAGCAAACAAGTACATTTCCTAAAATGTTAGACTTTTCCTTTAATAAATCACTATGTACATATGCAACACATGATGTACAATAAGATGATTCACTACACAATAGTTGATATCCACAGTGTGCTTAAAGCATGAAGAGATGAATGGGTAAATCTCCTTGTAAACTGTAGTAATCGGGCTCCATGGCGAATAGTGCTGGAGAGTTGCCCTCCATAAAAAACCACTCATCTTGAAAGATCAGGGCTATGGCTTTCACAGTATAAGCTCTCTCCATCAAGAGAGCAGTTCATTTGTTCTGCTTTCCTGCCGCGGCAGTCTGACTGCTCACTTTCTTATCTAATCTCTGCCACCGTAGACTGAATGCCTTATTCACTTACTGAATTATGGGTTCTCGGGTGAGTGTGTGCGTTCGACTCGAGTGATTTCAAATTATGAGGAAAGGACAATAACTGTGTGTGTTTGAGAGAATGATAAAAAAGAAAATGAATGAATGCAGTGATTAGAGCGGCTCATATTGCGGAGAATATTGGCACCAGCTTCCACACTATAAGAAGTAAAGAAGCATGTTTGGGACTAAAGGGCTTCTGTTTTTATTGATCTGACTTCTTTTACAGCTTTAAATGTTTTTCCGTCTTTCTCTGTTTTGTGGTTGTCGCTGGACTATAATTTCTACATATACAGCAGTTATGAACGGCAAATGGAACTATCTCCTAATTGTAACTAAGTCAAATTGGTGACGACATCAAAAGGCTAAAATAGTGCCTCATAATTATGTGCTTAGAAAACATATTTTCATCCATTTTCTATAAAGCCTGTCCTGCTCATTGTCACAGTGGGCTGTAGTCAGTCCCAGCATGCAGTGGGCAAGAGGCAGGTCACCCAGGACAGGTCACCACAGGGCTGACGCATAAAAACAGAGTTCTGCTAATTGACCTGAGCCCGGCGGATTCAGTTCACAATGAAATAATATTTCCCACTTGCCAAAAAGAACTACAAAAGTGTCAACAAACTAGTGGAAAAATGCTTGCAAAACCATCATTGCTGGCAGTTACATCCAAGAAAATCTGATATTATCACAAATACAATTGATTCAGCTAAGGATCAGTACATCAGGTTTCAGGTTAACCATCTTGGAATAATTCATGAATGCTCCTAAATTAGAATAACGGTAGTTTTTTCCTGGTCTGCAGACAATGCAGCAATAGATCATCATTATTGGACAAGTGGACGTTTTGACACTAGATGAAAAGTCAGAGGATCACCAAAGTCATTAGGATTCATCCTTTAAGACACATGGAGGTCTAAATCATGTTTCACTCTAGACCGAAGTGTTGGAGGGACATCACAGTTCTTAGAGGTGATGACAGCAGAGCCCAAAATGAGGCTTCAACATTATTCACTGAGAATAACTAAGAGTCAACAAAAAGTAAAGTAGCAAATTTATTGCATTTAAAAAGCTGGAACCAGCATATTGCCATTTTTACAAGTTACTTAATTAAATAAAGTTGTTTTAATTCATTTTCATTTAATACACTGGTTGATTAATTGATTTATTGTTCCAGCACTAAAAATATGTTGTAATACTGCCATACAATAGTTGAAGTAATTTAAATAGTAAAAGTTCCAGTTCATGTATTCAGGAAATAAGATAAATGTAGTTTTAAGTTGCCTTTTAAAGGTATATTTTCTGACATTTGGATTAGTAATCAGCAGCTACATTCCTTCTCTTCATCTCACTCTCTCTCTCTGTGTCGCTCTCTCACTTTTCTGTTCTCTTACCTCCTTTTTTCTCTCCAGTCCTTTGTTTTTCTCCCTTGTCTTCCTCTTTTTTTTCATCTGCTATGACTATGAGGAAGCAGCTGTGCACCACAGACAATTACATAACTCTGTGTGTGTGTCTGTGGAAATACAGGACGGATGGCAACAGAGACAACAGGAAGATGGAGTGACATGGAAAAAAGGTCTTCTTTTTCACCTGCATTTATTCATCTTACCTCATGTATTGTGTCTACTGGTGTTTTCTTTCTCTCTGGTCCTTTCCTCCACTTATCCTCTCACCGCCCCCCATCCCCTCCATCCCTACATACAGAGTTACTGGGCTGTGAAATGTGAAAAACTGCAGCATGCATGGCAATTCATTATCTTGTCAAACTTCCCAGGGCCAGCCTCAAGCCACGAGGAGAGAGAGAGAGAGAGAGAGAGAGAGAGAGAGAGAGAGAGAGAGAGAGAGAGAGAGAGAGAGAGAGAGAGAGAGAGAGAGAGAGAGAGAGAGAGACATAGAGAAAACCTAGTTCATGCAATGGCCCTTGCAGTAGGTTAACAGGTTACCAAAGAGAAGAGATGAAGGGTAAACAATAGACACAGTACCTGAGAAGCTGCACAGCCTGCTGAGTGATTGTTATGATCAACATCTTGGTTCATCTGTTGGTGTGAGTAGGACTGGCTCTCATTTTTAATGGTTGTATTTGACCTGGGCTTTTAACAGCTGTTCTGAATTGGATCATTTAATGTTAAAAATAGCAGTAATTGGTGAGATTTGTGAGCATTTCTTTTGCAGAAATACTGAGAGGATTGGACAGAAGTACATGCAGTGGTTGAACCTGCATGAGCTATTGCAATCATAAAGCGGGTACAAAACTGACAGAATGCACACTTGAGAAAGACACAGGGCTGTAGGCTACAGGCTTGCCACTGGAGACACTGTATATCAGTAACACAGAGCTGGTTGGTCTAGCATGGTGCTGTAACAACCCCACAGCAAATAAATCAATCAGCTTGAAAAGAACTACAGACACACGGCGCACGTAAATTAAGAGACTAAATGAGGCTGGTTACCTGCATGCAGTGTCCATTTACTGTCTATCTGTAAATGCAGATCTGTATTCACAACAACCACATGAAACCTAAACCAATCTACATTTTGTTTTCAATGTCTCTATTTTCCCCTCTAACTCATCAGACTTTGGCATGGCTCTGCTTTGAAATAAATAGATTATATCTAATTGGGAAGTCTGGGTTTGTCATTTTATCCTTGGACATTCACACACAAACACAAATCCCCAAAGCCCATCACATCATTCCAAACCTGCAAGGATGCAGCAATTATATGCAGAACATGGGCTCGTACTGTCAGAGGCAACAAGGCTGATAGACAGGCGAGAGACAGAGAGAGAGAGAGAGAGTGAGAGAGAGAGAGAGTGAGAGAGAGAGAGAGAGAGAGAGATAGAGAGAGAGTGTGTGTGTGTGTTTTCCACATGTTTAGCCATGATGCAAAGCAGCTGATAAAAGAAGCCTGTACAAGGAAACAAAGACCAGGAGCATGATGCAGGGACAGACAGGAAAGATAAATGACACACAAATCTGGTTGTTTCGTTTGTATGTGTGTGTGTGTGTGTGTGTTTCTCTGTCCGTCTGACAGCAAACGGCCAATTACTGTCGAAAGTGGCGGGATGAGTCCTGCCAGACCATAGCTTTCCATTAGTGCACGCCAGCCAAGCATGTGTGTGTGTGTGTGTGTGTGTGTGTGTGTGTGTTTGTGTGTGATGGAGTGAATGAGGGGATAGAGGGAGACAGAAGGAACAAGAGTGGAAAAAATGTGGGTGTGCCTGGTCTCAGTGTGCATGTGTGTGTTTGTCTCTCTGCACTGTGTCCCCACGAGTGCAGATACATTTGAAAAAACACATCTTTTCCTCTCAGTTTTGGCCTTCCATCCACAATAACCAAGCATTTTCCACTCTGAAAAACTGAGCTTGTATCAAAAATGCTCTCTTTGGAGGGTATGAAAACTCACACAGCAGTTTATATGAGTAAAATGGAGATTTTTTAAAATATGATGGGACACGTCCACTAATCAGTAACATTAAAAGAATATTCTGATACATTGGGTCCTGGTTTGATGTCTTACCAGGAGTCAGATGAGAACATTTATATCAGAGTTTCATCTCTGTGTGTTCAATACAGAAACAGGTCCAGGATATTGTTAGCCTAGCTTAGCATAAACACTGGAGGCAGGGGGAAACTGCTATTTTCAACCAAAAGTAGGGGGAAAAAAAGTCTTCCATCAGCTTGAAATTCATCTTCCTAACTTGTTGCATCTTGTGAGCTAGCAAGTGACAGCCACCAGTGCATCCAGGAATTACCTGGGTTTTGTTACACGGGTTTTGTTCGAATAGCTCTAACTAGCTAAGCTATTTGCTCATTAAACCAGAAGTCTTAGCAGAATTCATTAAGCAGGCAGACACACACCTTGACAAATAATGCCTTTGTAAATGGTTATGGCTAAGCTATTAGCAAACCAACAAGTCCTCCAACCCATACGGCCACATAGGTTGTCTTATGTTCCTACCCTCTAAAACGACCCACAGGAGCGTTTCCTAAATTAGCACCCCTACCGTTGGCAGTTGAGGACAGGCTGCAAGCATACGTTTCAAAATTCAAGTGACATAAGTCACGTGACGTTAAACACGTGGTTAACGTTATGAAATGGTTGCCGTTTGGTTAGGTTTAGGCAGCAAAACTACTAAGTTAAGTTACATAAGTCACGTACATAACGTTTTGTAACTTAAAGTCAACGTTTGGTTTCACACGGGACACTAACCCCGGTTGCCTGGGTGAAAATCCTTTGTTTGTTTGTGATATCCATCCACCCCACAACCTCCAAAAGCGGACTTAGTCGCTCTTTATACTACGTCTTCTGACTTCCTCCTTTGCTCCCGTCATAATTACCAAGACCACTAGAGATCGCATCCTACAATAAATGTAAACATGGGTCGTAATAAGCTGCTTGCACAGACGACCTATATGGATGTTGTGCTGGGCAGGTAGTGTACAGTGGGGTATCCAAACTTATTTGCTGAAAACATTCACATTGCATGCAGTCATTTGATTCATTACTATAAGAATATATATTTAAGGAGCTTTAAATATACAGGACACAATGTGTAACTTTGGCAACTTTGATGGACTTCCGCTAGCAGTTTCCCCTGCTTTAAGTGTTTGTGCTAAACTAGGCTAAACACGTCTTGATATCCATCTTCTCATCTAATTCCTGATAAGAACACAAACACGCATATTTCAACAAATGTCAGTGTGCCCCTAAAGAAGACAGCTTTCAGTTGCCTCCAATTACCTTTCATTACCACTAGTTGCTGCCAAGGTTACAACTAATGGGGATCCAAATAAACAACAAACTCTGAGACTGCCCATACGTCATTTTAGCCATGCACACAAAACAGGTGCTTTCATTCACTTTTACCAAAACTCTGGTGTCACACAGTCATTGCTGTCAAATTTCAAATGACACCTTACAGCGTACTCTCATTTTAGTTTAACTGTAAAACTGTAAATAAAAGTGCGGATAAACTGAGTGGAATTACTTTTTCCCCAGGTTTCCTGTCTCTACGCGCCAATTTCAACAGCTTTTCCAGCCATTCTGTGGAACATTAGACATGACATTAAAACCTGAAACTCTATGAAACCTTTCAATCAATTAACAATATGCTTACAGACAGAAAAAAAATAGGTTACAAGGGATGAAACTATGTGCTATTTGGATTGAAAATAGGACAAGGCAGTGTGAATTTGTGTCAGTAAGACAGTCAGGGAGGAGTAATGTAGTCTGGACTTCATTCAGGACTATAGGAATGAACACAAACATGGTCAAAACCTTTCGAATACACACAATGGACCGACCCAGCACCATCTGAGTAGATTTTGTCCCATGCAGGGACCCTTTGGGAGACTGTATTGGTTTACTGAACATTAAATAGCATATAAAGGTGGCGACACACTCCAACACACACTCATGAGGCTGAAGACAGCTTCCAATTAACAGCTTCCATTTGTCAAGTTCAAGGGGGGAAACATAAGGGAAAATATTTGTATCACCTGATTCTCTTATTAAATTCTCCTCTTAAAATTGTCAAACAGGTACCATATATCATATTTTGACTGTTTTAAATCATCATTCAGATTCTGAAACCTTTACTGTATTGATGAAAACAGAAAAAGGGCAATTTCAATGTTTTTTCTGACCCACAGACCACAAAAACGATCACGTGGTTGTATGTGGTACACATAAAATCACCATAATTTCGCTTTTATCTATTTTAATACAAGTACAGTAAATATTTTACTTGTCAGATAAAGGTTATAACACAATCTGTGGGCTCTCATGCAGAGCCTAGGAAATGTGCTATAGTGGGTAATGTGGGTAATGCATAATTCAGCAGGATTATCTGCAAACAAACAGTGGCAGATGCGGATATTTTATTTAAGAACAAGTCACTAGCTATAAGGCATGTGTCCATCTTCCACGGCCTCTGTGTGTGTGCATGTGCATGCTTCTGTGTGTGTGTGATAATCCAAACATATCAGGCTGACAGACCGGTCTATCGATAAGATCAGTCACACTCAAAGCAGCATTCTCCATCATCACCTCAGACTGAAAAACAAAATCACTCCACTTTCACCTTCAATCAGCTCTCATTCTAACTCTCACTTAAATACAGTAACAGCATAAAGTCTTCTTCATGCAATATAACAGGACAAAAAAAAACCCATTAAAACCTTGATGGAAAGTTACAGGAAATCCCTTGTTTTTAAACGCTACAACCCCCTTAAACTTTTCATATTAAGGTAAAACATGGACCAAATAAGTAATTTAAAGGGGTAAAACAGCTGAATTTGATCCCCATCAGATCAACGTGGAGCCCTAAATGTTGCTCTATCTCTGCCTGGTAAAAACCTCCTATCTCCAACTTTAAAGGAAAGCTATAAGAAAAACAGCATTTTCAGATTGATTAACTGCAATTTAGAGTTTTATCCAACAGTATCATATTACCAATAAGGGAAATATGCATAGGATAAGTAAGCAGATGAATATGATCCTTAACAGACCAAAGTGTGGCCGAAAACCTCTTATCTCCAAAACGCCAACCTTTAAGGAAAAGCAGCATTTTCAGCTTGACCGTTTTAGAGTTTCTTCTCAGCAGCATTTAAAAACCTTTTTGGGTTTTATTTAAAATCTGAATATCTTCATGGGGGATTTCACACGAGAACAGCGTCACGCTCCTGCCTTTACATTAATGATTAAGGGGTTGAATTAACCCTTAAGTATGTTTAAGGTACATTTAAGGGGCCATTCGTTTATAGATAGAGGCGTGTGGGTAATTGTAAAGATAGTTAGAATGTTTTTACGCATTTTAAAATGCTGTTTGTCCATTAGTGCCATTAGTGCGTAAAGCTCTGTCTGTATCTTCTCCCTTCTCCTCCCCCTTCTCACCCCACTCCCCCTGTGTGTGTGTGTGTGTGTGTGTGTGTGTGTGCTTTCTCCTGTCAGCGGACCTCGCCGTGCTCCATGTGAGCGAAAAAAAAGACGCAACTACACGGGGCTGCTGCTGACGCTCCGGAGCGCTCGAGTGAGGCAAAACACTAAAAACACACACAACACCAACCAGCGCACACATGATATTTCAACCCAGTTTCTAACCCTTTCAATTTCCCGGAAAAGAAGAGAAAACGCATCATCTCTGACCTGCTGCCAGTTCTCCTCCAGGGAAGGCATCGCAGAGAAATAACCAGTGTCATGAACGAGTTGGAGTTCCTGGAAAATACTGTAATTCGCCAACACATCCATGCTTGATGCAAAAAAAGGAAAACTCAGTAAAGAAGTCCGGAATCCAAACGATAAAAACGCACTTCTTCCTTCCTTTTCCTCTTCTCAGAGTTGTCAAATTAAAAAACAAATGCTGGAAAAATCCCAGCTGGTGCAGATGAGCGCACCTGAGCACTTTGATTAAAAAAGAAAAAAGCTAATAGGAAAGAAAGAGTTGATTATTTTAGCTTTATCAATGCAATCCCCTCTCCTGTCTGCTCGCTCTGTCACGCCTCTTCTCCTCAGTCCGGGCTCGGGGGTGCCAGATCTATTTCCGCATTGCCAGATTGCCAATCGGTCTCCGTACAAGCTGCCAGGTTGCCAGGTTTGCAGACTGGACCCCGCTGCAATCCAGGCGACCGGCGCGAGAGGGGAGGGAGGCAGGGGAGGAGCCACCTGTCAATCAATTTCATGCGTGACCTAATAAGGTAAATAGGGTTGATGATGTCACTGGCGTCCAATTAAGGAGGCGCTGAGACAGAGGGAGTGGGCGGAGCTTTCAGGGATGCAGAGACGCTATTGGCTGCAGGAGGCTGTCAGTCCTGCCGTAGATGGCAGTGAGGGGTGAGTTATTTTTAGAGGCCTATATAAAACCAGCAGCATTCCTCTCTCAGTCATTACAGGCTGCACAGGCAGAGAGGAGAGAAACCACCAGCACTGCTGCTGTGGGCGACAAAAAGATGTAAACAATCGAATGAATCTGCAGAAAGAAGCACCTGAGCGACAGAAGCAGCAGCAGCAGTGATGTTGGAGATTAGATGCCGTGTTGTTTTTCTGAGGTGTGACAGCTTCACCACAGAGACCCCTCCATGTGGTTTTCATGTGGTGTGATGTCTGTGTGGAGAGAAGGGATGCAGTGGAGGGAAGAGCTCAACACGATCCTCCCACCTGTTCAGTGTACAAGAGTTTATCCCCATTATATTCATTTCTGGAGTACAAATAAATCCATTCATTAGCATTTTTTGTTGCCACACTATAAATATATCCTCTGGTTGAACTCACTGTTGCCAAATGTTACTGTATAAACTAACATAGTACTATACTAATGATCAGTGGTGGAAGAAGAGTTCAGATACGCTACTTTATTGGTACTTACACTTATTTTAGCTTTTATACTTATATCTACTTTGTACTTAATTTATCTTACCTGTATTATAGTGTATTATATTTTGATTTGCTTAGTTCTTCTATGCCTTCTATTCTCAAGTGTGCATTGATGTGATAGTGAGCAGCTGTAACGAAAGAGTTTCCCCTCGGGGGATCAATAAAGTACTTCTGATTCTGATTTAGTAAAAGTAGCATACCACACTGTAAAAATACTTCATTACAAGTAAAAGTAATTCAAAATTCTACTTGAGTACACAAGTAAATATACTTATGTATGTACTCCACCACTGCTAATGATGACAGTGCACTAAAGAATTTTTATGACCTTAACCACTGAGTTTTGCAGGAAATGATACAAGATGTGAAACTGTGCTTTGTTACCGCTGCCACCAGTTTAAAATTTGGAAATTCATAAATAGCAAATATTTTTATTTTCAAGGATTTAGTGCTTCATTTTTTTGTTTACCAAGATGTTATAAAAAAAGGTACCAGTCCAGTTTAAGGTTTTCACATTCACTTGCAAAGTTTCTCTTTATTTTGACATTTTACACAGTTAAGTAGCTCTGCAGCCCTGCAGGTTCATCCTTCAGTGGTGAGAGTGACTGGATGACTTCTGGGTGACTGCAGCTTGGGTTTGTTTACATGATACAGGTACAACTGACTGACTGACTGTTGTTACCTGCCAGCTTTGTAACACATTTGGGTGATGTCACGGCAAGTGTTTGACTGTTTTTTTTCAGATAAGTTAAACAATGTCAGCACACAGTTTTATGACGATCCACCCGATACAGTCTATGGATCCACCACTCTGTCCAGTGTCGCTGTAACTTACTGGGGACTTACTAGCATCTAAGTGACATTGAAGGCTCCTCCAACTTTGATTTCTCATTTGTGTTCGCCATAAAGACGACACTCGCTATATGAGCTATAGATCTCGGGGCTAACCAAATTAGCATGGTTTAGCTAACAGACAACAACTGACCCAAAGCTTTCCAGGTGACTTTAGAATGTATGTTTAGCACGTGCTAAACACCTGAGCTGTCTTAGGTTCATTCAACAGTAATTTTTTGGTTCACATGGCGTACCAAAGTAAAGAAAGTCAAGTATCAAACCTGATGTTATGTTTCAAACAACTTGGGGCGCGTTACACCCCTATTATATTATATATAAATGGGCTTTTTTTGCTTTCACTGCAAAATAAGTTGATTATTGAGTCCTAAAAATCAAATTTTCCTTTTCTGCCAGTGAGAGTTTCACTTCAGAATCAAGTGTCTTGAAATAAAATGATTTGTACTGGAAGCAAAAAATAATCTCACTCAGTTTTCTGTTTTAGGACGTTTGGTTTGGTGTTTTGGGATTTTTAGAACTCAATATATGATTCAAGATTCTGATGGTTTCAAGTGTTCAGATATGTTCGTCTTAAAGAGAATTAGAAGTCTTTATTAATGCCATAAATTACTGCTAGTTTTGATGTTTCTGTTCATTGGTCACTGATATATGATATGACGCATCAGTGAGCTATTTGATATGATCATATGATCACTGAGTTTTTATTCAATGCTGACATGATTGACTGAACGTGAGCCCCGAGGACAGACAGACAGGATGGTTCCTCTGTTTGGTTTGTTATAGAGGATCATAAACGCTTTTAAAGGATCAGATAGCAGAAACCATTTCCAACAGGCTCTCAAAATGTTTGATGGGCTGCTGAGTTGTATTAAACCAGTATTGGGAGACTCTTATAAGATGATTGGTCTGTAGCTTCTCTGTTGCTCACTTCACTATCCCTTCTTCACTTTCTTCTCATCTCTTTCTTCTTCTTGCTATTTTCCCATCCTTCCTCATTTATTCCTTCCTTCTTTCCCACCTTCAATCACCTCCCTTTCTTCTGTTCTGCTCCTCCCTTCTTTCCCCTCTTCTTCACCTCCTGCCATATACTCATCTTTCTTTCCCTTTCCCTTTCCTTTCTTTTATTCTATCATGCCTTTACCATTTATTTTCATGTTATTTCCTTTCTTCTTTCCTTTTGCTTTCACTTTCTTTCATTGCTTATTTTGTTCTTCATACAGTTCACTTTTTACCACAATTTTACAGTTAAGTCATCAGTAACTTTCTGCTCTCTCTAATGACACCTCATTTCCTGAAACCTACCTCCACCTCTGACACTATTAGCGTGACTGACACAAACCGCAGCACACATCCAGCTACTCTTACAAATTACATTAATTGGATTAATGAGGATGCAATAATTAAAGGTCAAAATTTTAAACTCAAATGTGATGTCCCAGACAACACTGGTCACAAATTTTGACAAAACATGTGTGTGATGCATTCTGGCACTTTGTTTTAGCATTGACCAAAAAGCTTGACTACTGACGGGAGGTGGTGTTATTAAAGGTCAAAATTTAATCTGTGAGGCATTAAAACTGCTCCACCTCCAGTCCAAGTCTGATAAAAGTTGAGGGAAGAACCTTTTAATTTGTTTTTGAAGAGTTTATTATTTTGTTTGTTAGGGTTTTTTTTCTTGCCCATGTCGCCCTTAACATCCTTACATAAGTATGAATTCATAGGCTGGCTACATGCATAGGTGATCCAAGAATCAACCAGATCAAATGTTCTTAGTTTTAAAACAAGTTTTTTTTATATTTATTTTGGGTGTGATACTAGTCTGTCTATCTACTGTATGCTTGTGTATGATGTGTAGCCCACACTGAGACTTTCCATGTTATTGAGTTAACGCTTGCTTTGTGTCGTTGTGTGCTTGGGCTTCTTCTCCGCATGTCTCGGCCCCGGGGGACACACTGCTGGTCTCTGAGGACGACAAGGGCCAGATGGCTTCTAGATCGGCTGTTTTAAGGACATTTTCCCATTGATTTTTACAGCTCAGTCTGCCACTGGAGGAACAGAGGAAGGAAGAGAGGAAGGAGGAGGGAGTCAGGAAGGAGATGGCAAAAGTAAGTGTGTGTGTGTGTGTGTGTGTGTGTGTGTTGTGGGGGGTTGGAGGAGTATGGATCGATACTACTACTGACTGCCTATAAGAGGCCCTTAACACATTCCCATGCAACATCTTGGTGATATTCAATATAAAACAACAGTATAAAACAATAATTATGTTTTATTCTTATAATGTCAGATCAGTCACTGCCAGTACCTTCCACCACAATCACCCCCCTACAACTGTACTACCACCACCATTACTCCTACTACTACCTCCACTTAAATCTACGACTACCACCACTACTTTTATTAATACTTACCAAGAGCAGGGTCATAACACCATTATTACAACTGCTACTGTGATCGTTCTACTACTAATATTACTACTACCACTATTATAACAATTACTACTCCTTCACCTACTACTACTTTCACCATTACCATTACACAACTGACTGTCTTTTTCTGCTCTTACTTCTACTACAATTATGAATGCTAAGACGACAACGACCACTGCTCCACCTACTATCACTACTATTACTCTACTCCTTCTACTACTACTACCATTATCACTACTAAAGACTCTTTCCCCTCTTTACTACTGCTGTTATTATTATTAATACCACAATAGAACTATTAGTACGACTGTGACTATACTACTACTACCATTAGCACTTCTACATTGATTGTTTTTCTTTTACCCTGAACTCTTTATTCGTCTCCTCTGTTGTTGCAAATAAAGATCGAGAGAAAGAAAATGAGAGAAATTAATAAAAAGACACAAAGAGGATTAAGTGAGAAAGGAGAGACAGAGAGAGGAATAATTTCACAGTAAAATGGATCTCCAGTTTAATTCCGTGTTTTCAGTTTCTGGCTTAAACCACTGAACACCATAAGAGGAGAAAATATAAAAGCTGTGTGTGTGTGTCTCTCTCTCTTTTCCACACAACCTTTTAAAATCTGGGCATCACTGCTCAGCTCCACACACTCAGTGTTGTAATCTTATTATTGTGTTGTGTTGTTTTGGCACAGAGAAGGATTGGAGGGAGAGCGGGAGGAGAAATGGGCAGAGGAGAAGAAAATGATTTTATCTCTGCGTTTCCATCATCTAATCAGGGCTGGAGCTTCAGGATGGTAAGATGGAAATTAGGATGAAATTTGTAGTTATTACTATTCAACAATACTGTATCTACACCACATTTAAATATGAACACATGGTAAAAAATATAACCTTCTTGGTGGCAGTAAAGTCAACAGAGAAAGATAAGAATAATCACAGGTAGGATGATAGGCCGAGTAGAAATAACCTGTTACTAGTCCCATAACCTCTTAAAACCATCCTGGTTACAGTACAGTTTTTACCATTTATGTTTGCACATGTAATTATATCTTTGCTTCAGAAACTCTAAAAAGCCCTCATCATGGTTTTGAGAAATATGCTGGCTCGGTTACTCAGAAACAAACAGTGATATCGTGGCATGTAAACATCTTATCTAGGTTTGTCTGCTGCAGTATCTGTGCAGGTACAAGTGGAATCAGTTTATTAATCTTCAAGACATATCACTGCACAGCCGTCTTCAGTTCCATTGGCTGGTGCAGAGCCCACCAGGCTTTGTGAATGTTTCATTTACAAATCTCACACTCTAGCTTAATTATTTCTATCTAGAGAAAACCAGCAGTTGTTTTGTAGTCAGGATGGTGGCAGGTGGAGGATATTGAATGCAAGACATCTTCATGCTCTACTCTAACTTATATTAAATGTAAGGAAACTGCTACAGCTGGGAACAGACTGAGATTATTAAAACCTAGACACCTCACATGTAACAACTATTTCCACCCGACATACCCATTTCTTGACAATCAAAAAGGAGCACATATTAAACAACTGAGGACAACACACTGTATGACAGGTAGAGTTAGAGTTGGGTGCCCTGGTAGCTCCCCTGGTAGAGCGTGCGCAACCAGGGCTGAGTCCTTACCACAGCGGCTTGGGTTCGAAGGAAATCATCCATCAAAAGCATTTTGCCGAGCTAATTTAGGATGCAACAGAGGAAAAATGCTAAATTCAGATGAGATGGTGGATGGAGAGATGTGGGCAACAGGGGCTGTAAACTCTGCAGAGAGAGAGCTGGAGGTTTTTAAAGAATTTTTTACAAAGGTGAGGTTCTCTTTAGTTGACCTGTAGCTTTAATGTTAAACCTGAAGGATAATATCATATCACAGTATTTTGCCTATTATGCAGTTTGGTTGCCATTTAAAAAAAATACTATCTCTCTGGCTGTGTGATGTTAACTGTCCTGATTCTAGTTGTAAAAAGTTCATGTTTTAGATGATCTTAATGGGAATAACAGGCAGCATCTGAATGAGAAGGCCAACAATTAGCATCGTACATCCAAGCACACTGTATGATTTTTTTTCTGCAGACTGTCAACTACAATGGGCCAAGACTGGAACAGTAAGATTTTATGCTCAAATCCTATTTATATTTCTCCCAACAATGTGTGTGTCCCTGCCTCAAATTCCAACAAAACAAATACTATAATATTAAAAGAAATAAATCTGTCAAGTTTTGCAACTGTTTGAATGTCAAATCTCTGAACAACCCAGTATTGCTCCTGATATTAGTACAGTACATAGAAATATACTCAATGAGAAAAGTGCAGGTCATAGTTAAAACCAGAGCAAGCTTAAAAAAGTTTAAGACATTAAAACTGAAGCAACTGAGCTGAGTGGGACCCTGAGGCAGGCCTGCGGCATGAGCTCTCTCCTGTCTCCAGAGAACATCACAAACACAAAGACCTCCTCCCTACAGAGTGGAGGTGCGCATAACCATGAGTCAAGGTGGAAAACACACCAAACAACACACAAACCCTCCTTCTCTCTGGACCTGACAGAAGGCGACACAGACACCATGTTCTGCTGTGAGTCACAGCTGGATCACTGAACTGGACATTAGGATGCAGCAGAAACTTTCTGTCTGCCTGAGAGAACAAGAGGTGAAACCACAAGCTGTGAACCATGAGCATGAACATGGTGGACCAAAGGCCTGACAACAACACAGGAACAACTTTGCACACAGCACTGTAACACAGCAATGGAAAATAACAGGAATAGTGTTCAGTAGGCCTGTTATAGTAGTTAATTGTGCCTTCTCCTTGCGTTCTGACAAGGTTTTGATTTTGAGGGCAAAAGTTTGTTTTCACCTTCACATGTTGGTTAAATTAGGGCCAGGCTTCACTGTGTTGGTCATTAAAGCATTTTGTCCAGAACACTTCTGTCTGATTTACAGACACCACTGACTGTAATAAAACAATAGAATAGAACAGAACAACTTTGGAAATCAGTGTAAA
Source organism: Siniperca chuatsi (assembly GCF_020085105.1). Taxonomy (NCBI): domain Eukaryota; kingdom Metazoa; phylum Chordata; class Actinopteri; order Centrarchiformes; family Sinipercidae; genus Siniperca; species Siniperca chuatsi. Next base: position 21,751,312 of record NC_058053.1, read on the forward strand.
ATTGTCTTTGGTCCATCTGACAATTCATTTACACATTAAAACACACACTAACACAGCATGTAACAACAAAGGAATGATTATGTATTGACAAATTTTACATGAGATTAACTTTAAATGTTGCTGTAGTTTTCTTTATTTAAAAATCTTCAAATCTGGGACTTACAATATCTCGACCCATAATTAAGCATACAGGCGTGTTAGCTCTTCTACCTTCATAGTGAGAGTTGAAGTTGCAATATGCTGATGGGGGTGGTTTCATGGATGCCCCATTAGGTTTAAAAACTGTCCCTGAAAAACTACCACAACTACAACACATACACATTTCAACGATGTTTGTCAGTCAGTCACTGAGGGACAGATGCTGTCATAGTCCGCACCGCCACAACATGCAGAACATCCAAAACACACAGCTTATAGACCAATATGCATTCAGTCTCCCATTCACACACTTCAACGCATACAAAGTAAAAGCTACCTTCCTACCACTAAATTGAACACAATTCCCAACCTCCACTTGCTAAACATGTAGCTGTAATATTTCCTGTCTGCTCCCCTCCTCCTCTCATGTCTGTGATATTTTTAATAATGGAGAGGAAGAAGCAATATATCCTCGAGCTGAGGGAGTGATACAGGGTTAAGCATATTCTGCAGCTAATTGCGCTTTCTGGTTTTTAATAAAGAAAAACCACATGCCTGCAGGCTTGTGTGTGTGTGTGTGTGTGTGTGTGTGTTTTCAAACCAGCACCAGGCATGAGCAAATAGTTGAAAAGTGGATAAGTTCTTTTGTATGTGTGTAATAATCTCAGCAGGATTAATTTTCATTTAATCGATTACTCGTTTAGTCTATAATATGCCAAAAAAAGTGAATTTATGCGCCTGAACTCTTTTTTTTTGGTCCATCTAACAGTCCAAAACCCAAATTAATTCAATTTACAACTGAGATCAAACAAATCCTCACATTTAAGAATTTGGAACATTTGGAACCCCTGAACCATTTACTTTCTCTTGATTAACTTATTGATTAATCAACTAATTTCAGCACTACCATTAAGTGTTACTTCCAATCTTAAAATTACAATGGAGCACAGATTAAAATGATGAATAATAAAGAAATCTGATAGTTTTGTCCTTGTCTCTGGTTGGCTAACTTATACTTGGTTACCACTGATTATCTTGGCTGATATTAGTTAATTAAAATACTTAATTGTTTGTGGTGGACAAGCTCATAAATCACAGCAGTAAGACTAAACTCTGTACCATTGTCTGTGTGTAGTTATGAGTATACAAAAGAAGGAGAGAGAGGGAAATGCAAACTGTTAAAAATGAAAGATAGTTTTAACATTAAATCTTAGCTTTGAATTTTTGGGTAAAATGTCTAGCCCCTGCAGTCCTCTAGTGGGTTCCAAACTCTTTGGCTTGTAATCCCTAAAAATGTAGCAAAGTCTATTTTTGACCCATCACCACCTGTCTATTGATGGTCTTTGTGATCCTATTGATCATTTCTTGTGACCCCTTGGTCTTGCAAAACGTTATCACAAATCCTTGGCCCAATTCGCAGGATAGGAACCACTGTTTACAATGGGATGTTTAAAAATCTGTGTTTTTTTGCTAACTCACTCACGTGTTTGGGACCGCTAGCCTTGCCCACAGCTATCAAATTTTTTTATTAAAAGTCACACATTTTGTCACATAATACAAATATCAGCAAATGTAGTCAATGGTCAATATTTAAAAGTGATTTACTTTAAACAACGTTTGTTTCTGTTGTGTTACGATACTTCAGATGAAGGATTGACTTAACGCGTCTTTGCGTCACTAAATACTAAGAGCCAAGTTAGCGATTGTATTTTGGGAAATTTGCATGTAATTTATTTAAAAACTGCACATATCAGGGTTTGTAAGCTTCACAAATCTCACAAGATCTCATAGATTTTAACATTGGATGTGTAAGATCCATTCATCCCCAGTCATTATTCACTAGTTTACACTTACTGCTGCTAAAGGGCACAAGTCATTTAAGACTTCAATTGCAAGAATAAAAATTTGTGGGTCTTCATGCTAGTCTTTGTGTGGATTGTAGGACTGTAGCTGCAGTTTCACCTGGAGGGATTCCTGAGAAACAATAAGGGAGAAAGGCAAGTGTGGGAAAGGAAAAGCCATGAAACTGAGTGGTGGGTGGATGTTGAATGGTTGAAGAGCCCGTGGAGACATTATGTTCTTTATGAAATCGTAAAACAAAAGGCTGCTCCCTTTCCCTTCTCTCATCACAATGACCTTCCTTTGATGACCGGCCCTTGTCATTGGCTCTTTAAAGGTCCGGGTAATGGATGTTTATACATACCAAACATATACCACCACACATAACCACATCATCCTTACACCGCCATATCGCGCTGGGCAATAATCTGCCTCAGGCTCCAGGGATTTATGATTGACAGAACCGAATAAATCTTCTCATTTGGATATGCTGTGACAGGAATTAATTACCAGGCAATTGTGTCTAACATATTAATTTAGAGGAGATTATACAATGCATTAGCCCGGCACTTATTAAACATGGTTATGTACGCCTGCGTTTGTGTATTGAAATCGCACAGGCGGAAAATTCAGTCCAATTTGCCATGCTTGGCTCCCGTTAACACACTGCTGTGTCTCTGAAACCCTCCCTCCTTCCTCACATCCTGTTCCTACTCTGTTCTCTTTCACCATCTAGTTTTCCTACATCTGAGTGATATACCGTATGTTTAGTGTAACCCTGGGGTCCAAACTAGTGCCATATGCAGAAATGTTTGGTCGGGCTTGTGAAAAATGAAAAGAATAAAAAAAATTTTTTCATTTTCACCAACATTTTCCTCCTTGGAGCTGTCATTATATTTCTTACAGAAGGCATACATCATCCATACTATCCATCTGTATCTGGTTATGGTTGTACCAAATGATTGTATTTAGATAAAATTAAATGATGTAGATACGTTTCTGCTTATTTTTTTGATCATATTACGACCATACTATATACACACAACAAAGAAAACCCAGGCTTGACATAAGCTCTAATTGACCACATAATCACTCAAAACTGCAACCCAAAGCTGGCAATCCTTTAGAAAGGGACCTTTACCGATGAACAACAACATTTTTGCCATCAAAAATATTGTAAATAATGTTTAGTTGTGTTAATTAATGGATTCGTGTAAAAATAAAGTTTTGGATGCCAGCTGAGGCAGTTTACTCTGATGTCCAATTGTTTATTATTTCTATTGTTTCTTGTTAATAAGATCCCCATAAGCATCTGCTAATGTGATTGCCAGTCGAAGTTACAAAAGAAAATTCAACAAGAAAAGTAAAATGCAGCAAAAATAAAATGAATGAAGAAAAGATCAAACAAATTAGTTTAAAACAGAACTGAATTTGTACATAACCCAGTCAAAAATGAAACACAAGCCCAAAGAGATAAATACAAGATATAAGATATTTACATTAGACCATGTTTCCTAAAATATATTTTACTTGCAATCTGATGCTCTTTTTGTCAGTAATTTAATGCGAGTTTAATAAAGCTGAGCAGACACTATACGTTTTTATCTTGTACGTTGCGTTAACTCACACTACATGTTTTAATCAGCCATTCTGCATGGCCAAAACCAATGTGAGCAAGCTATTCTACTTCCATTGTACTTCTACAATTCACCATACATGCAAAGCACAATGTGGCATGCATAGCCTTAAAACTGATATTGTACAGTCTGACACAGATTGTGACCAGGATTTTATTAGACCCAGTGCGACATGCAATGAACCTGCTGCAAGATTACTGTTACTGCACAGTGTGTAGGTGCCTTTAGCATTCCTGGTACAACATTTAAGACATTGAAGCACTTTGATTCAAAGAATAAAGCCATGTTGTACGATGTCTGAGAAGTGGTGCTGAGTTCTGATGCTCTTCTAAACTGTAAACTGTAGAGCTACTGCTGGTTTTCATGTTGACTTCAAAACAACTGACAAACAAATGAAGGTATAATTGGAGGCTCTGCTCACGCTGGGAGACGACTGCAGCATCACTGAATAGATTAGCTGTTTGCAGGCTGTTGCTATGGTGGTGTACTCTACTGGGATGTGTGTAAGGGTGTGTTTAGTGTTTGTGAGTTGCCTATTATGGAAATGAATGCTTGTTGTTTCCCTGAGTATTCAGCTGTGTGTAAGTGTTCTGATTTTGGTGCATTTCTGTGTGTTATCTTTTTGCATGAATACATGTGAGTTTTTCTGTCTGTCTGTGTATGTGTGTGTGTGTGTGTGTGTGTGTGTGTGTGTGCGTGCGTGTGTCCCTGGTGTGCTGCTGGTAAAGCGTGGCGTGTTGCTCTAACAGGCTTGTCCTCCATTAGTGGCTCAGCACTGGGCTTAAAACTGGGAGGGAAGATGGACACACACACACATACACACACACACACACACACACACTTTTTAAATTCAACTTGGATAGCGCTTTAAAATGACATTGGGGTGAATGGACCTCACTGCAGTTGAGCTTTGCAGTGAGATTTTCTGTGTGTTTGTAGGGAATGGACAAAAACTAAAACTGATCAAATGTGCCCTGTCTCGTGAACCAGGGGCAACAAATGTCATTAACTATGTCATGATATGAAGAGAGATAGCCAGTATATTTCATAAAATAGAATAGTGCCAGAAAGTTGAGATCTTTTGCTGACTTCTGTACCTCTAAATGTATTGCACTTTGAAGTCTTTTGGGTTTTCAAGACTTTTTATGTTTTTGTTAATATTTGGAAATAATTATATTAGGATGGGGTGACAAGCTTGTTTAGCCACAGAGAAACAAATGTGCAATATCCCAAATAATTATACATTAACCAAAGTAAAATCTTTACACAAAACAAGAAATGACTGCATCTTTATTGCATCCCTTCTTTCCTCTCATAATCCTCTCTTCACCCTTTTCCATAAACCATGCAATCCCCTTTAAAACCCGCCAACCCAGTACATACCAGAGCAGACCTGGTACATACTGAATTTAGCACAAAAAAATGTGTTTGTTTATTTTTTTACAGCACAAAAGGGCAACCCACAAGTTACATGAATATTACTTTACAGTGTTGGAAACATTGCATTGACATTACATAAGATATTGCAAGGCAACTGATTGCAAATAAGGCTCAAGCTACATGTCTAGAACCGGAAAGTTGAATCATCTTGAAACATCGAGAATTGGAGTAATAAATGGATTGAGTAAAATTGTTGTGTACTCACATAAACTGACCTGAGGAGGATTAAGTTTTGGCTTATCAAAATCTACATCATGGTGCGCTGTATAGTTCAATTTCATGTTTAACATTTTGAGACTAAACCATCAATTACAACCAAATTACCTCCAAAAGGATCGTGTTATCGTACCTTACTGGGTAAGACAAAAACCAAGCCTGCCTCCCAAATTTGCCGACATGTTCCTTTAAATGTTTCTTCCACTGTCATACTCATCCTCTCCCTGTTTTCTAATCGTCCATAGTTGGTTGTAATCCAGGCAGCCCATAGTAGTCCATAATATAGGCAGCCAGACTGTGAGGAAAGCAACACACACACATAAATATACTGTATACAGTATATTGCAGTGCCTCAGGCCAGTTACTGTACTCCATAAATCCTATTTTTACTGACAGCGAGGAAGCTGTCAGACACACAAGGACAGTTCATCACACCATTAGAAACACACTGACATCCGCTGCTGACTGTGTGTGTGTGTGTGTGTGTGTGTGTGTGTGTGTGTGTGTACATGTATGAGACTGGAGTGTGACTTTAGTCTGAGTTTGATGGAGAGAGGGGAAGTGTAATCGCTCTCTAGATATTTCAAGGGGAGAGAAGTGAGACGATGGAAGAAGGAGCACCAACAAAAAGATTTAATTCTTACTTTTTTTAAACCAAAAAATACCCAGAATGTTTTTAATGATGCATTAATAGACTTTCTAAAAGAAATACTCCACCAAAATTCTATGTTTTGACTGACACTCACCCTCTCTTGGCTTAAAGGTAGCACTGAAAAGCAGATATGTTTGCTTATGGTGGCTGTGAACGATGGCATATCTAACAGTGCTAGCTACAAATTGTTATTTCCATTGGAATACACTGCAACTGCTGTGAAACCAAACTGTTTATAGCTGTTGTCCTCCACGAAGGAGCGAGATACAAATTTGTCAGAGCAACCTTTCAAACTTACAGTGGGAGTGTTTTATACTCAAAAATAGGTTTTCAGTTTTGTTCCTTAAAAAACAAACACACACACATCCCCTGAAATATTAACTTATTAAGTTCTGAATGCTAAAAGAAATCTCTGCTTACACATCCAGAGAACATTAGCAACATTATCATTTTCATTTGGAGCCATGTTTCTGTCTACTTGATAAATCTAAGTCCATATTGACTCTCCTTTTACATTAGCTCTGGTTTGGTCCCCACCCACCCCCACTCCTTTTGTACACTAAGTTAATCAGAGCTTGTTTGCTGAAAACAGTTGCCTTGGGGCAGTTAGTAAAAGCTGAAAGGACTCACAAAGAGTAATTTTAATCTGGATTAATAATTTAAAAAGAGATCAGATCACCTTGAACTATTTTACCTGGATTTTAGGTTTGCACGCATCAAAAAGTTATTGTGCTGCCAGAAGAGACTAGTATAGTCCACAGGGTCCTCTAGTGGTGAGGGCCATGTCCATGGTGAGGACAGCTCAGAAACTGCTTCCAATAAAGGAAGAGAAAAATGAGAAATTTCAAAAGATCTGCTGATTTTTTCTTTTCTTTCAGATTTGCAAGAGTGAAACTACAAATTGTCTGACCTGTATATGATATTTGTATAACAGATATACATTTCCATAAAACTTATACCAATGTTAATAATTACATCCAATTTCCAAAAGGCTTTCAAAAACAATTTTTCTGTTTTTGTAATTAAAACCTGAACTGCTGAGGTAGAGAACTTCGGAAATAAGAGCTAGAAAGATTCTCCATGTTATGATGATGTATTTCATGCTATGTTTGCATTAATGTTTGTACTTGTGTAACATGGGCGGATCCGTGAGTCCTACACATAGCACGAAATATAAAAGAGAAGTAAGACACCACAAACAGGCAGACCAGCTGTGTTTGCCTTACCTTTTATTTCACGTTTTCTGGTCCTGAGGCAAAAGGGTCTGCAGATGATCTCATGTGTATTTATACTTCCTGGTTCCATCATGTTTGAGGGGAGGAGGGGGACATACTGTATGTCTGAAAAAAATATGTTTTCATTTTTTTAAAAGTAAATATCTGTTTGGCCATTTTGTCTGTACATATATTGTGAACTTCCACACTAGTGGTTTAGTCCACTCCAGTTAGTTACTGGGAGGGTATATAAAGGGTGGTTGTGTGAGGTTTTGGTTGTTGCAGCTGCTCTGTTATGTTGCATAATGCCCACACAAGGGATAAGCTAATCTTTACCAGAACCTCCCCTCCCCCTCCTTATGTATAAACCAACATGACAATCACACTTCAAAGATTATACTTCACCATATTAACAAATAATACATTTTTTAGGGACAAATATGCATAATATACATATATGCATCTCGATTACCAACAGATTTTTATATATGTTGGTAGCTGTTTGACAAAATGGAAGAAGGAAAGAAAAGAGAAGAAAAAGGACAGAAAACAAAAAAGAGAAAAGGGGAGCGAGTGCTTCTTAGTGTCACATTGTTTTTTGTTTGTTTTTTTTTGTGCCAGGAGACAGATACATGCTAGAAGATAGACAGATGAAGAAGGAGAGGGGTAGAAGAAGAGGGAGGGGAGAGTGCATGTCATCCACTTCAGGGGAATCTCAGAGAGAGGGAAGAGAGAAAGAATTTGACCCTTTTCTCCTCTAACCGAGGCTCACACACACACCCACACACACACACGCACACTTCCCAAAGGTTAATGTGATGTTAATATGGCCTATATTGAGAGGGTGATCATTATTTTCAGACCTTTGCTGCGCACCTCACCTGTGTATAAAAACTGTTTGCAGAGGCTGAACAAGCGTCCACATCAATACACAGTATTGTCTGTGTAACCAAAGCCTGATATATCTTATTTCCCAGTGCAATAGACATTGATTGCTGTAAAAAAATAAAAATAAAACAACTATTAAAAACACATGAAAGAATCACACTGCTGCAATGGGTGACATATTGATGACATGCCTCAGCATGTTCAATGACATCTTCTTGACGCAGTGCTTCTGTCCAGAGACTGAATGTTTAGCTGTAGAGTTGACTCAGAATAAACTGCACTGGCCATATTGATCACAGTAAAGGAAGCTTATGCAAAGAATTAAAAATTTTGTTCATATGGAACTGTATGAACTTCCGCACAGGTAGTAAATGTTGCCAGTGAACTTAATTACAATTAGTAATTCATTAAATTAAACTAATTAGTTTCATATGATTATCTTTTATTGGAGACAAAGCTGAAAAACTTGTTTACACTACTGGCGTTGCAGTACCATTAACTTCAAGGTCATTGCTTCATTTATAGGCATCATAGTTATATTAAATGTATTTATATGCAAGTAAGACGAAATTTCAAGCTGCCACTAATTGATATGCTGTTATATTGAAATTTTACTGGTAGGTAAATGTGTTTTTCTTCATTAAAAACAAACAGCATTTGCAAAAGGTTGACATCTGCCCTCTGCACTGCCTTGCAGAAATTTGAGTGGTCGACGCCTTCAGAAAGACCTTTTTACCTGGAGTAAAGCCTCTCAATCCACACTGCATAATATCAGACTAATTAAAATGAGCAAATAAGTGCAATCAAATAAAAACAACACAATTATGAGAATTACGATAACATATATATGGTTAATTAGTGTTCGTACAAATTATGAAATATGACGTGCAAACAAATGAACAATATGTATTATTTCATTGGAATTAATTAAAATGTGGGAAGAAGGTCAGTCTACTGGATGTTGTAAATCAAATTATGTTTTGCCCTTGTGTTGACTCTTGTTTTTTCACTGAGAACGAATGAGATGAAGCAACACAAAGAATGAGGCAATTTTCAGGGGGATTGTCACATTTATGCACAACATTTAGACAACAGCAGGATGGAAACTTACTAACAGTTTGCTTTGGAGTTTTGGCTAGGAGTGTTCATCATCAGCATGGTTGCTGTTGGAAAGAAAGAAAACAATGGAGACAAAACTGCATATTTACACCAAGTAAAAACAATTAGATTAATCACTGATTGATTGTTTTATTCCTTCATTACATTTAGAGGACAAATCTGCCAAAATGAACTCACTCATAAACTTCACTCAAACTATTCACATTTCATAAAAAAATTTAATCAGGCATCAGATGTCCTGTAAAATAGATGTCCTGAGAGAGAACCTTTGTGGATATGGTACCCTTCAGCCAAAGACGACCATTTCAGTTTCTCTTCTAGTATGTCTACTGAACTTCCCTCAGTAATGAAAAAAAGATGTTGTCACTGAAATAATCCACTCACCAAACAGAACGTTGATACGGGACATTTTAGCAAAACCCCAAAATACTGTCAACTATGTTTTTGAATGTACAATGACAAGGTATTTTTGTAATTGATTCCTACAATACCCGCACATGCCAACTATATTAAAGTTAACTATATTAAAGTTAAGGTCCAATTAAGGTGAAGCAACTAAGATGCCTTGGTTACGGTTCATGAAAGGCCGTTGTCATGGTTAAATATTTTTTAAAAAGCCAACAATAATTAGTGCTCTGACACAGGACTGCCGCGTCAAACATGTTACCTGCACATATTTATTTTCCCACTCGCTACATAAACAGTACTCTGCTACTGCTTAGTGCACTGACACTGATCTCTGGACCGCTTTTAGAGCATGATAACCAAGCCAGAGTTCCAATCTCTTTCCCATCTCCCATCACTTTATAAATATATATTTTTCACCGACCTTAATACTTCATTGCTTGTGTGAAAAGAAGCCTTTTTACTGTGTCATATCCTGGGAGGTATTGATTTATCCTAGATCTAATTGCTATGCAGCTGCCAACTGCTTCAGTGTTTGAGTTTCGCACTGGAGGATAAAAAGATAGTAGCTCTTGATTTGGGTTTTCTGCCTCTAGGCTGTGAATCAGTTAACCGGCCTTTAAACACTGTTATGACCCATAACGTTTCTTTTTAATGTTAGTTCCATGTCTCTCTGGCTGGATGAGATCTGTTAATGAGTGGTGCACACATAAAGGCAGTGCAGACAGAAAACAATATGGCCTATGGGGTATATGAGCAGTGTACATGTGCAAGTGTCTATTCTTTGACTCTCATCTGAATTCTAAAACATTGTGTGAAATTGCTTGTTTGTTGTATAGGGTATTACATAGTCAGTCCACTCTGTGGAGAAAGTCTTTGTACCCAATCACCATCTTTCTAAAGCTCAAATTATATTTTCAGTGTCCGCATAGCCATGAGAGTCCGCGAGGGTCCGTGAGATGTACATTTTGTCATCTGCCCACGTCTGCACCACATGTGTGTGTGCAGCCCAACATGTATGACTGTGCTGACTGTACACTCCAACCGTGCGGGCCGACGTCACGTGTGAACACGCAGATGCCCAATGTAGTATGAATAGAATAGTGTTGTCTGCTGTCTGCCCTGCTGTCCACGTCTATTTTGGAGTATATTCAGCCCTTAAAGATACCCTGTAGTGTTTTTCGCCACTAGTAGCGATATGGAGTCATGTTTGGCCCCTGTTTTGTCTGTATCATGCATGCTCACATGCACGTGCGGACGCATGCAAGCGAGGCAATACAAATTCCTGCTGATGGTTTCACATTACTCTTCTGGTGGTGGTGAAGTGCAAAGAAGTGTAGCAATGCACCCGCAAAGGCAGGGAAGAAGAAGACTGGTAGCTAGCAAACAATTGCATGATTCAAAATATTCACAAGTCAGCTTTTATGAGGAAGGAAATGCATTCAACGCATTTGTTAGACTGCTGTTTACAGGGAAGGGCACCTTTAAGGATCCTTATCCTGAGATAATACATTTACAGTGTCTACTGTTTTACAGTATGTTTTACACACTGTGTTGTATCTTTGTGGTTATTTTTAAATCACTGTTTAACTTCTGTGCCACTTAACTAACCCTTAATATCATACTTACAATTCGTAGTCAGAGCCCTCTCCTGGCCGATTTTTATGCAGATCCAGATTGTTTCTATAATTAACTCATCTCAGCTGCTCATTGCATCCACATTTGCTTAATATTATAATCTCTCTTTTGTGTTTTGTGGGCATCTAATTGAATTGCTTTGATGTGTTTATGTATTTTTCAGACAGGAGAAAGGAAAGAGAGTTCAGTTATTACTGAAGTGTTGAGAGGACACTAATTGCTAACTAAGAGCCAGTTAGTGTTGGACGCTAATTGTGAAGAACAGTGGAGCTAACTGGGGAATAGAAAACTAGGTTAAATTACAGCATAAATTGGCTGAAGACAAATATGAGTGAGAAATGCAACAGGCTGGTTGAGTTGAATTCAGAAACCTGAAATTACCTAGAAACCAGTTATACAGCGGCATTTGAAACAAAAAATGGAAAACTCCATGGACATTAAAGAGTGAACATACGTATGGCAGATCACTGTGAGTCAGCTGAAAAGACAGATTCCCTTAATAAAACAGAGCAGTCAGTGCAGAAAGGGGAATACAAGGACATACAAGATAAGAAGACAGTAACTCAGAGTGACACAGAAAAGTGTGACGAGAGGTAAATGTGTGTTGCACCTGTTTGTCAGCTGTGAGGCGCTATGGATTGTGAAACTGTGGACAGTCTAATGAAAAAAGGTTTACAGACAAGAGGACAGTGAGATGGCTGGATTTAATATAAGCCACTCACCAATGTCATGAGTTTGCAACTAGGTTATACAGTATAGCTGCAATATTAAAACATTCCTCTCAAGTAATTACAGAGACTCTGATAGCGAGAGACTCTTTTAGTTGAGACTGTGATGGACAATGAATGACAACCGTCATTGCTGAAGTATTTTGGTTTAGTTTATATGTACCCAGTCGACATGATGCTGCAGATGAGTGGCTTAGGTAAGGCCTGCATCCTTTTTCTAACATTGGCATATATTGGGGCTTGTTAGTAGCTGGTATTGCTGAAAGGTTTAGTGGTAATTGAATCCACTAGACCTAATAACAAATCAAAAACTACCTGTGGCGTGACAGCAGCATGAAGCCTTCTACACATGATCGGAATTGCATTGTGCTGGCATAAGCCATTGATTTTTCCTATGCAGAGTGGAGATGCTGAACATTGTGGTAGCACTACCTTAGGCATTGAGCGCCACTCAGACTTTACGCTTCACCACTGTACTCTAAGTTCAATCAGCCTCACCAGTGAACTTGTTTGTAGCTGACCTTATAATGTGCAATCAGTGAGATTCAGCCTGAATGTGACCTGTGATAAACAAATTCCCAGAACTGTACAAAACTACCCAAAAATCATATCATGATGTTTGAAGGAAGACTATACCATAGCTGAATGTCAACAGTCAGCCAGGGCTACCAGCTGTGTAATTAGGCAAATATTAAAGAATGGTGTTTTCCTGCTACCCAGAGGACACTGGTGACATAAACCTACTCTACACCTACCTCTGCTCTCTACTCCGCGACCCACCCTGCTCATATCGCTGATTATGTCCAGAGGGCCCAAGGCATGAACTGATGATGACAATGAATCATATTGTCATCATAGACTGTTCAATTTGGGAGGATGTGCAGGTTCAGCCCGCTGACCTTCAGCCCTCTTAAGGACAGGCTGCATCCTTTCCAGGAGCAGAAGCCTGAAATAGGACAATCTGTATAAGAACAGTCCTCATTATAAGTTGTCTCTCTCTCTTTCTCCCTGCAGCTTTGTGTCACGTCTCAGGTTTTCTTTAGCGGAGAAAAAAGGGGCTTCCCAGTGTTTCTGTCCCTGGGGCTTCCAGATGCTAATTCAGTGTTGACATGCTAGCTGAAGAATGCAGCCTTTTTAGTCACTTCGGCAAAAACTCGAAAGCTTAGCAACTCTGGGCTGTTTGTCTCATTCACCTTTGTTTTCCATGAAACATTCATGGAGCCCCTCATCTTGAAAAAAACACTCCTCTTTTAGCACCACCACCCCCAAACCTTCACCCCACCTGACTTCTCCGAAATGAGGATTCAGGACTGTTGGCACCTTGGCCTCTGTGAGCTGGCAGAGCAGAGGTGTTTTGAGTATTCACCAGGTTGGGGAAGCGTCATTAGCTTTGACATTAGCAGCTGCCACCTCACAGCCTCTCAACTATAAAGACTGCTTGGGTTCAAAGACTCTGCCTCCATAAACAGATCTTTGGGAAGGAGGGTAGTGGGAGACGTGGAGAGAATATCTGAGAGAGATTAGGTGAAGGGAAAAAAAAGGCAAAGCTGCAAACCAAAAATGAAATCCCAGCGGTAGCACATGGGAGTGGCAGTGTTGTTTTTGTTTCTCACAACCATTTATCATTCCTTTTCTCTCTATTATATATTACATTTTTGCCAGTTTTACTAATCATTGTTCTCACATTTAGAAATTTTACTATACACTTGAGTCACTAAAAAACAACCTATTTCATAAAACTTAGAGGAGTAAGTAAGGAGTAAATTCATCTAACAAACCTTATTCATTTTTAAAGACATATTCAAGTTAAATCAGGCAATACACATGCATTTCCGTTTTAAATATTCATAAAAATCTGAATAAGAAGATCACGATCTGTTCTTTTTGATGTTGTTCTTGATTCTTCCTGCTACAGCAAGCAGTTTGCACAAGGCCATGACGTACAATGTCGGTATAGTTTGAGGCTACATTGATATCAATGATCTTGTTGCATGCTAACATGATGGCTAAGTTGGCATAGCTGGCAAAAGTTGGGTAAATACACAGATAGGTTTCCAACATGGAATAGGAGCATGACACATAAGGCCGTATTATGAGAACTGGATATCTGATTCCAAGGTGGTGCACATTCATTCCATGTTATACTGGTAGACCACATGCCATAAAAGTTTCTGTCCCTGAACCCACTTGTTTGTCTCACACACTATAAACTGAGATGACACCACATACATAAAAATAGCTTTTCTGGGGTGGCCCTGTGGCTTAGGGGTTGAAACGTGACCATGAACTGCAACATCCCTGGTTCAAATCTGGACCTTTGTTGCATCTCTCTCTCCCTCTGTCATCTCTTGCTATTTATTATATTATATCACTATTTAACAGAAGCATAAATTGCATAAATGGTGATCTCAGGGGAAATGTTTTTTGTTGCAGTACTGTGGTTGGCCACTGGGAAATAAAATGGCAGCAAGGCTGACTTGTCACTGTATCCAGCTCTCTCAAAACATCCATGGTAACACAGGGTGAAAGCTTTCAATTCACAATATGTCACATCTGACATTGATCCTACAGATTAGCTGAAGAGGCCCAAAATTTATGGCTAACTTGTGAGCTAGATTTTTGACTTTGTTTCTTTCTCTCTCTTATCCTTAGTTTTAATAGAGATGATGGCTTTATAAAGGTGATAGCCTAAGCTCTCTGTCTCTCTCTCTCCCTATATATATATAGTAGTATATCATGAAACACTGGGGTGACCAAGAAATCAGCTTACTTTTGATCTTAAATCAACTGAATGAACTTAATTTAAACATAATTTCTAACTTAAAACAAACTCAACTGAATTCTGTGAATCTTTATTTAGCTGTGATTCAGCAGTTATGTATTGCCTCCATGTTCATGTTAGTTTTCCATTATTAATGCACTCAATTCAATTGGGGCTTTATTGGCATGGGAAACAGACGTTTACATTGCCAAAGCAAGTCTGAAATAAAAACATATATAAACAGAAGGATTGTGCTATTATATATATATATACAGTATATAATATATACAGTAGACTTGCATGATAAACACATCGCAAAAGACTGCCTGAAACATAATACATTCATAAATCATTCTCTTTAGGGATGAGTACCGAAACCCAGTATTAAACGGGCCCTGGGGTTACAGACCATAGTATTTATTATTACGCTGCAGCCTCTCCCCTGCTATCTGTCGGGGTTGAGCTCTTCAACATACACAGTAAAGTCAGCAGACAGCTGAGCAGAGAGGCCGCAGTGGAGACAGTGAAGTCAACCAGGTTACTGAAGTAAGTGCAATAAAACCATAGCAAGTAAAAAGCCAATACTTTATCAATACGCCTGTTCAACAAGCATAAACATGTAGAAAAGCGATACATTAACCTGCTATATCCACAGTCTCTCATCTACTACTGCTATGTTTTCCAAAAGCATGGCACGCTAGCTCGGCTAATAATGAATTGTTACAAACAAGCTAAAGAAAAGCTGTCTGTATGTAGTCTAATTGTTTAACTTAGTTTACCACCATTTCATTTTAGATTTGTTTCCAGTGAGATATTGGAGTTTATGTGACTTTGTGAAATGTGAAAGATTTAGTTATATTTAAAATATTCAATTCTAATCCGGTTCTGAATTTTAAGGAGCAGTATGTAGGATTTAGTGGCATCTAGCGGTGAAATTGCAGTTGCAACCATTTGAATACACCTCGCCTCACCCTCCCCTTCCAAGCGTGTAGGAGAAACTACAGTAGTGGCGAAAAACGCAAACGTCCCTATCTAGAGCCATTGTTTGGTTTGTCCATTCTGGGCTACTGTAGAAACATGCTGGTGCAACATGGCGACCTCCATGGAAGGGGACCCGCACCCACACAGCAGCTTACAGAAAGAAGAGGTCATATTATACAGTGAAATACTAGCTTTTTCTGGGTGAATAAATGTTAAAATGGGAAGCTAAAGCGCAACGAGAATGTTGAGCTTTCAAGTTTCACCAGGAGTCATCACGCCATCAAGCACATCATGTTTAATTAGGAAAGTAGTTTAAAAACATGCACACAAAGGGCAACCATTTACTGCATACTGCCGTTAGAAACTGAGTACAATAAGCTGATAATTAGCCTGATTAGCCACCGTTACTAATCAATACAAACACATATTATTAGACTGTAAACCATTAATCAAACCAATAACTAACTGTAGTCAACGTCAGACACCTTTATCATACTTTAGCAGTTACGTAGTGGTTCTGTGGTGACAAAACATAAAAAACATATAGGCTAAGTACAGTATTAGCAGTTTGAATTAAAATGAACCTCCCTGCGCTCTCCGGGGAAAATATTACACCAAACTCCCTATAAGAAATATGACATTAACAATTCATTACGTGTCCACAAAAATACATTACTCTAGAAACACAAGATAAAAGGTGTAATATGCTGTAAATTTTGGATTTTGTTGCCTCAACTCACTACCAGCCTCTGTTATTTGGCGGCGCTATTTTAGCGGGAGAATAAGATTTCTCACTAAAATACCTGCTGGTTGGTGGATCAGATACACACCGAACAGATTCATAACACTAGTCTTTCGTGTGTGTGAGAGACGGTATTTGAGGAGTTTGTTCGGTTTGCTGCCTCCCGTTTGGTGCTGGAGTGGTACAGTATGTGCGCAGACTGTACGCAGCAAGGTTTCTTTTGTTTATTTCTATGATTTCAACACGGACTTATTGTTCACAATGTACATTAGAATTATCATGGAAAAAATTTGGTGCGCCCCCGGATACATCAGTAAGTTTACTGCGTCCTTTTGGTTTTTAACACGTCAGAGACGCAGGACGTGTCCCTAGAAACAACACTGGGCACACTTGTTAATATTTGTTTATTGCAAGTCATATCGTCATCGCAATAATGAACAGTGTTATTGCACCTCACAGATTTTCCTTATATCGCGCAGACTCAACTGCAAACTCACTGAACTTCACTCCAAACAAAACACTACACTTCTGCACACAATTATTGCGTATCAACATGCTTAAATATCATTTCATTGTAACCAGAATTCATACAATACTAGCCCAAACGTAAGCCTACTGACAATAAGCCACCCCACTGTGCATCATAACTCACACATGCCACCTCTACACAAACATGCAATACTTACTCACAGCTTATCATAAATTACGTGCTTGTTTTTGCACGTAAATGGGGTGACATCAAATTTGTTTAACATCTTTTTTGAACAAATGCTTGACACTGACCGGAGTCCCTCTGTGGGGAGCATATTTCAGGGTATCTGTTACACAGCTGTCACACAGCACAACTGTCTTCTGCAGTATCTTGGGGTGTTTTTTGCAGTAGGCAGAGGGAAAAAAAAGACATTTTCCAAAGACATTTTGTGTGCTTGATTCAGCTTGAAAAAGTAGACAGTTGAAGTAGTTCTTGAGGCAGTACTTGAAGCAGTAATTTGAAATACTTTAAGCAGTAGTTGAAGTAGCTGAAGCAGTATTTGAAATACTTTAAGCAGTAGTGGAAATATCTCAGGCAGTAGCTAAAGTAGATAAAGCAGTACTTGAAGTAGCTGAGTCAGTAACTGAAGTATTTTAAACAGAAGTTAAAGTAGGGTAAACGTCCCTATTAAGCCCACGTACCATATAAGTCCACTTGCAACTTCTGAGTCAAATAAAAACTACATCATCATTTTTGCTGTGTGATGCTTCTTTCAACGAAGCTGCTTGTTACATAAATGACACTTTTTATTGTAAGCCAATCAGATTTGTTGATATTGAGTTATCGAAGCACATGTGTGACATGTGCCTGCTGATCCCAGAAGAAGTTGCAAAAACACTTGGTAACCTCAGAAGATAACATTTTGTTTGCATATTTCTACTCCTGTACTCATTTGTTATCAAGATCTGAATGATTAGTGTTTTGAAGACATATGTTAGAATATTACTTGGATTAGAAATATTGTTTCTTTATAAATCAAAATTAGTTTTAGGATGCTAGCAAACAGACCACATGTTGCATCAATACAGTAGCTGCATAGTATGAATGTTAATGAGTTTAGCTAATTACTTCTCTTCTCTTTTCACTTTTCATGTTATGCTAGTGCACCATATATAGATTTATTTCATATAGGTTTTTTTATGTCGTGTGTACCATAAATTCACTGATAAGCCCACCTGCTGCCATTAAGCCCATTTGACTGTGTTTCAATGGGGATTTTCTTCCTTTTGACCTTTGAATCATTTTCCTCCCTAATTTTGACCTCACCTGATGAATCAGCTCCATAATTCAGATAATTAATACCCATATTTAAATATCGTATATTATATATGTGACTGTATACATTGTATACAATCACCTCAAAGAGCATAGGCCTACGTTTAGCCTAGGAGAAGGTAGAAATTGCAGAAAAGTTGGCATTTTTCTTGTTTATTTTGCTTAAGTTAAAGGCTAATGATACATGAGCTTCAAGATGTTGTGACTGATATCTCCTCACAATGAGCTGTATGTTTTAATGTTACTCCACAATGAACTGAATGGTTTTAAAATGTGTTTACAGTGTTTCAAACTACTAGCCTAAATGTGATTAACATTAGAAAAGTTATTGTTTAATTGTAAATCCTGGCACTGACTCATTTACTATCCTCAGAACATCAGGTCTGAGACCTGAGAGAAGCTTTATAATAACTACCAAAACTAAGGATTATTAACTCACTTCTCATAATCTTCGTCACTAAACGAAGATTATGAGAATAAAATGACATTTCTCGTTAGAAACGTTATCAAAACACATTTTAATGCAGAACCCATGATACTGCATTTTCTATTGAGAATAAAAGAAATGTCCACCATTTTGGTTTTCACAAAAGGAACTTGATGTGGATGCATGCCAATAGAAAACAATAGGACAAATAAAACAATTTTGATGCCAAGAAACGTCCCAAACACAGCAAACTAATAAGAAAATACAGGCAGAGGGCAGGGTCTCTGCAGATACAGACACCGCCACACACTTCTAGTGCGTCATAAGTGATGATTGAGAGGGAATATTTTTGTATGAGTCTATACATTGTTTTAAGGAAAATCCTACTTATTCTGCCTTTAACGGAGCAAAAAAGATTACATTGTTCTGTTGAATTACAATTTGTTCACTAAAATTACCTTACATTATAATCATTCCCTTAAATTCATTACATTATTATCTCAAATTAGTCTACTAAATTCCCTTGAATTATTAAATCCTTCAAATTATGAAATTGTGCCCTCCAGTTACATCTACAAGTCAACATGGATTTATTTCAGCTGTAAACTCAAGTATCCACATTTACCACATTGTTGAGACATCTAGTCTTAATAGGAGAGACTGCAGTCTTCTGTAAATTGTTCCTTTGTTATCATGTAACATAAACATCCACAAAACATCCTCAGAAAGTGTATAACATATCACATTACAGGAACATTTTATAAAAAAAGTTACCGCCATAACATTTCTCAAAACATTTTCCAAATGTTTGCTTTGAGAATGTTATTCCTTTGTTATCATGTAACATAATCTGTGGCCCTGACAACATCCTCAAAACATCCTTTGAATGTTGCAGTTAAAAAATAAAAGTTATGTCTTAGTTAACATTTAACCTTATAAGAACATTATTTGAAATGATAAACATCCTTAAAATGTTCTTTGAACATTAAATTAAAATGTTTTCTATAAAACATAATTAGAACTTTTAGGTAATGTTAGCCAATGTTGTGGGAACGTTCCCTGTTCCCTGACATGCATTTGTTGGATGTTTGTCCCAACGGGTATAGCTATGATGACTGAGTGGACCCAATACTTCACTACCATACAGCGCAATAGGCTGGATGACACTATCAGATAAGTCAAATTTTAATTGGAGTTTGGAAATTATAAAAATTTCTCTTAATTGCATTTAGAGCTATTTAAGCTTTTTTCTTTTAGTGTAGCGATGGGAATTACGGCTCTTTGAAGGGAGCCGGATCTTATGGCTCCGTTCCTTTCGGCTCTTTCGGCTCCCAAACGGCTCTTATTTAGTACCACTTCTGCTGGTCACTGCCTAAGTTACTTTCTTATTTGTTGCAAGAAATAAAAATGTAAAATTCTTCATCTGCAATACATTGAAATATTCTGTCATATTGATGGTTAAGTGGGATGTGTCAAGAATAACCATCCTAGTTGAAAAATAACACCCTACCAATGAAATAATATGGTTAAATAATTACAAAACACTATGCTCCCTGATGCTGTTATGGTTATACCAAGGTACGTATAACTCACACTGTGTTCAATGATATGATTATTTATGGTAAACTGGTATTTGTTCTCCTGACACCTGAAAAATCATGACATCAGTTTTCTTCATATTTATTGACAGTACTTTCCTACTATGTCCAGCTGTTGCTGTAGTCCTTGTTCAGTAGGGGACAGTAGAACAAGGTCATCAGCCTAAAACAGAGACTTCACCTCTCTATCTAGGAGGCCAGGAGTAGCACACTGATCCAACTGAACAGCAAGTTCATTTATATACACATTAAATAAAGTCTGACTAAAATTGCAGCCCTGATGGACACCTTTTCTCTGGGTGAAGAATTCAGTTTGTTTGTCTCCAATTTTAACACACCTATTTTCCAAATACATTGATTTAACCAGATACATTTTGCTCCCTATGCCATAATGTAGAAGTCTGTAATTGAGCCCTACATGCCAAATAGAATCGACAGCTCTCTTGAAATCAATATAACAAGTGAAAATCTGATCATTTTTGTTTGGTGTACATGCTTGTTATTGTAATTAAAGTGTGAATGGTGTATACATGGTCGGTGGTGCAGTGTTTGGGTGGAAGCCAGTTTGATTTTTACTCAAGATGGAGTGCTCGTCAAGGAAATCTAGTATTCTTTTATTTAGAACAGTACAGAATAATTTACTTAGACAACTACTGACACAGATGCCACAGTAGTTACTAGGGTCTGATTTGTCCCCACTCTTATGAATGGGGGAAATGAGCCCCTTGCACCAGATGTCAGGACTGAATCTCACTGTTTCTGAACCTCTCTCTGTACTTGATGCACAGAGGGGAAACTGATATCGATCTTCTAATCTGTCTCTGTCTTTGCGAGCCAGCAAACAAGCATACTTAGAAAAAATGTCAGTGTTCCTTTGAAGTGGGCAGAAAATGCAGCCGGTATGCACAGCAGTAAGAATGCTTGTACGGGCCTGCATGAAGCTACAGCAGCTATGAGAAGAAAGTGGGATTAACAAAAGTGATTTAAAAGGATTAGAAGGTCCAACAAAAGGCGAGGACCGCCAGGACACCTTCTGATCACACACACACACACACACACACACACACACACACACACACACACATACAAATGTCAAGTATCCCATAATGCTTTTCAAGTGCATTGTCACAAATTGTTTGCCCCCATATTCATTGCGATTCAATCCATAAAAGAGGAAGAAGAGGACAACAGACATGGGGAGAGTGTAAGAGACTAGTGTGGAGAACAAAAACAAAAATCAATGTGACCTGAAATGGTGCAAGATGATCACAGGCAGAACAAGTGCTGCTAATATGGCTCATGAACGTAAAGATGCTCTTTAAAATCACACAGTGTACATGTCTCAAGTGAAATATCTCAAAAGTGAAATTACTTTTATGATGCATAGAGATTAAACTGATTTTTTCATCTGACTCTGGTTAACCAAATTTTCCAGAATGCTGGAGGGTTTTATGGAAAGCTCAGAAAAGGTTTTTATTTCAGGTGATTTTACAACAACTATTGATCAGCCACTGGGAACAGAGCAAAGCGTTCAAATATATCTGATTCTATTTGTCATTTCTGTACTGTAACTCTGGTGTCATCTGCCAGTTATTCAACAGTGACACAATAGCTGCTTCAGGACCCTCACAGTGACTGCAAACACTTAGAAAGGAAAGACACACACAGCAGCTTTATTCCCAATCATGCGGAGTGGCACTTTAGGTGTTCACAGTGCGCCGACACATTTGTGGCTGTTATAGAAATTCAATTATTGAGCAAAAACAGTGTTGAGGAACCTTCATTTTTTTCAATGATTTGTTGTGTTTGAGCTATTTTGTTGCCATAATCCTCATTGAAAATAAAAAACTGAAAGATGTCAAATACATGCATGTCTTCATTCAATACACTGGAGAATCTTTTTGTCTACTAGCTTTGCACTCCTAGACACATTCAACCACTCATGTTGTTCAGCTTCCAGTTTTGTGGAGCGGTTGGCCTTAACATCTGCAGACTCCAGGTGACCCAGGAGCTCAAGCAAAACACGGACCGCTGTTTAAGGTGTAGATAGTTTTCTGGATCTCGCATGACTTTACCATCAGTTCACCATCACAGACAACCCTGTCTCCTAAAAATTCTGTTTATATTTGCAAAAGCAAATACATTTTGAAAGAAACATATTGTCTCGTTTTTTTAATCAACAATGATGTTCATACTGATCTTTTGACCATTCCGCTTTGCTGCGTAATCTGTGTCT
This sequence comes from Siniperca chuatsi, assembly GCF_020085105.1. Taxonomy (NCBI): domain Eukaryota; kingdom Metazoa; phylum Chordata; class Actinopteri; order Centrarchiformes; family Sinipercidae; genus Siniperca; species Siniperca chuatsi. The sequence continues at coordinate 21,773,778 of NC_058053.1, forward strand.
TTCCTCACCATGCAGAAAGATCCTCTAGAACAAAAGTGTTTTAGAATTTAAACATTTAAACTCAACATAAATGCTGAACGCACATTCATTGACTTTTGGTTGTCATATTCAGCTTTTCTGCTTAATGCTTTAAGGCCTACTGCTTCTGTGATAGTTGCAACAATGCTAATATGCATCAGTATATGTAAAAAGTGGCAACAGCCTACAGTTTAGCCTACCTGCTAGTGACTGCTCACTTTTTGTCACACTGTTGCCATCTGAAAGCAGTACGGTCATCTGCAGGATGCTGTCGGTTTCATTCATGAACAATTACTGTACTCCGTACTGTACTGTGACCCAGAGGGGTTTCACAGAGGAAAAGAAGACGTCTCCAGAGGTAGAATTACAGATGTGCAGTTGAATCTACCTCATAAAGCTAATGTGCTGTATTTGTGTGAGTCAAAAAAAAGCAACAAACAAGAAGGTGACTGAAATGCTGCAGAGTCTGTGGTTCTGTCACAGAAAGAGCAGACAGCACTGAACCACTTGCAGAGATACATCAGGAATGCAGACCAACGCAAATTGGAAAGCTTTTCACATTTTGGCACAGGGTCCTCTGTTCTTTGCACAAAACAAATTAAAGTAACCTTCAGTGCTGAAACAAGTTTTGGTAGAAGGCCTGTTGCTGTAAGTGTGGAGCAATAATTGATGTTCCTTATACATGCAGCTCCTACCCAGAGGTTTGATAATGTTCCATCTGCTAACTTCTTTGCATCGGACATCATATAAGGTGAGGTGTCCATAAACAATGCTAAATGCATTAACCTGAGAATCTCCACATTACAAATAGACATATGGCTCAAAAGGAATGGAAGAAGAAAAGTATTGTGAGGAAACACAAAACATATTGCGAGGGAATGCAAAAGTAGTCCTCAAAAAAAGGACTAGGGGGCTCCGTGTATATCTGTGGGGACAGTAGGTGGCAGCATAAGACTGACACAACACATCCAGGTAAATTTAATTTTTAAGATTTAAGATTACAGCATGGTGTGACTCCTGTTCAGACTCTCCTGAACGGTGGGCTATCTTGCTTGGGTCCTTTTTGGCTCAAGCAACACATTTGGAGCTTTCAGATGAAACTAGTTGGCTAAAAATGTTAGCCACTGGCCTAGCTAGCTATCCAGCCTGCGTAACATTATCTTGGCGAATGCATTGTTGAAGAAGTGGATGCCGCTGACTCATCATCAGTACGGAGTTGTGCTCCCGGTGGACAGCCATAGGTGAGCGAGGGGAACCAACTGGGCCTATTATATTCTAAAAAATAATATTTAAAAAGTCATCAGTTATAATTTTATTATTACGGCTGCCGTGCCAATTGACATTATTCTGGCCGCTGCTGCTACTGGCGTGTATGATACGGTTTATTTGGGAAAATGCTAAAAATGTTGCTAATGTTGGCTGTGTGAGCGCTGTATGTGTGTGTGTGTGTGTGTGATGTGTAGGCTTACATTTACACATCATTTACATTTACATTTTGTTGGTTGGAAGGGTGGCTGCCACCATATACCAGTAACCATATTCTGCTGAAGTGCACACACAGCTTGTGTGATGATGCAATTATCTGTAAGGAGGATTTGCATTTTGTTTAAGAAATTAACTTTTTTTTTTGGTGATAACTCTCACTCCCCCCGTGCTGTTTGCTCATTGCATTGGCTGGACTAAACGTCTTATTTTTGTTTCAGAGCTGGAATTGCCATAAGTAACTTTTGAGTAGTTACTGTAGGAGAGGACAAAGTTGGGCTGGTAGTTTGCTTTTTTTCCCGACAACGAAAAGGGATTCAGAGGGCTAAGGTTTAAGAGTCACAGTTCCCTATTTATCATAATGGTTGGAAAACGTCAGCCATGGCTTTTTATTTTCTCCCACTTTAACCCACTAAGTCAAACCCATAAATTATTTTCAATGTGCACACAATGTGCAGAATTTGATGTAATTTAACTTTGATTTTGTTTTCTAAGTTGTTTCTTAGTTGATAAGATGTCATCTACATTGATTTGCAGGAAATATACCATTTGAAATAACCTACCTTGACTGAAGCCTGGTGCCTGCAGCTTAAAGCCATACCTTAAATCTGAAAACTAAAATACTAAAACTGTATATTCACACACACACACACACACACACACACACACACACACACACACACACATTCACTGACTCTCTTCATTGGTTAACTGCTGCTTGACAACCAGGGCAGGGGGGGCACCTAGGGGAAAATCTTCTCATCGCCATGGCTACAGGGACCGGGAATGACGATGACAGCATTAATTATTTTAGCATCGGGAGCGACTGAGGCTGACACCCAGTGGGACGGCAGGGGAGGGTCAATAGTAATTAACCACTGCCTGCTCTCACATGTCACTTCCTGTGCCCGGGGTGTGTAAGCAGGAGGTCGTGATGTTCTCCTGTAATTTCTGCATGTTCAGTTTCTTGTCTTTGCTCTCATTAGTTTGATTGCTCGACTAAAATGATCAGCAGTAAAATTGATTGAACATGGTCTGATTAGCTTTTTTTTTTTTTTTATTCTGTTTTTCTTTACCTTTTTTGTTTGTTTTGATGAGGCAGTGTTAGCATTTCAATCCATTTGCACCTGCACAGCTTGGCCTTCAGCGAGAGTTCCACGTCATTCCTGGATAATTTTATGGTGCTATTGTTGTGCCATACCGAAACGAGTGAGCTGGCTGCACATCATGTTTCCATGGTCATTATTGCATTTCTGTGTTTGTGTGTGTGTGTGTGTGTGTGTGTGTGTTTGAGATTGGCAAACAAACAAACAAACAAACAAAAATGTCCCTATTACATTCAAAGATCCTATAGCCAACACCATGTAAAAGCATACTTTGTACAGTTTTGTTTCAGTTCATACTACATGGAACAAAACAGATTTCATGCCATTATAGCCCCTAATAATATCCTCAACTTTCCTCCCAGCTCATTGTTGATAAAACCGTGCTTTAGGAGTGGGGCAACAGAGGGATGCAAGTTGAAAATATGCTTTAAAGGAATAGTTCAACATTTTTGGAAATATTATTATTCACTTTCTTTCCTAGAGATGAGATGAGAAGATTAATACCACTCCAATTCAATATGAAGCTGGAGCCAGGAGGCCGTTAGCTTAGCTTAGCATAAAGACTGCTAATACGTGGAAACAGCTAGCCTGGCCAGTTTGAAACTTCACCAGTGGGAGGAAATTTAGGGATCTGGTGCAGCTACTGAGCACTCTAAAATAATCTGACACAATCAGGGAGTGCATGTCTTGATGATAGGTTATGAGTCATTCTATATGCGTGTGTGTAAAATGGGTATGTATGTATGTGTGTGTGTGTGTGTGTGTGTGTGTGTGTGTGTGTGTGTGTGTGTGTGTCTGTGTATGTGTTTGTGTGTGTGCAAGTGCATATACCCATCCATTTAAATGAAGCCACAGTATATTTTTAAATGTGATGGGATATGGTATGATGACCATGGCATTTAAATCTTTTTGTGCTCAGGAGAAGATTTTTCCTGTAAAACGATGAGATCATTCCTCCAACAGAGAACTCTTGCTCTACTCCAGCATGTTTTATTCAGAGATGACATCATGTTACTGGAAGACTGGAAGACTTTGCTTCCCTCTTCAGTGAAGGTCATATGAAGCAGGCTGAGCGCAGAGTGTGTGTTTGCGAAAAACAACAAGATTTTGTCTCATATCCTCTAAACTGCAGTTTTCTAGTTTGTGCTTCTGGTGATTTTCTCCAAACTTCTGTGAACCAGAAACCTTATCGCGCATACTGTATCCACCCACACACACACACACACACACACACACATACATACACACACACACACACACACACACACATACAAACTCACACCAGTTATCAGCTATCCACATGGATAGACACAACGTGAACACACATGCCCAGTTGCCCCTCTGAAATTCTCCGCTGTGCAGTCTGAAAGTTCTCAAAATGCTTTCCGCCTCCTCACCTCCTGTCTGTAATCCTCCATCTATCATTCCATCTTCCCATCCATCTTTCAATCCACCCATCCCTCATCTGTCCTCCTCTTTCTCGATAGTCTCTTTTCCCGCTTTGTGAGGTGGTGGCATGAGAGTTTCTCTTGGGAATAAAAACTTGTGGAAAGCTGTGTTGTGGCCTTTTACTGTGTCTGCGTTTTGTAAATGTGGAAGGAAGAGAGATAGAAGTCATGAGGAAGGAAGAGGAGAAGATTGAAAGTAAAAGACTCAAGTCTAGAGTTTGAGGGTGGTAAACAGAAATGCAACATAAAAGTTTGGTTTGCATGTTTTACATGTCATACTAGCAGCTCTGTGAGGCTCTACGTTTACTATGTTCACCATCTTAGTTTTTGCATTTTAGCTTGCTAAAATTTGCTGATCACCACAAAACACAAACGAAGGCTAGGGGGCGATCCTGAGGGCAATATGCATGTGTGAACCAAATTTCCATCCAATAGTCAGAGATATTTCACTCCAAACCATACCAATGTAAACCTCATGGTGGTGTTAGTATTCAAAGTGACCAATCAAAGGAGCGGAGACATCAGCCACTGTATATTCCTTCCCTCCTACTTGACAAGCGTAAGTGATTCCAGGAGTATGTGTATGAAGTCTGTGATATCATACACATACTGCGTTTGAGTGAGTTATTACCCGAAGGAACTCGGTCTCATCAGACACAATCAGTGGTGTTCATGGGTGGGAAGCTGGTGAGGGATCATGTCCTTGTCTCGGCATTATTGTCTATTTCTGGTTGGTCTGAGCTGACTCCTGGTTGAAGCAACATGGATTGCATGACAGGGGAAACTGGTCAATTAAAAGGGAGTTCAAATATAAAGTACTTAGTACTGCTAAAATTAAACATTTGGCAGCTGCAGTGGACATGAGCAGGTAGGCAACACCACATCATCACTGAGGGCTGATGTGGCCCTAAAGAGGTGATCACCTTGGCAAAATTGGATCGAAGAGGCCCATGAGAGTAAGAGGGACAAATATATTTGATGTTGAAAGAACCAAAATAACCAATGGACCCCGGGACACATGACTGTTGTGTCCCAGTGCACTGTAGAATGTATATCAGAACCGTTTAAAAGGTCCATTTTGGTCACTTGATGTTCATGATTGTGCTTTTGGAGTATATTAAGATATTAAAAATGGATAATATTCTGCTGTCACTAAATGAACCCTGGGGCGCCCTGGTAGCTCACCTGGTAGAGCACACGCCCCATGTACCAAGGCTGAGTCCTTTCCGCAGCCCACAGCCCTTTGCTGCAAGTCATCTCCTCTCTCTCTTCACCTTTCCTGTTTATCTTCACTATCAAAAAAGCCCCCCCAAAAAGAAATTGGTTTTGGTGGCTCTGTTCTCTCTGTTTACCTGCTGTAAAACAACTATCACAAACCTTTTTTTGCATATAACCTTATACTGTATCAGATCTATTCGTTATATCTATTCGTTCAATATATCCTTGTTTAGATCCAGCAGCTGCCAGACAAAACACTTCTGTTAACAGCTCCTCAACTGTAAAACTGCTAAAAAAAATACTGACAACTAACAAACATTATTGGACGCTTAATTGATTGTTGGCATAGAGTGGTGGAGACGGTTAAAGGTGGTGTAACAAACCGAAAACTGCTGATATATTCAGACCCAAACATAACGTTAATGAAAATCAGTAAGTTTCAGTTCACTATTGAAGTCTTATCTTGCTAGATAATTATCTGCTTAAAACTCTACTGTATTAGCTGTATTATTCACCATAAATCAAGGATAATAATGCCTTCAAAATAAAGTAAGAAATCATAGCATATGTAATTCATTATTTATGTGTTAAAAAGTTTAACAGTACTGAACATTGTTCATGTCCTCTGAGCCGTCCACTAACACTAACTGAGGTGTTTAGATCAGGACACCAATCCGACTCCATGTGGAGTTTCCTTATCTCTCCTCTCAGCTGCTCTTCTATCTGCTCTGCACCATCTGTCATTCATTTGAATAAATGCCACAGGTAGTTAGCTGGTATTTTTATATCTCTGCACGAATATCTGCCACAGGTCTTTTGGATTGTGTCTTCATGTCTGAACACTCTGAAAAAGACGTTATCAGGACATAAAACGGCCATCTGCTGCTCTTCCTCAGATGCATATGAACACACATGTACATCACACAGCACATCACATGTACAGTGGTGGCATCATTGGTTTATTTTCTTACAGTTCATTTCACAATTACTAATAACAGGGAATTATACCAGTCAGTAGAAATGGTGACTGAAGATTGAAAAAGCAAATCTGCTTTTGACTTCCAGATATCGTTACACCTGGATGATTAATTTTATTGCAGTGTGTCTCATGTTGTTTCCTGCAAAGGTGGTATGTTTAAATGCAAGTTATATAACTATATTCACCATTAACCTGCTACACGTTTGCCAATTCTCCATCATGTATCTAATTTAATTGCCCAAGCTTACAACTGGCTGGCTGTTTTAAGGCACATTCCTCTTAAGTAATAAGCTTTAAATTTTTTGACTTCATAAGTTGGCAAGTATCACCTTAAGTTAACGGCCTTAACACACCAACAGTCTTAATCTCTGGCATTATGCTGTCTGATTTTGGGAGCAGAAGAAAGTTCATCTCTCTATCCGTCAAGTCCTCACTGTCTTTGTCAATGGCGACCTTTGAAGCCAGTCAGAGCCTGAACTGCAGCACAACTACTGGTGTGTTGCTACTTTGAAGCTGTTATATGTTAAGAATTAACTACATATTTGGTCGTAAGTCAACAGTGAATGTAATTAAATTTGAGCTATAAGCTGGCAGACCAAATATTCATCAGCCCAGCAGGGACATCTGCAGTGTTTGTTACCAAGGATTCATCTATTAGGTATCTGTGTGTGTGTTTGTGTGTGTGTGTACCTGCTGTGATGAACCACAGGCTACAAAATCTGTCTTGTTGGAAGGATGGCTGGAGGTTGAATAAGAATCTGAAATAGAAGACAGAAAGCTCTTTAATTCCATATGAGCCAATGCAGGAGTGGTATTATTTTTTTTTATTTTTTTTCTTCGCTGTTGTCCCTCAGGACTTCACCATTGAAATCTGTTTGTGTGTGTGCGGCCACCTGCTGAGCAGTGCATAGAAACTAGACTGGGATTTTGGCGTCAATACTTCAGGGTCTGTCTGATAAGCTTGGCCTAAGGGGAGAAACCAAACCAAAATAACAACCCAGAGATGGAAAGAGTTTACTGTAAAGGAAGAAAAAGCATTTTGAGGGACAAAGATGACAAGACAGCACAACAGTGCAAGTATATTGTGGTCCAAGAAGTGCTCAGATCATTTTGTTGTTGTTTTTTTCATGCAGAAATAAACTAAAATTGCCAATTAAAAATACAATTTGGAAAATAACCACTGGATGGGGATGTGTCATGTTTCGGTTGTTCCAGAAGTAGAGCATCTTCAAGCTGTCTGTTCTACATTATCCACATTGCCATTATGATTTTGTGAGAGAGAGATGTTCCACTCACATTCAAAGTGGACATTGGCACACCAGATTGCCTCTGGCTGATGAAACACAGCTGGACAACAAGTCCTTCAGATTAAATAAAAAAATACATTGTTTGTCATTGCCCTCCAGAACGACACATATAACTATCTGACTCCCCGACAGGACCCCAAAATATGTCAGTGCCTTTTAAAACTGTTGCAAATAACTGTTGGAAAAATAAATCCGTTTTATGATCTGACAATAGTATGGTTAAGGTTTGGTTAGTAATTTAATTTACTACTTTGTTAAGGTTATGGAAACTTTGTGGTCATGGTTACAATAATAACCACTCGGTTAAGATTAGGGGACGATCGTGGTCATAGTTAAAAGAAGCCAATTTTGATTGTTGGAAGGAAACAGGAAACGAGCAACGGCCTCCTGTGTCAAAGTCTGATGTTTTGTTCACCCATCCATCCACCCCGACCTCGTCCCTCTGCAGCCACCTTTGGTGGGCATTTGGGGTAACAATTAGCATGTCCTGTAATAAACAACAGAGGATTCTAATCAATTAGGCTGGTTTAAAGAGACCTGTCCTACAGCTAACTGACTTCTTCACAGAGTCGTCCCCGCAGCACATAAACCCTGCACCCTGCTGGCTTGACTACAAATATAAAGTAGTCACTCTAGTTAATGACAACTCTCTTCTAATGCAACTGTTGTTGTTGTTATATACTGAACTGAACCAAGCAGTAAATGTGCTATAAAACCAAACAATGAGCTGGTGATAATTCTCACTATGATTGACCGCTTTCACATTACATATTGTCATTTGATTTAGTGTTAATATAAAAAAAGGTTGAATAATGCAGCTGTACAACACTGGTTCCTTCTGTCTACAGTATTAAGCACGACAATAAAATCTGTAATGTATAAAATATAAAATATGCTGCTTTTACTTGTAGTGCATATGAGAAACACTAGGATGGTACTGAACCAGCTGGTGTGATGCGTGACACGTAGAACATAAAAGGAAGTGAAGAAGTGAACAGATTAAAATGCTTCAATCTGTGAAATGATTCGTAATTTCCACCTCGACTTCAATCTACTCCAGTCCTGTGGAAGACCTGAGCTTGAAGGGACAGTGTGTGTGTGTGTGTGTGTGTTTGTGTGTGTTTTGGCGGGTGGGGTGATACTGAATAATTCAACTGTTCTGCCCAAATTCTGTGGTGAAGCCAGGCAGAAAGAGGACATCATGCAGTGTGTGTATGTGTGTGTGTGGGTGTGTGGGTGGAGGAGCAGCAGAGAAGGTCAGACATGTTGAGGGGATTTAAATGGGATTTCTTTTCCTTCACTTTTAAAAAGGTGCAGCGGAGACACAACACTGAAATTGGGTCAAGGAAATGGGTGAAGGTGAGTGTACCCCCCACCAAAACACACACACACCCACCCACAGGAGGTCTGGAGGAAGCCCACAGAGTGATGGAAAGATCACCCTGAAAATGGTCTCTCTTTTTTTTGGTTAAAAACAACATCTACAGTGTAATTTTTTTCTTGTTTTAAGAAACTCATTTCTAGAAAATTCCTAAAACAACTTTTTTTTTTGACCACCTTAGATGGATGTGTTGTAGCTGTGTAGCTCAGCTTAACAGCTATTACCCTCTTTCATTTTCAGTGTGCTTTTGTGTGTTCTGTAATGTGCAATACAATAATGTAATGAAGCATTTTCCTTGTTACCTAGACGACAGTATCCATGGATGTGTGTGGAGCTTTGTCTTTGTGTGTCTGCTTTGTGATTTCATTATGTTTACCTGCATTCTGTACTAAATGTAGTCTACGAAGTCTGTTTACAAAGTGGGAGATCAGGGCTGAGGGGACACAGAGGACCAGAGGCAGTGATGTGACACCCAGACATTAGTTTGACATTATGGACCCTGTAGTACAAGGCTGAGGAGCCAGAGGAAACCACCAGGAGACTAAACACAGGTCTCTTTTACTGTGTGCTTATTTTGTCATTTGATTTGCGATCACAAAACAGTGATTTAATTGATGTATCAGTGCAGCAGAGCAGGAGTTACTGTTTGACTGGTTAACAGGTAACATTTACGAGCTGTGTTTAATCACAATAGAAAAAGACAAACAAATTGTGAGCTTGGCTGTATTAGAAGACATTATAGGTTATCAGAGAGAGCAGGGGAGGATAGAACAGAGGTTTAACCAGCTGAGGTTAATCAGCAGAGTAACCAGACTGTCTGTCCCACTAGTTAACTTGCTGACCTTAGTCATCTTAGTGTGGATGGAGCCTCTTTGCAGTTGCCCATAGAGTGTCAGCTTATTTCTCATTGACTGGCAGGTGCCAGTTAAAATAGCACAACAGGAAACTTCATTGTGAGTGCTAGACTGATAATTAGACTGAATTGACATTTTGTTTCACTTCATTATTCAGTCTATTTTTAAAGGACACGTGGCTAGGTAATCAGTTAACAAGCTATGTAAGAAGATGATGTTGCCATTCTTAATCCCACCCACAAAGCTCTCATTGGTTGATTGCCATTGACATCTGTCAATGAGCACAACACCAGACCTCGATAGCTGAACAAAGCTGGAGATGTGGGCGGTGATTCAGCGGTCTGAAACTAGGTTAAATGAGTGTGCAAGGTATATTAAATTGCAGGTAACCTTAGCAACAGTACTTTGCTTCATGTAGTGTTATCAGATAAAAACCAGAATAACTATATGTAAGGGCTCTATTTTCGTGAACCCTGCGAGGCGTGCCAAACACACTTTTGTTATTTCTAAGGCCATGCTAACATTTTCTAACTAGCACTAAAAACAAAGTGAATGTCAAAAGATCTGCAGGTATTTGGTCGCTAGATGAAAAGTCAGACGATCACCAAAGTTACCGGGCTTCATCCTCAGGGGAGCTTGGGTGTCTGTAACATTTCATGGCCATCTATTCAATAATTGTTCAGATATTTCAGTCTCGACCAAAGTGGTGGACCAACTGACTGACTGACTGACTGACATTGCCATCCCGTTAGGATGGCTAAAAATGGTTATATGTTACCTATACATCTAAAAAAAAAAGTCACTCATTACCAAGATGTAACCATCAGCAAAACCATGATTGCTGGGGAGTTGTTGTTGTTCTTCTACATTATTCCTATAAGGAACTGGGCTCATCACTAGAAACACTAAACTAACACTAAATTAGGTTGTGTGTTTGTGCACGAACCCTTATATCTTTGTGTAGTGGTGTGGTACCTGTGAATCTATGTTTGTATGTGTGTGTATTAGTATGTATTTTCCTTTGTGTGTGTGTGTGTGTGTGTGACAGTGACAAATGGAAGAAGTCTCAGTGAAGTGGCTGCTGCTTTGTGTGGCTGATGATAGCTAACAATAATTGCTATGAGACTTAAAATGACTAGTAATTACATCGAGCATTTCATAACCAGGTCCTGAGCATGTTACACAGCGAGATTTGTTTTTAAGTCACGTTAACATCATCACTTCTGTGGCACTGACAAATGACCGAGTCTGCAGAATACTCAGCATGGGCAGCATCAGCACGAGGTCTAATTCAATTTAATCCAAATTTGTTCTAGCGAGCTGCTCATTAAGTTGGAGGTTTGTTTGTCTTCAGAAAACATTAGCTGAAAGTAGATCTATATGCTGTAATTGAACTCCTGTGTAAACCAGGTGAACACAATCTCATCATTCAGTGTAATGACTTTCATCAATTTCACTGATAGTAATAGATAAGACAAACAGGAGGGGACACTGGCATATGAAGATAATTAATGTGCTGGCAGAAAATAGTGTAGTGGTCAAAAACACCTGCTGAACTGTACGTGTCATCGCCTCCTACAAGCTTCTGTCTCCTTGCCAAACAAATTCAATTAGGGAGTTAGCAAGCTATTAAAAAAGTAATCTAGGAGTTTCTCTTTTTTTCACTGATGTATTACATGTCCAAAACAACCTTTAGGTCTCTAAAAGTTCAGCAGTAATATAAAGTTTAGATGACGGAAAAAATCCAAACAACAGCAGAAAGCATGAGCAAATACAGAATACTTTAGTAACGCTGTGATATAACTGCCTGTTTCACTGAAAAGAATAACAGTTCCTGTCAGATATTCATTCAGTAGGGCACAACTGTATGGAGGAGGGAGTCTTGAACTGAGGCCTGTTTGTTATTAATGTTATTCTCAATACTACAAGAGTTGCTACAGCTTTGATACTTCAAGTTCTTTTTAAAGAATACAAACATATTTTCAAAAATTCTACAGGAGTCTGTTTGTTGGAGTTTTTTTTTTTTTTTTACAACCCCATCCCCAAATAATTAAATGCAATGTAATTTAATGCAAATATACATCATGTCATTGTCTTTTTGGGAGGTCCTCAAAATCAGAACAGCCATACTGTACAACAATGACATTTTGTAACTCACCTTTCACACCTTTTAGCCAGATAGCAGTTTCCCGGTTTCCAGTCCTTGTGCTAAGATAGGCTCAACATATCCCAGTTCTCGTTACTTACTGATTTGCTCACATAGTGTTCTCCACACAAACCTTATGGGAAAAATTAAAACTGCAGCTTTTATCTTCAGAGGTATTTTTGTGATCTCACAGATGTCTACTGTCTGCCAGGAATGATAAAAAGTTTTCCCGGGGCGAAAACCAACGTTTAAATCCAAAATTTCCAACTGTGCTGCTGAACTGTGCTCTTCTTCTATGCTGCGCTTGGGGTCACAAATGGTGCTAGGCTAAACACTACCTCTGTAATGAAACTGTTATTAATGTTCTCATTTAACTCAGTAAATTGACAAATAATTGACTTTGTCCAAAGTTTCACATTTCTTCAGGTTTGGTGGAGGGATGTTTCTCACCGCAGTGCTTCCTGGGATTTGACTTCTCTCCTGACATTGTTAAGTACACACACATTTTGAAGAGTGATTCTCAACAACGGGGCCTCAACCCAATTACAGTCCATTCAGTGTTGGCTACCAGGCATCAAAGATTTTATCTGACAAGCATGGACAACTCCTACACACTCTCTCCTGCTTCCATCTCCTGCCAATGCAAGAAATAAGCACAAGGCCAGAAGACTCTACGTTAGCAATGACAATGCACTTAAATGCACATTCAGTTCACCAGCCTCTCTCTCTCATAATTTCAGCAAAGCATCAGAGCTGAGTGTTCCAACCTCAGCAGTGAAAACTGGACTGGATGTAAGATATGATCACTGTCAATGAAATCGATCCTTCCATGCTATGACAGATTAGTTTAAACAGGACTAAACTGATGTTTCTTCTTTTTCTCTTTTTAATATTTTCTATTCATAGCAGTAGCCTAATAAACTCTCTTTCTTTCTCTCCCCTCTTGATGCTTTCCATGGTTCTGACATGTTCATCATGACAGGTGCAGTGCCTTAAAAACACAGAGCTGACCAGGAATGTGCTTACTTTTGAACTTTCTAAATGTATGCACTTATTTTTAACTTACTTTATTGCTTTTTAATCTTGACACATTTTTATCCTGACTTCATACACTGCGTTCAGCTGCTGTTGAAGAAAGGGAGCACATTAAATTAATGATACTGAAAATATGTGGGTTGTTGTAATTTATTCTATGTTAATAAGCATGCACAGACACGCACACATACCCACGCCTAATATCCCTCCGTCACTTAGCACGCAATTTCCAATACAAACTAAAGCCACCAGCAAGGTCCATTAATCTGTTCCTGTTAGACCACTTTCTCTCTCTCTCTCTCTCTCTCTCTCTCTCTCTCTCTCTCTCTCTCTCTCTCTCTCACTCTCAGGCAGCTGGTTGTATTGATCTCTGCTGCTCTCTGTGTCCATTAGTGGCCCCGGAGGCAGACGCTGTGTCTGTCTGAAGTGTGTGTGGGTCTGTATGATCATCAAACACTCATCAAACTCTGCAGAATCCCCCAAAGCAAAGGTCTCATGTGGGAAATGTCACAATTATGATAAACTTTTTGAGAGACGATTTAAAGTTACGTGAGTTTTGGTTGATATTTGTAAATGTCATAACTGGGTTAGAATAAATTACTCAAACCCTCAATTCCGGTTAAAATTCTGATAATTAGATATTAGATATTAGAAACCAAAATGTGTTGAAGACAAAATACCATTTATTTATTTTCAGCAAATTTAATCTGCCGTAAACAAACAAATGTCATAAAATGTCATGAAATTGTTTCTGATTCTAAAAGCAAAAATAAAGAAAGATATCAATATTCTAATACTGAAAAGATCAATTAATTAATAAAATTAATACCCAGCAGGAAAATCAACAGCAATTTTCATAACCATTCTTAGATTTTCATAAGTCATTTATCAGGCAAAAACTCCAAACATTTGCTTCTCTCTATTATATATCTTTGTAAATTGATTATCTTTGAGTTTTGGACTGTTTGTCTGACAAAACAAAACATTTGAAAATGTCACCTTGGCTCTTTTAAAAAAAAAGACATCAAGAGATTAATCGATGATGGAAATAATGATTAGTTGCAACCCCAAAGTAGTCTCTATCCTGCCATGCACATGTTGAATGCTGAGTTTAGTTTTTGGACATCCTTAGCTGATTCTTGGGCATCAAGACTATGCTGCATTAGTTCTGGATTAGTTCTTAGAGGAAAATCCTCTTTGCTGCTTGGATTCTTTGAGAACTCCCAAAAAACAGCTGAGTTCTTTTTTTCTGCCAAATCTGACTTTATAACCATCGTGGTCAATGCATTGATGCAGGTGTCTCTGACTGAATTACATTTCATTGTATCACTACTGTCTTTGGTGAAGCTTTAAGAAAAAGTTTGACATGTTGGGAAATACGCTTATTCGCTTTCTTGCCGAACGTTAGATGTTAAATATGAAGCGACCACCAGCAGCCGGCTAACTTAGCTTAGCATAAAGACTGGAAGCAGAGGGAAACAGCTAGCCTCTCTCTGTCCGAAGGTAACAAAATCCCCCTACCAGCACCTCTAAAGCTCACAGATTTACACATTGTTAGTTGTTGAATCCGCACAAAAACCGAACTGTAAAAACGACAAATCACCTTATGTGGGCCACTATTTGTTTGTCCACACTAGTTGCCAAGCAACCAGCAGAAACTTACCGGTTTTACTGGTGTCAATCCTCTCGTCTAACTCTCGGCAAGAAAGCAAATAAGCGTATTTCCTAAAATGTACTTTTCCTTTAACCATAATTATAAGCACTCCACCATATTGTAAACATTATACACATGTGAATGTAAATGATCATGATATTGATATATGATGATATTACATGAGAATGACATCTTATAAGCAGTTTATATGAATCCATTTCTCAACAAGTGTGTGTGAACAACAAAGAAAGGCAATTTCAATCCATCATGCCCAGATAAAGTCACACGGACAGAATTCTTTTTTTTCTTACCTCCCTTGTCACTAAAATCTCTCACCTGACAGCATGACAGATTACTATAACTTTGAAGCTTGCCCTTACAATGTGTACCACAGAACAAGAGGTGCTGGGAACTGCAAGATTAACTTGAATAGAAACACAAATATTTGTTGTTATGACTCCACACTCGTAAAAGTTCAGCCCATAAAAGTTCATAGCTGAGAAGGCATGAGCCCGATGAAGCAATGAGTTTGCTCTTGCCAGTGTTGATGAAAGATATGGAATTGTATACTTTTATGGAGTGTACAATCCCTACCACAAACATCTGTAGTTTTTTTTCTGAGATTCCCAAAACACTTTATTTAAGCAAGCAAAGCAACACCCAGAGAGCGTGTACCCCCACCCCCCACCCCCCCAAACTCAACAAGAGTGTTTCTATAAGTAAATGTATGTTACAAGTGGCTCTCAGCCAGAAACTAGCAACCCTTCTTAAGTGGACATGATGTTTTCCCTTGACCTAATATCAGTCGTATCGACTAACTTGCCGATTTATCTGTATGCACCAGTGGTGTGTGTGTGTGTGTGTGTGTGTGTGTGTGAGAGAGAGAGAGTTAGAAACAGCACTTAAAACACAGCAAATATTCAGAGCGGCTACAAGAGGCTCATTAAATTTTGATGCTCTCCTCTCTCTGCAGCTCTTATCCAAGGTAATGGAGGCTAATTAGTGCTCACACATACACAGCATCTTTAATGGGGAGTCACAGGGTCTGTCCTCTTGATTCAGATGACTCTAGCTGCTTCCTGGACCGGAGGAAAAAAAATTAGTGCTGAATGCCTGAACTGTGTCCACCAAGGAAATTTTGTGCTCAGACACATGGAACCAGGATATGTGGATGTTTTCTGCAAGTAAACAGCATACAAACATGTTCCTTTCGACAGCAGGAATGTAGCTCTAGTTTTCATTCCTGCAATCCAAAGAAACTATGAGGTAGTGCTTTCTGCTGGTCCAGGACCTGACTGGAAGGAGTAAGCAGTGTTGACTGTTACTGATTGGACTGCAACAACATGTGTACAGCAGTCATTCAGAGTTTGATCAAGCTGGTTGTCGCTAGTATCAATATTAAGAATTTATATGAATGTTATTGATGTTTAAATAAAGTTTTGCCACCAACTTTCTAAAGCAGAAAAATAACCAGTAAACACTCAGCAGGTCGTACTTTGCAGTCAGGCATCTCATATTTCTGGTGTTTTTAGTG
Organism: Siniperca chuatsi; assembly: GCF_020085105.1. Classification (NCBI taxonomy): domain Eukaryota; kingdom Metazoa; phylum Chordata; class Actinopteri; order Centrarchiformes; family Sinipercidae; genus Siniperca; species Siniperca chuatsi. The sequence goes on from NC_058053.1 coordinate 21,789,940, forward strand.
TCCAGGGGCCTCATTCATAAAAATATTCTTAGATTTATATTTGAACTTAGTCTTAAGATCATTTCCAATGGTGTGCTTAACGTTTGATTCATAAAACATGCTGAGCATAAAAAACCTTGCTTACGCAGGTTCTAAGAAGCCCATTTATTCAACTTAAGCACCTGTGATCTATAAATCTCAAATTAACTTAAAATTGACAGCACCTGCCTTACAATCAGCTATTTCGCCTTATATAATGCTAGCACAAATGAAGGTTTAGTCAGGAATAGCCATGGATCAGCATATGCGTCCCAAACTGCAATAAACCTACACAACCAGCAGGAAAATAACTTACGTCAAGTCTAGACTTTGCTTAGAGATACATCATTTCCACATCAAAGTAAGGTTTTATTAATAACTACTTATACATGGTTTTCTGCGTAAGTCATACTTCACATCAAAATTCATCGTAAGTCCATTTTATAAATGAGTTAAATGAGAGCCAATAGTTGTGGGTCAGTTTCAGAGCAGCAGTCTGTATCACAATGCAGGACTAACAAGTTAGCTGGATAGCTGCACTGAGTAAAACCTGGAATATATATACAGTATATATATTTTTGCTTCACCCCGTGTCCCAGATTGTAGGGGTTTCCAGGTTTTACTCACCTGAAATCTATAACAACTACAACATGTCCACATAGCTAAGCACTAACATAGGTTGTTTGTCGTTACCTTTCAAAACGACACTTTGGTCAATTACGAATATGATTCATATGAACATTTTCTGATTCACCACCTCTGTGATTAATGGAGACTGTCCTCCCAAGAAAAATGACAGAATCGGTCATTTCAGCAAGTGCTCCAAAACCACATACAGTATGTTGTCAAGAGCAAAGGAGGAAGTCAGGTGACATTATTATTGAGCAACAAAGTCCTCAGAGGGAGGAGGTTGACCTTAATCACGTGGTTGTTATTGTAATCATAACGACGAAGGTCAACCAATCTTAATGAAGTAGTAATTTTAACCCAAACTACAATGTTTTTCCAACCAAGGTGCCTTGTGACTAAGAAGTTATCTTTCTATTTAAGTGACAGTTTTTGATGTAACGTGAGATGGGTTACTCACTGGTAGTGACATCACTGCTTGCATGTTAGCTAGTACAATGTGCATTCACATTAAAATGTAAGATTTTTGGTGGAATTTGCATCCAGAGCAATTTTCCCTGCTTAATCTTCTCTGCAGTTGCTTCATCTGTTTTTCCATGTCTCCATGAGTGAGAAGATCTTGTCATATGATTTGATAAAAGTGTTCAGACAGCAGTTTCACCATCTTTCATGTCTGCTCAAAGCCGCCAGACCTGAAACGTCCTGGTCAGGAAAACAGAAATCATTTTAGATCTTGTTTGACAATTTCTTAACAGCACTGGACATATATTTTCTTTCTTTCTGTCTGTCTTTCTTTTCTTCTGTCTTTCCTGCCTTCCTCCCATCTTTCACCCTGATTTTTAGGTTTTTGCATCCTGAGTTTTAGGAACAGCTAAGCCTCTGTCTCCCATCCTGCAATTTCACTCTCATTACCCGAATTGCTGTCATTTTCTGTTCCGGCTTGCCACAACACAATGATTGCATGTAGGGCCGAGAGACAAAGCAGCAGAAGAGCTCATCTCTGTGTTTCCACTGATGGGTAAATGCAAGTCTTATTTTCCATTGTGTATTGTCTGTGTTTCCAAGCATGGAAATGTGAAATATTATTATTATTATTATTATTATTATTATCATTATTATTATATTCTTTATGTTCCCACTTGTTTTTCTACCTATATCTTGACATTTGCCAAACATATGCTGTAAGGTCTTAATAAGTGCATTGTAGTTCTCTTTTATAAGCAGTTTGAAACATCACCGAAGTTTCATCACAAGATGTCATCACAGCTCAGAACTGAAGATCAATGAGTGGTGACAACTTTGGCCTGAAGTTACCTTTACTTTTATGTAACCAATAACTGGAGTAAATATTGCACAGTCACAGCTGTTTTGATTGATATAACGTTTTGTTAAAATTAACTTTGAGGCGATTATCTGTTACCTTATGTTATTCTGTTTTCATTTTTGGAGGTTGGATGGATTTTGTTGCCCAGACTGTCCAAAGGCAAGACATTAGCCACTTTTGTAATCAGTTTATTTAGTAAGAATAAGTCAATTTTAATTAGCACAGTTCATCTAAATGTCAAGCCAATTTTGAAAGGTCACAAATTGAAATTTGATTTGTTTTTGTTGACATTCACAAAGCCTAGCCATTAACCCTCTCAAATGTTTATGTATTGGATGCAACAGGATGACTCTTTACATCTTAACTTTTTGTCTCATGATGATATTATTTAATAAGTTAGTTATTTAGGAAATGTATTGTCCTGTCTTTAATGTGGAAAAATGGCTTCACCAAACAAGCAAAATATCCAGAAACAATTTCCTCATGTTTCACCCCAACACTCAAATATTTCCCACCGTCCAAAGACATGTAGGTCAGGTTTGTACCTCTTATGGGTTTGGAGTGATGTGTTGTGTTGTGACAGGCAGGACTGAGACAAACACTGAATTAAACTTTCTCACTACACGGGAAGAATTCAGTGTTCACTTCTTCTTTCTCTCTTCATTGCTGCCTTTCTTTTTCTCTGACCTCACTAAATTTCACTTGATCATGTTTCATGACCGAGCAGATTGAATAGGTTTAGCTCTCTCTTCATTAGCCTCACTAATCCAGGATTTCTAAACCCAGCAGAGAGAAGCCCTCCTCCTCAGTCTCCGTGTGCACAGTTGTTTAATTCAGTGAAGCTTACAATTGTGACGACTTCTACGTAAATCTGCGCAATACAGTCTAAACATCAACTATTATCACCATGGTAACAGTAGACAGTTTTGTGTCCTGTCCATTTGTTTTCCTCTGACTGGACTTACAGGTGTAGAAGGTGTGTTGCACTTGGAATTATGTGAGCTGTTAATGGATTTAATTTATATAGTGTTTTTATACCAAAGTGTTTTACAATGTGCTTCCCATTCACCCACATACACACTCACCCAGTGATAGCAATGTAGCTGTCATGCTAGCTGTCATCCAAGCCTTTGGGAGAAATTGGGTTTCAGTGTCTTGCTTAAGGACACTTCGAAATGGAAAGGAGGAGCCATGGATTGAACCACCAACCCTGTAGTTATTGGACAACCTACTCTACCGCTTGAACCACAGTCGCCCAAAATGTTTAAGATTTTGGCGTTGAACCAAATTTTTAGTTGGTTACTTATAGCGCCACGCTGTTGAGATTCATCTTATATTTTAGTAAGATAAGATAAATCTCTAGTGTCTACTAACAGACCTGCAAATTACATGAGACATCTCAAATGCTAATTGATAAGTGTTGAAATATATATATATACATATATTGACAGTACACAATATGTAATTTGGAACTGTAATTGACTACCATGCTGTGAGTTTTTGTAGAGATAAGATAAGATAAAAGGAATAAGTAAAGGAAGTTAGTAAAGAAAACAAATTCCAGCTAATAGAGTGGACTACCTGCCCTTCAAACACGGTCTGTTCTGCAGGTGGTTTCAGTCGAACATTCTGTTGTTAGTAGCAGCCGCTACTGACTGACATCTGTTACATCCACCATTTTGTCAGATCTGTGACCAAGCAAATATTGACCAGCATCTTTTATCTACTCCTAAAATGCCATTGTTGGAACAATATCTGTAGGGACTCTTTTATTACAGTCGTTTTTGTGATTGTTGATTTGTTGTTTGTTAATTTAGTTTCACAGTTTACTAAGCTAGCTATTACACTAGCTGTCTGAGGCTAACGCAACATTGTAAGTAACTGTTAGGTTACTGTTGGGCTAACTGTTGATACATGTTTTATGTTTTTATGCGCATTTTCAATTTACGCATAAAAACAGCTTACTTCCAAAATGTAAGTTTTTACGCTTGGCTAAGGTGGAAAAGTTGGTGTATCGATAAAAGCAAAACACAACTCAATGGATAAAGATTTAGCGAATAAATCATGACGTACATAAAGCGCGTGACTTAAATGTCCACCAGATTTTCTGAAATGAATACATGAAACAAACAGAAATACCATATTTCCATCACCTCTTCTACATGGCTTTCCACCTTCAGAGGTTTGACTGTCACTCTTTTAATTATGTCATCTTGTTGTGCCATGTTCTATTGCAATGGATTAGTGGCACTTGAGTGGAGAATGAGATCCACCAGGTGTTTATCTTGATGCGCTCAACTTCTAATATTCACACATTAGCGGATGGAAACACTCATTAATTTGCTTTTTTTGCAAAGTTTCTCTAAATTTGTTTAAAATGTGTGCTACATTTGGAGTGAAACGCTAATGTAACTAATTTGACGGTTAGTCTGTACTTTTGAGAATTATGTTTTCTTGTTACTGTAATCAATAATTCATTTTTACAATACCTTTGGACTAACTATTGTTTATGGTAGTTCATATTTTCCTGTTTTGTAATCTTTCATTAATTTGTTGTGTTTTGTCCAATGCCGTTTTCAGTTTCCCAATTGCTTCCAGGTAAAACCTCAAAGATCAACTCCTGTCGTTGTCGCTCTACACCTACGCACATAGTGGGGGCAGAAGATGGTCACTTGATCACAATATGTCACTTAAACATATTTTCAAAGTAACCTATTAAGATTTGTACCATATAGTTATAAATGTATGTGGTGGCATGGCATGGTCAACAGCTGAATCACACAGGATCTTAAAATGTTTGGTTGTTTCCTAAATCTGTCCACTGAGGACAGCTGCAGTGTTTGAGCGCTAGTGTACATAGCATGTCCATTACCCAGTGACCTTCATGTTAATTGATTTACCATGTTCATAGCCAAATGAAAAAAACAAGTCAGCTGTGCGCAGAGACTGAGTGACTCTTGTTACACGCTATATACATGGGACATTCTCTCACCGAAAAGTTTGAACACATCCCTCAGTGAGTTTATGTTTGAGATCAGATGAGCATCCTCCCCTCGCCATCTCACTTATCCTCCCTTCATCCCTCCTTCTGTATCCTCTTTCTCCTCATACATGTATCCTCAGTGCTGTCATAGTCTATGTTTTGAAGACATGCCATTATTTTCCCATCTTACATCATTTGTTATGCTTTGACTCCTTCAACAGGGATGTTTCTGTAGTGAATAAGATTGAAGGAGAGAGTAAAAGAAAGTCAATAGAAAAGAGACGGATAGTTTGACTCTCCTATTCAGATCAGAAAATTATAAGTGAAGCCTGTGTGTGTCTGTTAACTATGATAATAAGTGGTCAGGTACCCTTTTTTCCTTTACTCTCTAAATCACATGTTCTCTTTCGTTCACATCATAATTTTACCTTAAACATTATATTTATACGTCAAGCTGTGATAAACAAAAAACGACAGTGTCTATCCCATCACACTCGCTTAATTTGTTAATTTGATTTGTTTTTAGGCTAGGTTACTGTAACCATCACATAAAATAATACGTAGAGTAGTACAAATAATAGTGCAAATACTTTTACTTTACTTTTAAGTCTTTTCAAGTAAAATAAAATAAAATGACAATAATCAACAATAATCAATCAAGTAAAATTAGATTAAAACAATTTAAATATTTGTGCCAAAAAACTACAACTAAATCAAAATCAGCTGACTAAATTTAAATTTTATCTATGGGGGTTAGTTGAGAGCTGTGAGACTCAATCATGCAGTCTGCATGCTGGAGAACCAAAGTAATGAGCTAAAAGAAGTAGAAAGCTGCAGAATTGGTGATTATCCTCAGTGAATGTGGCACTACGAGTGATACTTTTCACATTACATAGTAATTTGATTCAGTATAAATATCATAAGCATCACTAGTGGCGCTATGGAGTGACGTAATAAGTGTTTTGTTGTTGTTTTTGCGCACATACACATGCACTCATATGAGCACACGTGTGATACGATAAACATTCCTGCTGATAGTTTAATGCTATTCTACTGATTGACAGTTGGTGGCGGTAATGGACCAAGAATGTAACAACGCACCAGCAAAAGGGAGGGAAGAAGAAGTAGTTTGCTAGTAAACATGGATGTAAACAATGCAGGATTAAACAAAAAAAAACCCAGGTTGGCAAATATTTCACGAGGAAGGAAATGCATTTAACACATTTATTAGGCCTCAAGAAAACACACAATATGTTTTGGTGTAAACTGTTTACTTACTCCACAGGATACCTTTAAAGAATGTTTACCCAATTTTATCATTATGTACAGTAACACGTCGTGCCATAACACATGAAAAAATGTAATTGTGGCTTCAGTAAAGACAATTTGTAAATGTCCAAGAGTGAAATATTGTACATGATGAGATGACCAAACTTGGATTGGGGACACATGGACGCATGACAGCCAGGAGGATTTATTTTTACTTCTTTTTCACCTCCCATTCATTTTTCTTGTTGTTTGTCCTCTTCACCTCCTCCTCAGTTTCTCCCTCTCTTTTCCTGTCCTTTATGGACCTCCCCTCTCCTCCTTCTCCTCCTCTTCCTCTCATCTGTCTCTCCCCCTCTCTTCCCTCAGCAGCCTGTAACGCAATTCAAGGTGACGAGTTCACATCGTCTTATAGGGAGCCCTTCTCTCCTGACCTACTTTTACTGGCTGCAACACTGCAGCGCACTTACAAATACACACAGACACACACACACACACACACACACACACACACACACACACACACACACACACACACACACACACACACACACACACACACACACACACACACACACACAGACTCCTACAGACCCATGCACACAAACACACAGACTCAAATAGACAATATAATTGTGTTCATATCAGTTAAATAAACTATGCACTCTAACACACAAGCATCGTCATGCTCTGAAACTTGTAAAATTATCCACACAAAGACTCGCACAATCTTGTTTTTCAGAAACTTTCACACTGACTCTTCTCTGGCTCTAACAAAAACATAATTGCATGATCTGGTTGCTTCAGGTTGGTTGTTGTGCACGATTTCTGTTTTAATTTCAACTTGCAGTCTTGTGAGTGGTGTTTGCATGCCTATTAACAACCCTGCAAAAAAATAAAAACAATTAAAAAAACAACCCTGCATGAGTTATATACTTTACACTAAATTATGTATGAAATAAATTCATGAGTATGCAGGAATTAATTTTGTTTTTATTTGTATAGTACCACCCACTGTTTCTTTCTATGCAGGAAACTAGCACTATGCAGAACAGACTGTAGTGCATATTGCTAGTTTGCAAAGCTACTAAGCAAGGTTACATGAATATGAGCATGTAATATATCTATCCATAGATTAGACTCCTGTCTTTCATTGTGGTCATTTGTTAAAGAAACACCCTGTCTTGAAAATAACACAGGTACAATGCACAGCACAGTATACAACTAGCCTTCAAAATATGGTGGTCCATACCTTTAAAGGAGTCTGGCAGTCCAACAAATGTCATATGGCAGGCCATAAAATGTATGTCCAAATACATCGCATCACAAAATCGAAATAATTTCAGATAAAGGAAAAGAAAATTAAAAACAAGGAAAATTACAATTACTCCCAAAAACACAATACAGTAGAAAACAATGCAACATAGCTGATACTACAGCTTATTACGCCTACTCTTCGTACACAACACTATATATTTGGCATCAAAAGCAACATCAGGCAACATTTTACCCTACCACACTAATGCCAACATGCCATTCTCATTTGTCCATTAAATTATTTTTTTAAAATAGCCAATTTGTTTAAATTCAGCCAGATTACCCCAGGGGAAATGCCACGAAAATGTCACAGACATAAAATATATAATATTTTTTTCAAGAGAATCCTTGCTGAGATGGGCAGCAAGTGACACTAAGTTACAGTCACAAAACATACACACACATACTGTAAAGTCACCTTTTAACAATCATACAAAAGCCTACAATCTAAATGGCAGCAGAATAAAAGATATAACTTCATAACAAGTGTGCTAAACCAAAGAACAAAAAAGTGCTGCAGGATATTAAAACAGATATTAAGTACAACATATTCCCTGAAAATGAAGACTGGAATCACAGCTAGTATGAGAAACCAAATAACGAGATCAAATTTGTACAAAAGCATTAATCTGACCTAAACCAAGCTAAGGGGTAAATGTATGCTTTTCTCTAAAACATTCCACCCCGTCAGCATTTCCATGCTCCAGCGGGGACGAGCCTGCACACATCGGGGCTCGGTGCCCAGGGAGGGCCAGGGCAGAAAAAGCATTTGCTGGTTGGCAACAGCAGCAGCAGAGACAACGCTGCCAGTCTGCAGCAGACAGGCCGAACCAGGCTAAACCCTGCTGGCAGCGGGATGTGTAGTGAGACGCACTGACCTGGAATCTGGGATGTTAGACTAACACTGTTAAATGATTCATTGGCAACAATGTCGATTAGAGCGACACCTTCATCTTTATTTGATATCAAGGCCAAGAAGAGTGGTGGGGGGGTGAATGGATGAAGAAGAAAGAATGGGGGAAAGAAAAGACAGGATGGAGAAAGAAGCAAAATTACACAGCACTAGCCTAAATCACCCAAACATCGGGGAAAATGTGAGTGTAGAAATTGAATGAGTTGGTCAGCTTGAGCAAGGAACTTGACCCAAACTGCTCTGGCTCCTCAGCGGCTCATATAGACCACATCACAAGACTGTGGTTGAACAGAGAAGCTACACCGACTAACAGTGAAAGGTTGTGGTTTTACTAAGAAGCTTCCATTGTGAATGTGTGCAAGTACATCACTGTAAAGCATGGTGATGCTGGAGGACAGCGCTGAGATCAGTTTACGTTTTCTAAATTAAACAAGACTAAAAGTCCTGCTAGAACCCTTTACAGGCTTTAATGTTCATTACATCCCACAACTTTAAAGTGTTGCAGACAGAACGTGTAACAAATTTTGGAGGCAGCGCGAAAGAACAGATCAGATGCAAATTCGCCCTGACACAAATTGACGCAAAGAAGTGTCAGAGTGAGTTGAAAATATTTCAACTTGGGTCAAACAATTCACATGTATCCTGGGGATGAATTAATCTGCTTCATAAACATACAGAGACAAGGGGAAATAACAGAAAGAGTTCTGAGTTCAGTCAGAGGCTGAGCTGAACACAAACACACAGGCGCACTCCCACACACACGGTCAATTGCTAGGTAGTTTACAGCTAACGTCTGTACAGTTTGTACAGTATATTGGCTGTTTGGGGCAAATAAACACAAATGGTCCAGTGGTCAAATTTACACGAATGACACAAAGCATTTGCTGGAAATGTGGCCTGATGGTGGTGCTAGAGGAGATGTCAAGAGGATCGCCAAAAACACTGTGGTTCATTGTGGAACATTGAATAACCATGGATGAACTGTAACTAATGATTATTTTCATCACTGATCAATTGTCTGTATTTTTTGTGATTAAATTGATTAATCATTTAGTCTGTAAAATATCATATCCCAAAATTCCAAAACAGTCCAAAACCCAAAGATATTCAATTTACAATTAAACAACCCAATCCTCATGTATGATAAGCTGGTATCAGAAAATGTTTTGATAAATGACATGAATGATGAAAACTATCAAAACTGCTAGTGACTGATTCTGTCGAGTGACTCAATGATTTGAACCGTTTCGGCACTAATTCACAGTAATTTTCATGATATTTTGTCACAAACCAAAGGTTGGTCAAGAGGAAATTTTGGCCTGAGGACAGGTCAGGAGATCACCAAAATTGTTTAGAATCATCCTCTGGGGAACATGAATAAAATATCTATTTTTTTTTTTAATCATGGCAACCTGGAAAGTACAGTAGATGTAGACTACTTTGAAGTTGTAGTGAGATAAGCTACCCCTTACTCTACATTAAATGAAGCTTCACTACACTGAAGCTACCCCCCCCCCCAAGAGAAATGCAGCAAGCTAAGCTGCAGCAACATGGCAAAAGTAGCTTACTACATCTATTTTTTTTTTTTTTTTTTTTTTTTTTTACATTGAACCAACTTCATTCCATATCAGTGCTATCTGGGTGAAACTGCCAATAAGCTGTGCTCCCTGCTCCAAAACCAACCACGCTTTATTCACCTTCTGCCAAAAGAAAGTGGGGAAAAAAAGTAGCTAGCTAATGGTTAGTTGTTGACAAGTTGCTGGCTGGTGTTTGCAGACTGCACTGAATTGTGTAAATGTCGTAAGGTGAGGTGCTAAATAGAGAAGTATGTGGACCCAAAAGCAGATGACAAGGAAGCGGTCTCAGGGTGAAGTAGCCGGATGACTACCGTGTTTATTGTTGGGTGGAATGCAAGCAAGAACAGGCAGAGGTGAGCAGACAGGTAATGAGCAGACAAAAGCCAAAATCCAAACAAGGTTCACGGGAGAACAAAGAATCCAACACAACTCACAGACAAGGGCTCAGCAAGGACCAACACCATGTGTACAACAATGATCCAACACAGAACAAAGAAAAGACCCAGACTAAATACCCAAGGGGAGGTGAGACAACGAGACACAGGTGCAAACAATCAAGGGAGGACCAACAATCAAAACTGGAGGGAAAACACAGGCAGGAAGTAAAAACACAAGACACAAGGGAAGGGAACTACTACAAAATAAAACAGGAAGTGATAACACCAAAACCACCACAGTAAATGTGTAAACTCAAGCTTGCGTGTCCTTATACCAAAACAGTGACGCTACCGCCACACTACTGAGAAATGTAGTTAAACTGGTAGAGCCGCTACTTGTAGCGCCACTACTGCCCAACACTGGATGTAGATCCATTTTGCTCTAGAGTGAAGTATTGTACAGGGAGATAAGACATTGTTTTTGTACATTCATGAAGTGGATTCAAACAGCTTCGGGATAAGAACAAATCTGTCACTCAAGATAAAACATTTAATTTATTTAGACGTGTCTTTGCCTTAATTTGTCCCAGCTACGGAGTCTCAGAGGCTTCAACGTCTGCAACAAGATGCTGCAGCCATCTATCGGTCTGTTGTGGAGCCAGCACTGTCTTTTATGCTGCTGTATGCTGCTGCCGGAGCGTGACGGCGTGAGACATGCTGGTTGAGAAGCATCACACCCCCAAGGTGAGCAACACAGGAGATCATTACTGCCTGTGGCCATCAAACTGTTAAACTCATTTCCGCCTTGTCACAGTATTGACATCAGGGGACTGGGAGGCTGTTGAAGTCTTACTGGACTCGCTAACTGGACTTTATAATTAAATTTTCTGTAACTTTCTGGCACAGTGGTATACACCTTTGTGACTTTTAACTGCTGCACTGCATGCACGTGCTTAAAAGGGCTTTTACTTTTTTACTTTTATGTTAGTACTTGTGTTTGACATTTGATTTTGCCATGGGATAAATAAGGTATCTATCTATCTATCTATCTATCTATCTATCTATCTATCTATCTATCTATCTATCTATCTATCTATCTATCTATCTATCTATCTAGAGTGAGTTTGCGTCTGTTTGTGTCCAAAGTATTATTTTTCATTGACTTTGAATGCAATTGTGTCATGGCTAAAATTTGCTTAATGTTAAGTCAGAACAGAAATGTGTGGCTAGAACATGTTTCTACAGGCTGCATGTAGACAAACACGCAGTCATTCAGAGATGTTTATGAGGCAGATTTTTTTTATGCTTTTATGGATTTTTAAATGTATGTGTTTTTTTCTTTCCTCTTTAGAATGCACCACCTGATAGGAGTTGGATCAACCAACTAATGTGCTTGATGCAGAAGTTGTTAAGACTTGGGAGGAGTGCAGGAGCCTCTGCGAGCTACACCCTTCTCTGCATAGTCCCGCAGAGATGTTTAAGTGTGTTTCTTGAATATCAATAATTTCAGCTTTAAGCCTCACCTGGGCAAACACAAGAAAATTAATGATGAAAGAGAAAATAAGAGGAAGAGAATATCAGAAAATGGATCATGTTATGCTGGATTTGGCTTGATATGACAACCCATGTGGTTTTTGATAAAACCCCTGTAATTTGTAGCAGGTACACGCCTGATCCTTCTGACTGAGCTCCATGAAGGCCAGTAGAGGTGGTGCATGTGCATGTTGCACAGAAGCAGCACTGGTGTGGGTCGCAGCTGTAAACAAGCTCGGTCAGCCATGAGAAACCTGGCAACCAGCAACACCAGCTGGTAACCCAACAACTGCATCCAAACATACACAAACAATTCCTAACAAAATTGTGTGGGGGGGCAGATGTGTATCTTCATGCTCAGTTTCTATTGTGCATCTGTCATGTATCCACCCAGCATGCTGTAGGCTATGTGCGACTGCATGCCAGAGCTGTGTGTGGACACTGAATATGTGTGTGCAGCACTGAAAGACAGACAGAGGGGGGGTGAAGGAAGGGTCAGACGAGACAATATAAGTGGAAACTGTCTCCTTTTTCTATCCATCTCCAGGGAGATTTCAGCACTTCACCGTCTGATTTCCTCCCTCTTGTCATTCTGTCTCTTCAGCCATGTCCACGCTAATGTGGATAGATTTGAAATCGCATCTTTTTCTCTCTCCATTTTGGCTTTTCATCCACACTAATGGGAGCTAAATACGCTCTTCAGGGTGGAATCATCTGAAAAAAAACGGCAGTCTCATGTTGCATTGTGAACAAGGAAAACTTAGCTCTCATCAAACTCTCGTGTTTGGCAATCAACATTCACAGACATGATTGAAAACTTCTGTGTAGCAGCAACTGTTGTCTCCAAATGTTTGTGAAGGCTCATTTTCTATATCACTTAATACATAGCCTGTCACACACCAAATAAAATGATTTAATATTTGAGGGTAATGCATTCCTCATAATATTCATAAAAGCTTTTACAATTCCAAGGGGCAATGTTGAAACAATTAAACTAATTAATGCAAGTGGATGTTAACAGGTGCAGATTCTCTCTAGGCGGTGCAAATTGAGGCTAAGAAGCAGAAATTTCAGGCTTATCCTGAAGCTGTATGACTCCACTTCATGAACATACAGAGAAAAGAGAAACTGGAGTATTAAGGTGTATTATAGATGTATTATAAGTAGGACAGACACTAGAGCAGGAACCCAGACCAGCAACAGTCTATACAGCTGTCTGTCTGTTGTTTATAGTACCTAATGAACAGCAACACTGCAGTTTGATAGATGGCATAGTTATGGTTATGGTATTTGTTCAATGGTCTTTTTTAGTAGTTTTGTCAAGTTTGTATTTGTGCTACTGCTGATTGGAGTGACAGAATCTGATTGTTTCAGCCATTTACAATATCTTTACTTTTAGCTTTTTGTTGTCTTTTTCTGACTAGTTTTTCTGTCTTACTTACAAATGACTGAGGCATGTCTTGTACAGACTACCATAGTTGGTAAGTTATTGTGACAATAACTATAAAGATCAGATCACACAAATTTGTAATCTTGTGTGTTGTTTTTTCTCCTAAACACAAATATGTGGATATATATTATCAAATCATAATTTCTATTTTGCTCAAATTAGCTGAGCTTCACAATTTTCCACGTACCCCCTGGTAACTGCAGAAGTAGCACCTTGCTGGGAATCACTGGTTTGAGGTAATTAAATGCAAGTATAATGGATACAGTACTATACTGACCAGTATTTTAACCCCCAAACAGCCAACTCTGCAAACATACAACTATCTTGAGTTGTCTGATGCCCTGAACGTTCACAGGATGTAAACATGGAATCTTTCCCATTGCCCGATACCTTCCATCTTTCACGACGTGGATGTGAAATAATTACAGGTATAACAAGAAAATCTCGGCCCACAGCCACCCAAACCAGCATCACCAGTATTCCTCCACACCACACACACACACAGGCAGTGTGAGTGCACTCTGAGCTGGACCAAGACGAACGCCACATGAATATGGTTATTCTCTGTTTACATACACACACACACACTCACACAGCCCACTGAGAACACCCTGAACTTGAACACATGATGGGGATAATTACAGGAGATTTGATTTGAAGCGGTGGACCCACAGATTGACCAAACAAGCAGGTCTGCCTGGCTCATATCTGCTGATAATACAGCAGCATCCACTGAGCCGCTCATAATACATCAGCAGACACACACACACGTTTGGACACATGTTTACACATGCACACACACTGGCAGATTCACAAAGGCTGAATGTGAAAACACCTAAACAAGGGAAAACAAAAGGAAGTTTTAGGGGGGAAATGGGAAATAGCAAGATGAGACCAAGCAGTGCTAAAAGGAAATTCAATTTGACATGATGTAGACTTTTATATTAAAAGCAACTATGTCCACTTCTTGAACTGAAAAATTGTTAATTTAAAAAAAACAACTGTATTTTTTCAGTTAGATGTGTCTACTGGTTGGAGAATGTAAAGGAAAGTGAAAACAAACAGGCAAAAAGTGATTTAAGTGATGTTTTAGAGGTTTATGTTGGAGCGCCACCAAATAAAACAACAGTTGGAGTGCTCTATGCACTCTTGATCTGATCCAAAAAGCCAGGCAGCAAATGGCATCAAATGCAATGAATCTTGACACTGAAATTGCAGTGCACCACTGCATTGCCAGAGACATCCCCCCTACTGTGCCTCTCCTCTGCCTGCAGCACAAGAGTCACTAAAATACCAAACAGGTGCAGGAAAAGAAAAACATTTGTTGTACCTTGGGAAAATACCACTTCGCCGGTGCAAAGCTTCGCTGCGCTCCATGTGCCCACAAAAAATAAATAAATAGAAATAAAGCCCTTAGACAGGATCAAGTTGGAAGAGCAGTTTAAAGTTATGAATCTTTAGATTTTCATTATATCAAATCCCATTTTTGATACTATTTATAGTCTGCATTTTTTTCTGTAATAGCCATTCAATGTGTTTACATTCTGTAGTTCTCCCTATATAGTACTATTCATTGCTAGTGGTGGAGTCCGCCATTCCTGCTCAAATTGCTTTCACAAGCATGAGAGATTAACAGTGAACGATGCAGCACGTAATCAAGCATAATTTTATCTCATTGATATCATTCTCACCATTTACTGTTCACTCTCCTACAGCCGAATCAGAGCAGTGTGAAGTTACTGCTAACCCAACAGTTCCTACTGCTGCTGCTTCACATTAAAAGACGTCAAATGGCGAAACGCAGGGTGGTTTTTATTGTGAAGAAGCCACAGGAAACACAGTGTTCGTGCTGACAGTGATCATAAAAAATGCATCTACAAAACAAGACATGGTCGTTTTTTGTAAGCAAATCAGTTTTAAATATTGCAAGCTGTTAGAAGCAGAGCTGCAGGCGATATGCTGTACCATACCTGCCAACATTTAGGTTTCAAAATACGGCACATCACCTGTGGGTTGCCAGGTTGCAGTGACAAATGGGTTGAAATTGTATATAGTGTGTGGATTGTGTTTCATAGAATATCTGGCAACTTGGGTGATGTCAGAAAAACATCCAAAACTTGGATCCATGTATGACGATTATTCATAAATTATTGGAGTTTCCCAGGAGAAACAACAAAACGGGAAGGTACCGGGAGACATCCTTGAAATATGGGAGAAACACAGGAGTAATGGTAGGTATGGGCTGCACACCTCCAATGCCTCAGCAAGCTCACCCACGCTTTACTGTGGCCCACCTTTGTGTGGGAAAACTACTCACACCCTGCGTAGCGGGTATAAATACTGTGGGGGGTTATTGGGGAATGAGGAACAGGTGAGCAGGTGGATGTAGGAGTCAGGTGACTGGGGCCGGTGGGCATCTGGTGGATGGATGAATGGCAAGTCTAGAGTGTTCTAAGTAATGCATGGACCTGAGGGAAGAGAGGATGTGGCTGAAGGGAGGGACAGAGGCAGAATGGGCAAAACAGGACTGAGGCAGCCGTATGACACAGAGAGTGTTTGCTGTAGTATTAAACCGCACTTGCTGATACCATGGTAACCACAGGTGTCGCCAAATCAACTGGAGCTTAAATCTTAAGGATTAGAACTTTAACATGGTGAAATCCCACAGGATGATTATTGGCCTTTACTTAGATCATTTTTCACCTCAGGCTCACCCACAAAATGATGATGTTTCTGAGTTGTTTTTAAGTCTTTTAGGGCAATTTTCACTAGCAAATTTCAAACTTTTTGGGTCTCTGGTTTACTAGTTTACTGTAGTTTACTCACACCTTTGTGGCATTTCGGGGAAAAGCCTTTCCTGTTTCAATGTGACCAGATAGGTCCATAAACATATTTGGTTTAGGCGTGATCGCGTGTTCATCCTTCCAACACTTTACTAAGATTTTGAAAATGACAGAGAGAGAGAGACAAAGGAAAGAGAGTGCACAAGAAAGAGAGAGTGGGTGAAACATAACAACAGAATTAAACAGAAACCAAAACTTTACTTTATTTGGTCTGTATTTCATTGTGGTTACATACAAAATTAAAAATAATACATAGACCTCTCAGCGACACTCTGGTAGTGGTCTCACACAGATTTCATGTACTGCTGAAAGATGAAAGGTGGTGATGACAGACTGATTACCTCACTTACTGATTGACTTTACATAGAAATCCTTATATTGTTGTTGGATGCACAAAAGGATAATTATTATTCAGCTTTTTTTGTAAGATCAGTTTGTTGTTAGCAAATGTTTTGTGGCCCTAATCCATTCTGCAGCAGAGGGGTTGGGAACCTCTGGACCACAGCTCTGGACTAATGAATCATTGTTCAACAAAAATGGATCTATATCCATACATGTAGTTCTGGACATTTTTCAGTGTTTCTTGTTGGTAGATTGGTTTTAAATATTGCAAGAGTGGAACAGTAATAGAAGATGCAGCCACACTGAGCTAGGTAGATGACGAGCTGCAGGCGACACACAACATGTTATTAAGATAAAGCACTTGCTACATCATGGGCTCTGATCCACTGGCCATACAATGCAGGAAATGGGTTTGTAGTACTTTAACTGGTGTCCATTCGGGCTCTCTGTCTCTGTAGTCCCAGCACCATGTTACTGAGGAGGTGAATAACGGCAGATCATGTGGTGGAGATACAAACCCAAACAGGAGGCTGATAAAGACTGTTCACTGGAAAGGTTGACTGTCCCCTAGGGTGTAACTTACACACACACACACACACACACACACACACACAGTCACCTCGTTTTTTTGGATGGGTTTGTGAGCGAGATTTGTCAGATTTGGTGCATTCACACCTCTGATCAACACGACAAATTTCTGTGACGAAAGTGACTCTGACTCCTGACGCCCACCTCTTTTTTCTCACCTCCTTCTCCTCACTTCCTTCTTCTCCTCTTCTTCACTTTGTCCCACACTTTATCCCTCTTTTCTTTTTTCTCCTTCACCACCCTCTCGTCCTTCCACCCACCTCCTTCTTTTCTTCCAGTCTCTGCCCTGTTTCTTCCCCCTTTTTGTCTGTTCTTTTTCAGTTCCTCTTCTCTTTTCTCCTGTCCCTCCTCCTCTTCCTCTCCCTCGCCTCTTTTCTTACACTTGTCCTCCCTCTCTTCTTCCACCTCCACTTTTTTGCCCTCTTCAGCCCCCTAGTCCTCATCACCTCTTTCTCGCTTAACCTCCTCCACTACCTCTCTCTCCTCTCATCTTCTTCCTCACCTACTGATCTTCCTCACCTTGTCTTTTTATTATTATTTTTTTAAGATTATTTTTTCAGGCTTTTTTTTGCCTTTATTATATAGGGACAGCTGAAGAGAGACAGGGAAGGGGGAGAGAGAGGGGGGAAGACATGCAGCAAAGGGCCCCGGCCAGAATCGAGCCCGGACTCAGCCTTAGTAAATGGTGCACAAACTCCACCAGGTGAGCTACTGGGGTGCCAGCCTTGTCTTATTTGTCCTTCTTTCTTTTTTCCTCCCTCCTGCCTCCTATTTTCTCCACTCTCCTCCTTCCCCTTTTCCTCCACATCCTCTCTTTAATCCTTCATCTCTTCCTCCTCCTCTGCAACCTCCTCTCTCACCTCCTCCAACTCCTTCTCCTCGTCACCGCTTCCTTCTCATCTCCTCCGCTGCCTGTCTCTCCTATTCTCCAGTTCTTACCTTTTCTCCTCACCTCCTCCACTTCCTCACCTCACCGTACTCTGTCCCCTCTCATTTTTTTTCACCTCCTCCTCCTCCACCCTGGCCTCCATTTTTTCTTCTAATCGCTCCCCCATCTCTCCCCCCTGTTCCTTGTCACTCTCCCTCATCTCCTCCTCCTTATTCTTGTCCTCCTCCTTCTTTAGCCTCCTATTTACCTCCAACTTCTTCTCCCCTCCCCTTCTTTCCATCCTCCCCCTTCTCAACTTCTCCACCCTTACTGTTTGTCTGTCTCCGCCTCGTCATTACCTCTCCCTCAGACACCTCACATTCCTTCTCCCTACTTCCTCCTTCCTGAAACACAAGGCTCAAAGTCTTGCAAAAGCTACATGAAGCTATATAATGCATGAACTTACCTCCTCCTCCTCTTCCTTCTTCCCACCTAATCAAACATAAAACGGAAACTGTCGAACAAGCAACATTGTTAGTTTTAGAAGCTGTGCACTGGTTTGGTTACATATTACATGAAAGCGCCTCCTACCAAAATGTTTGAATATGGAAATAGCTGCTCTGTGTTGTCTTCGGTGTAATGAGCTCCCCGTGTGCCACCGCCACATCTGGGCCATTAATAAAGAATGGGTGAGGAGGGGGAGGGGAGGAGGGTGCTGTGTAGAAAAATAGAGGACACATGAAACACAAAGAAATACACCCGACAGCGATGCCACGCTTTGAAGCATCTCCCAGTGGGGGTGTGTGTGTCTCCTGGTGTGTGCGCAGCACCCACAAATGCAGAATAAACAACAGTTTGTCACTGTCAACTGCTAAATTCACATAGGCAACTGGCTCCTTGCAAGTAAGAGTTCCCAAAAAAAGATGCACACAAACACACACACACACACACACACTTTGAAGAATTCTTGACTGGTTTTTACTTTTTTTTTCATTAACCCTTGACTCTTAAAGGAACACTTAAACAATTTGGGAAAGCTCACTAACTCTGTTTAGTCCGTACAAAAAGTGTAAAAACAACAATTCACTGTTTTATGGAGGGTTAGATGCCAGACTCTATCTTGGCCAAGAGTAGTGACTTTCTGGAGTCTCCACTCGTTGCCTGGCAACTGTGTTAATTAGTGAGTTTTAGAGGTGCTGGTAGATGTTAAGGGGAGACAGCTGACAAATTAGTGATTTATTGGGTATTGGTTGCACCTACTAGTGCAGCATGAAGTCACCACTGAAGATGGACTGTTTTCCTTTGTAAAGTCAGTTATTTAGTTATTTCTACTTACAGTTATCCCCAAATTGCTGTGCTGACTTCATCTTTAAGTCCAGCATATCTAATGTGGTGAGTGTACTGTCTCCATTAAAGAGGTGGAAGAATTAAAGGTACACTGAAGCATCAGTGCCAACTTACTTAGCTTTGTAGAGCTTCCCTTGTCCAGCAATCTTTCAGTCCTCCAGTTCAACCTTTCAATGTGAGACAGCAGAGGTCTGTGTGTGTGTGAGTGTGTGTGTACAGTAGCATGTACATTATCCAATTAAAGCCCAGAACCCAATTTACATTCTGCTGCTGCCTCGGCCAGGTGGCTGAGGGGAACAGAGCGAGGGAGAGAAGGGCTGAGAGGGAGATAAAGTTCTCCCCTCTAATTAAAACTGAAACATGGCTTCAGTCTGAAGGTGCCGGCCACTCTCTCTCTAAGGCTTTATCTAGGTCAGCGTGGTTGTAAAGTGACATTGAGCAATACAACCAATAGGTGTGTATTGATCTCAATTTTAAATCAGAATCAGGGTAGAGTTTAACTGTGTAAGCAAACCTCTAGTTTATACACAAGCATCACAAAGATACATTCGGCTTCATACAGTCATTACTTCTGCAGCTCACCAGAACTTCATTGTTTTGATTCAGTCTCATGCAGGCAGCTGTTTTCAGAGAGACAGCTTTTGATAAACTCACCGCATGCTACCTGTCCAGCACCAAATGGCAGACAAAATAGCTGGTGAAGAAAGTGGAACATTTAGCGGCTAAAGCAGAGCCAGATATTTCCCTCACCAACATTTGTGGAGTCCAAAACCAGAGCTAAAAGGAGAGTTTACTAACATGTTCAAGTAACAACTTTATAAAGTGATAATGTGTCAGTGTTGTGTTTGGTAGTAACGGTAGTTTGATTTGAGGACAGAATGACATCATCTGCACTAACTGTTGATGATGCACTGATTGTCACTGAACATTCTTGATTCTGATTGGCTGGAAGGTGCAGTTTAACTTTTAGTAATCGGACACTATAGCAGACAACTATGATGCAGGTGTGCAGTTCAAAATGAATGCACCAGTGTTCCACTCTGCAGTTTTAATAATATCATGTAGCAGGTTGCAGCGCTATTCTCTATTCTCATACGCTGAGTATGTTCAAGATTTGAGAGCAAATTTCTCTTTCTCTCCCGGTTTTGTGGAGGCAAACCTGTCTTAGACGCTGTATCATCCATAACAGTAATTGAACGTACAGTTTGGAGGGTATTAACCCTTACATAATGTAAAGAGAATTCTTTATTTTCCAAGTGTTTAGTAATTTAATTCATAACACAGCTTCTAAACTGTTAAACTAACCAGGTTGTTTGAAATTAACTTGTCACTCTCTTCAGCACCACGGACAGCAATATTTCAAAGCTCGACGGTCGAGTGCGCGCGTCCTCTCTTAACTTTCTGAGTGTTCATTGAACGATTCATTGAAAATCTACTCAGCACACGTTCACTTTAAATTACGGAACAGTGTTGATGAAACTTCTCCAGAGAAGTCTGATCTTGTCAAGTTACATGATGGTATCAACATGTGACATGGTCTCCCATCAGAAAACCTGCTGTGAGTGAATGTTTTGTTTTGTAGTTGGCTTCTTGTGTCATCACCTTTTTAACATAATGAACAAATATCTGTCAGGATGTCAGCTGGTTTTCACCCTGTGATCAAGTCTGTTTTCTGCTCTGTGTATGTGTGTCTAAACGGCTGTGTATTTAAAAAGCCACAGTGCTGTATTATTTATCAGCCTGGGGAGAGGTGCTGTTCACATCTCATCTCACTCCTCATGTGTTCTGACTGTCTGCTAATTCATGCTTGTTTAGGCAGGTGAGGTGCAAATGCAGTTGCTCCTATTTGCATATTCACAGAAAAAAATAGTGTATATCAAATTTTGTTTAGTTGTATTCTACTATGAATTGCTGCAACAACCCTGTTTTCCACAGGCATCTTATCTAATCCCATGTAATCAAATGACTTGTTCAATATGCTTTCAGCCTCACTCTGTGTTCCACATTAAGAGTTCATTTGGTATTCTTTCACACTTACCCTATCTTAACAAATCTTAAGCAGTGATCTCATTGTTCCCATAGGCCAGTGATTCCCAGTCAGGGGTATGTGTACCCCGGAGGGTACTTCTGCAGTCGCCAGATTAATTGAGCTACATGAAGTAGCTCAACTAATTTAAAAATATAGAAATTATGATCGGATTTAAAAATATATCCATGTACTGTATTTGTGTTTAGGAGGGAAATAAACACAATAGGATTACAAATAGGTTTGAAACCGATCTGTAGTGTATTTAATGTCACAATAAGCAATAAAATACCAGCTATGATAAGCTGACTGCACAGGATACATCCCCTAACCTTACTTTAACACCACGTGCTGTTAGCGAGTGTGCAAAGACTAGTTTGTAGGCAAGCAGAGAAGTCAAAATAGATAAAGGCGATAGATAATGGATGAAACATCCAGCTTCTGCCATTCCAACTGATAGCAGTATGAATGCAAACTTGGCCAAACCATGCTGAAAAAAAGAGACCACGTCTAAACATCAACAATTCTAGGATCACTATGTGTTATATATATGAACAAATAGTGTTACCAATATGGAAACAATATCTATTTTTATGTATTAATTGTGTTAAATAACATACACTTTTCTGGAACATTGGGTGGTGTTGATCAACATGTACTTGAGGTAATCTGAATGGGCTATGGGGTAATGTTTGACAAAAGAGGTTGGGAACACCTGCCATAAACAGGTGTAAGCAATGATGTGCTACAGAGGACTAACAGTCTGCAGGTTTTCATTCTGACCAACCACCTCAGCAGGTGATTTCACGCATGTGTGTATCCCTTCTACATGAAGGAGTGCTAATCAGTGAAATCAGCTGATGGAGTCTTTGGACCAGTATGAGGCCACAGTGCTAAAGACCACACCACCCTGACAAGCTGAGCGGCAAAAGCTCACACTTCGCTGGGCATAGGTCTAATCAGCCAAATACCATGCACAATTGGCAAAAGAAAATGCGAAAAAATGCGTGTTTCCATCCACTGTAATGTGAATATTAGAAGTTGGATGCTTCAAGATAAACAGTCAGGTGCCATTAAACCATTGTAGAAGAAGAGGGTGCAACAAGATGACATAATTATAAGAGCGCCAGTCAAACATCAAACAAATGAAACTGATGTGAAAAATGTGATAGAAATATGGCATTTATGTTTCCTTCATGTACTGATTTGAGGTACGTTAGAGTCTCCTCATCGCTCTACACAGATCTGATGTTTTCTTCTCTTCGGTGGAGCGGAAGCGTCAGTGGACATATTAGTCACATGCTTCATGTACGTCATGATTTATTTAATTCTGTTTCTATTGTTCTTTGTTGCATTTTGCTTTTATTGATACAGCAACTTTTCCACCTCAGCTAATTGTAAAAACTTTTTTGCGATATTTCCAGTTTTTTTTTTTTTGCCGTATTCATCCAGCTGTTTTTATGCACAAATTGAAAATGTGCATAGAAACATGTGGATGGAAATGCACCTTGTATGAGCTGGATAGCTTTATGAAAGCAGAAAGTTATGAGGAAGATTTGGAAAATGACAAATCTAGCCTAAGCTTTGCTGATTAACTGATTGTTTGAACTATAACATTTCAGAACATGGACCAACAGAGGTGAGTCATACAAGACAAAAAAAATAAAAAATCTGGAAATCTTCACATTTGAAAGGCTAGAACCAGAATTTTTGCCATTTTTCCTTAAAAATGACTTAAATGATTATTTTTGATTGTAGCTGATGAGTGTTCTGTCAATTGACTTAACGATCAATCAGTTGTTTAAGCTGTAGTCTATACTACTAGTAATGTATGTAACTTCCAACTTCCAGACATGTCTATGAGACATAAGCATTACCAACTGAGCTATTGTCCTGTTATGCAAATCTTTTTTGTCATTTCTGTGTCAATATTATTGTGGCTTTATGTGGATTTTGTTTTTTGCACAGGTTTATAGCAGGTGGATCATTTCTATTACCTCTGAGATTTCTTATCTTTACGAAACCAGTTTGACACAAACATGAACCACCAAATTGAGATTTATGACAACATCAGCAAAACAGCTGGTTTATCTTGTACTATGTGACTGACACACTGTACACTGTTATGCACAGTGACCCAAGAAGACACTGAAAATAATATTGCAATATAAAAATGTCCATCTACCTGCTAAACGATAACATTAAACTCAATTTTCAAGGATAATTTTCTTATCAAGATGCTGAATGTGTGGCCTGGAGGAAAGGCAGTCATCATTTTTAATATTTAATACACTTAATGTTTACAAGGAGCAGGAGATTTTTGGTCTGTCTTGAAAGTTTGGAAAGTTACATTTTTTTAGCATTCAGAACAAGTTTGTACATTACTTGCAAGAACTGAAATATATCAACAAGGTCTGCAGAGTGACTGTGTGTGTGTGTGTGTACGCGTGCATGCTGTTGACAAGTTAACAAATCTACTTTGATTTTACAAGACACATTGGTCACCATGTTAAAATCTATTCAGGTGCTGAAACACGCTGATGTTTTTTTTACCAGGTTCTCTTCTCACTTTTTCCCTCGTCCGGGTGAGTTATGATCACACCCCTACGAACACAACAATTCGCAGACACCCATATGCACACAAACACACCTCAGCCTTGGTCAAAGCCCCAGATGGCTGTAAATCGTCTTTTATGAGCAGGACTTGATGAAAGCGTTTCCCTGGACACTGGGTTTTTTTGCCCTCTGGCAGGCTGTTGGTTTATTTCTCCACACACCACCGCCTTTATGTGCCATCTCTATCATTCTGCTCTGACAAGGACCAGATACAAGCCATAGCCCACGTCAAAAGTATATGAATTATTCAGATGTACCCAAAAGCTGGTGCACAGCTTGATGCAAAGTTTATTTATTTATTTGAGTAAAAATGACAAATTGTACAGATCTTGATGTAATGGCCAATTCAGTGATACCAGCTAATTTACTGATACAATACTTATACACACTATTTCTTAAGTGTTCTTGTTGGCAATACTGGGTGCTCCCACAAAAGAGCCAAACCAACAATAAATTGATCCTATTAAGAAGTATTGTGTGTAAACCTGATGTCTTATTCCTCTGTGCATGATACAATGACAATCTGACAAAGAGACATGGGAATGACACAGACTAAGTACACTCAGGTTAGAGGAGACAAGTAGGCACAGGTGAAACTAATTAGGGCAGGACAAACAATCAAAACTGGCGAGAGGCAAAACTAACAAGACACATGAGGTAGAACACTTACCAAAATAAAACAGGAAATTACTAAACATAAACCCTCAAACCATGACACAAATGGGCTTGAGGCCACAGAGAGGGTAGTGAAAGACTTGAAATGATTTGTCCTGTAATCAACAAGCTGATCAACAGAAAGTTAATCTACAACATTCAACAATCAATCATGTAATGTCTGAAATAAAAATCCTCTCTTATCATTACGAACCTAATCTCTGGAGTCTTTTTTTTTACTTTCTGAATTTCTGACAGTTTATTGACTAAACAATTAATCAAAAGGTAGATGGGTTAATCAACAATGAAAATAATCATTAGTTCCAGCTGTAGTATAATTACCTTAAAGTCCTTTCCTTTCACACTTGCACAGGTGTTTTCACTCATTCTGGCTGATTAGACCTCTGCTCAGGTAAAAAAAAAGGTGCATCAAAGAGTGAGAGAAATGTAAATCAAGAACAGTCTGTATACACCTACACCGTCCTGAGAAGGTCTAATCAGGCACAATAAGTGTGAAGTAGGTGTACCTTGAGTGTGCAGTGCCTTTAATTAAGCTGCCATATGTGGAAATGTGATCACTGAAATGTCGAAACAATGGTGATTTAAAACCTTGCTATATATTTTTATCTTTAAAAAAAACTTATCAACTTGTAACCCGATTTTGGCCTTAACTCCTGTCTGTTTTCTCAACTGCAAATCACCTAAACAATGTTTCCTGTAGGAAATGACATTGCCTCAACGCTGTGGTTACCAACTAACGACGTAACCATGTAATGTCGCTGCAATGGATCCTGTAATTTCCCTTATTTGGTTGCCTTAAGTCACTGCCATTTGTCATTGTACGTGACAAATATTCAGTCACAATGTACAGTGATTTGACAACACTGTGAAGAAAGACAGGAAAGAAGAGAACGCAGGAGGGAAGAGGCTGATGGAGACAGAGAGGTCTGCAGTCCCCTGAGACTTTGCTGTGGTTCAGACGAGCTTTCAGACAGAAGACAGAGATAAAGAGGAGGAGAAAGATCGAGATGGAGGCTGATAAACGGAGAGTTTGGGGGTATGAGAGAAGGACTTGATTAAAAGAAGAAAAGGAAGCAGCATGGAGGAGATAAATTTGGAAATGAGTAAAGAAAAGTGCCCCTAAAACATTTTTAGGTGCTTTCTTTTTCTTTAATTTGCCAGCAGCTCTCTCTGACATTGACCAAGGGGTGTAAAATAATGGTGCTTTGTCTCTTTCATTCTTTTTCTCTGCTCTACTCTAATAGACCTCTGAACAGACCTCGAAAGAGTGTTTTAGATGGCCAACCTTAATACTGCCATTGACAGGGACAGAGATTGTAGAAATAAATTCTTGGTAAAAGAATAAAACTAACCTGCCCTACACCTTGTCTTTATGTATGTCTCTCACTCCTGCACAGGGCAGTTATCATCACATCATGCAATAAAGTCTTAACTCTGGAGAAATCTGACATCAGTGTACTTCAATAATATAAGTTGAACACTGTTATATGTGATGTTTTACAGATGAAGCCACTATACTGTAAATATTAACTGTATGCTTCCAGCACTGCAGCTGCACAATAGAGAAACTGTTCCAACTTTCTTCTCTTTTTAGCCATTAGATTGAGTTTGCAAGAAGTGGATTTAAAGACATTATTTAGCTCATATAGACAAACAAACTACATTGTCAGTGATTTTGAATCTTGTAGTAAAGTAAATAAAATCAGCAAACCGATTCTTAAGTTTCACCTCTAGTAGCATTGCACTGGCCTGGTTCCAGACCTCTGAATCACCATCGCTAATTTGTTCAGCGATTCAAACAGGTCTGGTGTTATTGCTCGGCTGTTAGTCCAGCTGGAGAAAAAAAGTTGTTCAGTCAGTCCTTTGTAGGCGGCTTAAAAATGGGCATTTAATTTTCTTGTGCCAGAGCCAGGCAAAATCAAAATTGCCACAAAAATGAGCTATAAGCATGGACGCAGCTGTTCAGGAAGTAAGTCGACTTACAGAAATAAGAACTCTTAAATTGATGTATATCATCATCAACGTGAACTGCTCCTAGTGTTAAAAGAAGATGGCATTGGTTAGGGCAACAAACAACCCCCTCCCAAACAGAAAATGGGTAGCTGTTACAATTCACAAAGACAGAAACAGAAAGGTGAGTTAGAGATAAGAGGGATTTATTGTACAGTTCAGAGTTTTGATGGGATTGAGGGAAGGGAGCCAGAGGACAGAGACTGAAGGGTGAGAGGGGAGCCGTGGGTGGATGGGGTATGGCTGGGGTCCAAGTCCGGAGGTACATGTGACTACATAGCCGAGACCAAGCAAGGCTGGTAGGCAGCGTTGCTGGACGAGGCAGTGATCCTGAGCACAGGGAGAGCAAGGTTAACACAAGCACGCAAAGGAACTAGAATGAGAGTCTAGGGGCCAAGGACATGAACTGCCACATGGGTTGAAAACAACGATCTGACGATGAGTGGAAGGAAGACCAGGGTTGATATACTGCAGTGCTTGATTAGTGGATGAGTTGCAGGTGTGTGGCTTGGAGCAGGTGTGTTGGGTGATAAGTCAGGAGCCCGTGGAGAGAGGGAGTGCCACACCCACAACACAGAGAGAAACAACAGAGAAACTCTAAGGTTACGGCACAGGCTGGAACAGTAACTTTTAACACATTGTCAGACTGAATAATGAAGTGAAGTGACTATCAGGGTAGGATACTACGTCCTTCCAAGTATACAGTCTACAAAGACGATTCCCTCAGAGGACTGAAGGCCAGAAGGCTGGATCTGCGGCTCACCCTCCTCACAGAGACTCAAATTATGGTGCATTCAGGTATTCTTGTTCAGCTCATAAAGTTGAACATTTCCATGTTTGCCACCAGAAATTTGCATTACCAGCAGCAAAAGCAACATCAGCAAATGAGGAAGGGCAGTACCGGGCAAAGTGTCTGTGAACTCTGCTTCTGTTTGTTGTCTGTATGCGCCAGTATATGACAGTGTTTGCACCTGTGTGTGTGTGTGTGTGTGTGTGCGCAAGGAGGCATCCACATTGGAGCAGAGCAATTTGTTTTTTTGTGATGCGTGACCTGTCACAACATGAGGCAAGCAGAAAAGCCTTGGGCTAAAGTTGCAATCCAACCCTTTTATCCCATTCTCACAGCGCCTTCAGTCTCTAATTTCAACAAAATTATTCCATGATGCCTATAAATCGTATATGTAATAGCTTTGTTGTGAAGGCAGGGTGTTTTCAGCGCTGGATGGAGGCACAGAGGGGAGACTTGGTTCCCTCTGTGCCTTCTAGCTTTTATTATTTACATCCTGCTGTGGCTTTTTCATTGGTTCAGTTCATGTGATGTGTTTACCAGTGACTGATGACCTGCTGAACACAAATACCTGGAAAATACAACGCGGCAAATGATACAGTATATCCTGAATATCCAAGTTGATGAGAGCTGTCTAAAACACACAAAAGCACTTTGAATTTTAGCATATTGCCCTTTTACCTTAAGGAGGGCTATAATTGATGAACTTTCTCAAAAATTGGGCAAAAGCCAGAACTTTTCAAGTACTTAAATGGAGCCTGGATTTAGACACAACTACGATACCTCACATCCATGTGTTAATTCACACCTGTGTGTGTATATATTCAATGTACAGTTATAGTCTATTATTTATGATTTTTTTTTTGTATTTTGTTTTATAGCTCCTTCAGTGTTCTTATCTTGTTTTTGTGTCTCTGTAGGTGGAGAAATTCTTTACACATAGCCATCAAATCATTTGATTTAATCTGTATTTGCATAAAGCAGTAATGGCCTCCTGATGCTGACATGAACAGCCAGCCAGCCACACAACACACACACAAAAAAGAAAAAGCCTCAAACTTGGAGCCAAAAACCCACATTAGCTTTCTAACTAATGTCTCCTTCTGATCTACATGCATGGACATGTCTTGTGTTGCGCCTTGGCTTGCTCATTGAGCTGCCAAACAAACATCCACCAAGAAAAAAGTGCAGTAGTAATCAGTTTGCTGGCTAGATGCACACACACTGCACTGTAACACACTGAACTGCTGAAAAACGTATTTGTGGATGTCAGTAAAGTTTAAATGCTAAATGGTGTGGCCTTTATTTTTTAACAGAATACTAATAAAAACTTTTGTTTGTTTGTATTGTGATTCTGCCCCTTGATGTGGCAGCTGTCAATCAAACTCACACCAGCCCACCCACTCAGAGGCTTAAAGGCTATAGGAGCATTTCTGATATATCCTAAAAGACGTTTTTTCCTTTCAGTAATGAAAATGTATTAATAAATTTGAAAATGTCTTGGACAGTTGATTGCCATGAATAATAATATTCTTACCTCTCTTCTCGATGTTTCTATTTCTCAGTGGCCTCTCTCACTCGTCATCTTTCTCTTGGTCTGTGCAAACTTGGCAATGGGTCATCAAATTATATACAGGAGAGAAACTATTCCTCTGAGTCTCTCCCTCCCTCGCTTTGTTTTAGTAAAGGCTAATTGGGCCTCTCATTAACACCATAGCAACCTTCAGCTGTTAATGATGCGGAACTTTTTGATTTGGCTACAGGCTGAACAGAGGAGTTGGGGAGTAGGGAAGTTTGTCTGCGATGTCAGGATCAAATTAGAGAGGTGTGGATGCAGTGCTGAGGGGGAAGTGGCATTTCCCCTCCTCATTTTGTTGTGTTTGCTGATTGCTGCCATTAAACTGTCCCCAAAGGAATTTCACTGAGATGCATTATGCAGGTTGCCCTTTAACAGGGGCACTTTTCAATTCTGTACAACCTACACCGCTCACATGAAGGTTAAATTAGTTAAAATAGAACTGAACACTGTATTTTCAAGTGAACAAGTGAAAGGAAAGGTGTAAAACTATGTGACCAATTTGTTGTACTCAAGGTTTTGTTACATTTTATGTCGACATTCTCTTACTCTCAGAAGGACTTTATGGTCTTCTCTGTGTTGAGAAAACTATGGCTGAATTCAGATGTCCATGTTTCTGAGGGCTGTCCAGTTAAACAATTTATCAGGAACACAATGGGCCTCAAGCAAACTTTCTGAGAGTCTGGTTAGGATGCAGACTTCAGCATGCTTTGCTTTGCTTGTAAACACAGGACTTTCACCCAGGAGACCGGTGTTCGTGTCCTGTGTGAAACCAAAAGTCACCGTTGACTTATTTAAAGTTTTAAGTTACAAAACATTACAAACGTGACTTACATCACTTAACTTACATTAGTTACTTATTTCAACGTACTTTTCCTAAGCCTAAGTAGTTTTGTTGCCTAAACCTAACCAAACTGCGATCTTTTCACAACGTTAACATCACATGACTTACATCATGTGATTTAAGTAACGTAGGCTGCTTACAGCCCGTCCTCTCCTGTCACCAGTAGGGGTGCTAATTTAGGTGCTAATACTCCTGTGGGTCATATTATATTGTAGGATCAAACAACCTATGTGATCGTATGGGTTGGAGGACTATTATTCGGCTCCGTTTTTGGGGGTTGAAAATAGTAAAAGTGTGGATGGAAAGCAATCTGTCAAATGTATCTGCATTAGTGAAGACATGGTATTTGCAGACCCCAAAGCTCCTCCTGTGTGTTCTTTATTTGTCTCACTGAAAAAAAATTCACTAATCACAATCCTCAATCTAAAACAACTTTCTTTATTCTTTCCTAATATGAAAACCTACAGTCTATTGTGTTACCCAGATGTCCATCTGTTTGTTGAGCTGCACTGATGGTGATGTGAAGTCTGTTAACACCCATCACACACTTCAGTGTGAGCACCCTTCAGAAAATGACTGGCTGCCCTTCTGCCCACTCAGACTGTCAGCTGTAATGACATTTAACCATCCAGCTGAATGGGCCTGTGTGTGAGTGTCTCCATGTAGGTCTGTGTGTAGCATCAGTTTGTGGATGCAGTGGCAATATTTTCAAATATTTATTACATGTAAGTCTAATCTTACATCTGGGAACATATATTAAGTGGTTTGTGACCTTTCGGGCCGGTAGAAAAGAAACCAGCAGCCTATTCATGTCCTTTTTTATTGTGTGAGGCATATTGTATCTTTCTACTTTTATTGTTACTTGACATTTGGCTGTTTCACTCTTAAGAGGTCAGGTCATAAGTGGTCTCAGTGTTCACTGTGAATGTCTGAGCCACTGAAAAGATTTTTTTATCCATTTCTATTCAACTCTTTTTTTTCATCCACCAAATACAGCAAAAGCTGCTATTAACTGTGCCGTTTAGTCCTACACCATCTGTTGTGGTCTGTAAGGAGGCTTCTCTTGGCTTGGATGAAAAAGGAATTGTAGGAATACTGATGTTGCTGTTTGTTTGTGTTGTAACTGTCATGGTTTGAGGGTTGGAGTTTAGTTATTTCCAGTTTTATTTTGTAGACTCACCTCTCCTCATGTGTTGTGTAGTTTCCCTTCCTGTCTTTGTGTTTTTCCCGCCAGTTTTGATTGTTTGCCCTGATTAGTTTCACCTGTGTCCTATTATCCTTCCCTCATTTGTATATTTAGTCATGTGATTGCTTGGTTCTTTGTCAGTTTGTCTCAGTTGCTATGTTGATTTCTGCTTTTGATTTCCTGCTGTTTGGGCTGTTAGCTGCCTGCCTGTTACCTGTTTGCTGCTTGCTGCTTGTCTACCTGCCTTCCTGCCTGCCAACCGGTGTGCCTGCCTGTCTACCTATCTGTACCTGCTAGTAAACTTCAAAATAAATCACTTAAGTCATCGTGCTGTTTCCTCTATTTGCTTTTAGGTCATTACCCTGTTTCCTGTGTGCCAACAAATGCAACATTCAGGAATGTTAAATAAACCCAATTTAACGTTATTATTTACACTTGACCTAGTACAAAGTAAAATATCACAACTTGCACTGTAAACCTGTATCATGGAGCTAGTCCCAGTTTACTGGTATTACACGCATTTAAATGGCTGTTTGATGAACTTGGAAATGTTTTGACTTTATAATTTGACAGTGGCTACTTGACTGCACCATTAGTTTTGGCCTCTGAAGTTAGACCATCTTATTAGAGGAGGAGGTCCAAACTTATGTTCTCTGAAGGGCAAAGCTTTGTGGGCCATGTGCTTCGAGGATCCAGTCCCTCAACTGGGACACAGCAGTGGGCATCCATCAACCAACAATTTCCTTGGCTTATTTTGGTGCAGTTTACGTCGATAAAGTCAAAGGGACAAATAAAAGTAGATGAAATGGTGGATGAAGAGTTGTGGTCAAGAGGGACTGTAGCGACTGAGACAATCTTGTAAGAGTGAGGTAAACTTAGCTAAGCCAGGCTCTGATTTGAATGCAATGGCCTTTTCCCCAAAACACATTTGGCAAAGATGTTTAGTAATATATAAACCTGATTTTCAGGAGATGGGGTTAATAAGTGGCCCAACAATTGTAATGTTCGTCTACCCCTTCAGTGAACAAATGTCATGAGCTCGTTGCTCAAGGAGTCATATTCATGATGATGAAGTTGCTGTGGATAGACACCTGCAGTGCAGACTATTCTTTTATGACACCATTAACATAATGCTGGTCATTAATATGGAAGACTCCAATACTCGTGTAACAAGCAATAAATCAAAAAATGACCTTGAGAGGTTGAGCTGTAGAGACTCTTTCCTTCGATGCACTTCAAAACACTTCACAGGTTTTGAGCTGGTGACCTGAAGCCGTTTTTACCTTTTGGATTTCATACACATCATGCATCTTGTTGCACAACATCGAAATGTTCCCATTTGGGAGTTGCTTCTCAATTATTTCTTAATAAATATCTTTCCTCTGAGGCTTGATTATTTGGTTTCATCAAACTAAAGACCAAAGCTGGAGCTTTAATCTGTGATCTTTTGGGGGCAGTATCTGAAGCTGAAACAGTTGAAAATTGACTTTACGTAAGAATCAGAGATATTTTTGACAAACATCCGGTACACAACAGTGGACTGCATCCCTTAGTATCTGCTGGTAAGAGAATCAGTCCTTTTACCACAAGTCATTCACTTTGTAACTTTGAAAAAGTTTGTGGATTGAAGTTCAAACTCTCTGACCTGTTCAATGTCACAGGAACAGCATGCGTGAATTACACTTGATAAGAAGTGATCCAAGAATTTGATTATTAGATTCATGTTAATCTTTAGAGATTTGACCTTGGAAAATAGTTTAAAAACCCACAAAACCAAGTCCAACAACGTTGGACAAGTTAAATAGAGGAAGTTAGAGCTTTGGCATAGGAACACATCTCCAAATTCAGTGTTTTATTTTTTCTACCACTGCCATTTCCAGTTTCTCATTCCCTGTAGATTTTTAACATTTCCCCCTGACCTTTACAAAATGACCAGGAAATGGGAGGTGTATTCATTTCCCTTTTCTCATTGTTGCTTCTTCCTCCAAATTAT
Source organism: Siniperca chuatsi (assembly GCF_020085105.1). NCBI lineage: Eukaryota > Metazoa > Chordata > Actinopteri > Centrarchiformes > Sinipercidae > Siniperca > Siniperca chuatsi. The sequence continues at coordinate 21,823,026 of NC_058053.1, forward strand.
CATTTGACCTTCACTGCTGTCCGATTTCCTCGCCACAGCTCTGTAAGGATGCTCGAATGCAGTCGGCACACAGTTGAAAGACTGGACTCTAGGTATTTACTCCAAAAATGTAAATAACAAATAGAACTGAAGTTTGCAAAAATAAAAACTATACATAGAATAATTACTACCTTACATTTATATTGGTAGTACAGTAATTCTAAGTAATCACTTCATCTCATCAGGTGTTCACATGAGACAAAGAAAATACTTCTATTTATTTAATCAGCTCAAATAGTCTCATAAGAAAACGTATATCATAGCAGTAAAATTACTGCAGTTCTTTTCTTTCTTTGGATGTCCCTATTCTAAATTTGTTCAACATTGTGGCACTGTAATGGACATGAAAACATGTAGAATTAAAGTCCAGTCAACATGATGTACAGTTACTATGATAACACTGCCTAAGCTGTTAGTATGGTGCACTGCAAACACAGTTACATTTGTATTTATTTTTGGCTTAGCAAGACTTTTCCATGAACATAAACTGATATTTGTCTTGTTTTAAAGAGGAACTCCACACTGTTGGGTGTGGTTTCTTGTACCTGTAACGACACTCCACTGTGATGTATGATAGCACTATGGTGCACAGGTAAGTTCTGTACTGCACAGTGGGTGTAGACAGAGCAAGCAGGATTATCATCCTGGGTGTGGTTGATCTTTAAATCCTAAACAATCTCTAAACTAACACACATGATAATGCCCAGCTTACCCATTGGAAATGCACGACAGGGTTAGTTCTACATACTTAATGTGCTTTCTTACATCCCCACAAACGAGGAAACAGCTGAGTCCTCGAGGAGACAATACAGTAGATTGGTCAAACTAAGCTGCTGTGATAGTCATGAACACATGCACAAATCTGACAGATCAAGTTCATTTTGAAATGTGGTCACCAGGCACACACTGCATAAAGCATTTTATACTGTATCAGTTACACTGGCTCTTGAGTTAGTGACTCAACTCATGATCAAGTTGCATAAATGTCATACACAGACAGACTTTGCAGCTCGTTTTTACTGACTTTAGACTTGTCTCAGACTTCAATGAGATTGGTAAGACACTTTGAATAACACTTTTGACTTGGGCTTGCATTTGGGGACTTGATGCCCTCTGTGACCAACCCCTTAATAACTGGTATGACCTGGCACATCTCACATTCTAGTTAGCAGTATAGAAACACCACCAGCATTATCACATTCCTCTGTGAATACACACAAGCACCCACAAATGCATGCATGCATGCAAGCAACGTGCACACATCTCCCCGGCAACTGTCTAGGACTACTCTCCTCTCTCTTGTTCTGCGTCCTATAATATATTTTCAGGCTGTTGTGTCTGCACCCACAGGAATCATGTAATAACAGCTTGTCAAGGCTTTTTGTGCCGGGAAAATATTTGCATATTCAAATGTGTTGAAGAGTGAAGCTTGCCATGGCTGATTCTCTAATGTGCATATTCAAATAGTGGGTTTGTGTTAATGTTCTGCACAGCTAACAGATGCATCAGGCTCATTGTTTTCAGCTTTTATTCCAATTTTCACAATAAAATAAAATGGAGAGAGCTTTCCTAGATTTCGTGTTCCTCACATACATATTTATGCTTGTGTTTGTGCATGAATTCCCTCATACCCATGCACAAATACATTCCTGATTTACAGCCTGTTTATTCCCTGTCAAAAGACACTATCAGCCTACAAATAAAACGTAATGGAGGCCAAGTAAACACTGAGTACATGAGAGACCATTCCAACTCTGCAGCTTTATCACATGCACACACACAGATGTAGAGATTCTCTTCTCAAATGACGCCAAAAACATATTTTCACACTTAGCCTCAGTGGTTTCAAGTTGTGCAGATACTTTCAGTTTTATTTGCAGTTTAAGGTTTTCAGATTACCGTCTCTGAGACTTCTGCTACTTCTCCAATACAATGCAGCAATGTGCAATATGAGAAAAAATATGCTGTTTTTTGAAAATCCAACCAAGTAAACCTATTCTGGTACAACCTCAAAATAAAATTATGAACATGAAAATTTGCATAATATGATCACTTTAAGGGAAATCTTAATGCTTCAGCATACAATTAGATAATAATGTGCTTCCAATGTTTGGCAACAGTTTTATTGAATGACCTTTCATGTTTCAACATGTCAGTACCTGCATCCACAAAGCCAGGTCTGTAAAGAAATGGTTTTCCAACCTCACTAAAACTGTTATGATTGAATGGGAGTAAATCCCTGTAGCCAGGTTCCAAAATCTAGTGGAAAGGCTGAAACCAGAAGAGTGGAGGTTGTTGTAGCAGCATGTTAATGTCAATGGTTTTGGAATGAGATGTTCAGCTATCACACATGGGTGTAATGTTTGGGTTTCCACACACTTTTGGCCTTGTAGTGTATCCAGGGTGGATGACACTGACTGAACTGTATCTATTTTAGACAAAAGGAAAATATCAGACCATTATAAGAGGAGCCCAATGTGTCAGCCTAACTCTGGTGGGACAGCTGCTTTAGAGAATTAGTTGTGGCCTGTCAGGTCTTTGGAAGTTGCTTTAAATGGACTTGTCAGTGAGAAAACACATAAACATTTATATTGCTTAAGGCTGAAATATGGAAAGCAATGAGCCTTTCATAAACCCAATTGCTCTCCTAGTGTTGAATCATCACACACATTAATGACAATTTCAATACCTTCATTAGCACAAGCACACACACACGACAATGTGTGCAATAGCAGCAGTTCTAATATTTCTACCCTAATTGTAATGGGTGATGTGACTCGTGGCTGTTTAGAGCTATTGACTGGAGCTAAAGACACACTGTTTGTTTAAGTCATCATTAACACAACCTTCAATAAGGGTCACTGGCAGCAAGCATAACACTGATGTTTGTGTGTGTGTGTGTGTGTGTGTGTGTGTGTGTGTGTGTGTGTGTGTGTGTGTGTGTGTGTGTGTGCGTGCGTGCGATGTGCGTGTGTGTGTGTGTGTGTGATGTGCAGTGTGCTTGAGTAACAGTATGAAAGAGAGCAAAATGAGTTGGTTAGTGTGTGTAAAAGCACTTCAAGCACATGGGTTTGTCTGTCTGTTAGTGTATCAAAGACGGTCTGTAATGCAAATAAACTTGAAAACATTTTTTATGTCAAACAAAATGTTACATTAGTGTTTTCAAATTGCTTTCCAAAAGTTCCCTTTTTACACTGAAACACCAAAACTGCCGGAAAAAACAATTTAAACTCTCCTCCCTCCTCCTTTTTCTGTTTGGAAAGATTACCATTAGCGCCACTATCTGATGGGGGGAGGACTGGATGGATCGACAGACATGACCAGATACTTTGCTTGGCTTCGGCAAGTCAAACCTCAAATCTGTCACCCCCAACTCTACAGTATATGTGACTGTTTTTGCTGTTAAAAGTCCATGAATGGTGCATCTGTCCAATGAGTGCGATGTCTAAGTGAAGGAGAGAAATGTCAGTCATCTGTGGTACAGCCTGCTTATGTTAAGGTTAGAACATTACATGCATGGGACATATGGATACTGTATTAAAATGGGATAATGTCAGTTGGATATGCTGGATGGGATGCAGTGTATTGGATTACATATATAGGCTACTGTAAAACTGATCAATACTTGAGTGGTTTTACATGGAAGACCTTGACCTGAATTGATCCAGTGACATTTTAATCAGGCTCCCCTCACAATGCATTAATGTTTTATCATTATTAAAATCTGGAGACAACTAGGCTAGGCTAGGCTGTTAACCACGACCAAGAAGTACGACCACATCACATCTGTTTTAGCCTCTTTACATTGGCTCCCTGTTGGTTTTAGGATTGATTTTAAGATCTTGTTGATTACTTTTAAGGCTCTTCATGGCCTGGCCCCAGATTATATTTTAGACCTTGTAATCCCTTATGAACCTTCACGTAGTTTGAGATCTTCGGGCAGGGGTCTCCTGTCTGTTCCTGAGTCCAGGATGGAAACTAAGGGGGACAGAGCTTTTGCTATCAGGGCCCCGAGGCTCTGGAACAACTTGGCCGAAGAAATTAGGTTGTCTGAGTCAGTGTCTTCGTTTAAGTCTCTTCTCAAAACACATTTTTATCTGAAAGCAGATCCTGATTTTACCTGAAATGGTTGTTTATTTTACTGTTTATTTATTTGCTTTTGTGTATTTTATTTTTTTATATTTCGTCATTCACTGTGGTATTTTATTTCTCTTGTTGTGAAGCACTTTGTACTTTGTTTTGATAAGTGCTCTATAAATAAAGTTTTATTATTATTATTATCTTTACATTGCAGAAATAATGTATTGTGTAAAAATGATCAAAGTACCTTTTAATCCTAGCAGCATCCATCATAAAAAGACTATTACTAAAGCTTTTAGAAATCCAAATGATGTATATATTTTGTGTTTTTGTCACGCACAATGACCCAATCACAGCCAAAACTATAGCTGCTTTTCCACCAAAAGTACCAGGAACTTTTATCCCCAGGAACTACTTTTCAAGGAACTAAAAAGTTCTTTCAGCCCATTGTTGTGTGCGTTCCCACCGCAGTCTAAAGGCGCTGGAAGATTAGGCAAATTACACCCATTAGGTTATACCGATCACACAGCTGCATAACACTATTATTTTAATTTATTAAACACATCACCTGCAATTCAGCATAAGGACCTTTGCTTAATTTAACCTATGCACTCTCACCTATTTTAAATACTGAGCTGTGTATAATGGTGAAATTTAGAGCCACTATTTCCTCAGAGCGTTGTAATATTAGAATATGGTAACATAAGCATTACGTGTCTTTTTACATATATAGTAGTATATACTTGTTTTCAGATACAAGAACAACCACTATACACACATTTAGTTCCACAACTATTTATAAATCTGCAGAAATAAAAATGTGCAAAATATAGTATTTGTGTACTTCGGCAGGAGGCATGGGAAAAGGGTCACTGTTGGTCACAGGAGTAAACACACTAGTCTCTATAGCCTGTAGTTAACTTTACCCATCTGTTTCATCTGAAAAACATGGTGAAAAAAAATAAACGTTGTGTCTCACTGCGATGACATTAAAAAGATTCCCTGCCGGATTATCATCTGTACCCAAACGTGAACCCGAACATGTTCTTGCTTCTGCTTTCTTGTTACCTGTTCTTGTGTTTTGACCTGTTACCTTTTCCTGACCTGCTCACCTGTTGTGCCCTCCTGGAATTGTTGGACTGTTCAGACTGCCAACCTGTTGCCTACTTGTAAGACTGTTCCTGACCGTTGCTTTAGTAAATTTCCCTTCATCCTACCTGCTTGTCCATGTTTGTCTGTATTTGAGTCCTCCTCCATTATTTGCCTGTATTCACCAAACGCGACAGCTTTAGCAAATCTAGAAAGCTTCTTCATTTTGTAATTAGGAACAAAACACAGAGCTATAGTTGCTTACATTTATCTAAAACTGACACAGAATCCAAAATTGAACGTCTGAAGGTTTTATCAGGTCTCTACGAAGTGTAATCTTTACTGTAGCTTCACCTTGCCGTTAGCAGTGCACGCTACAAAATTTTAAGTTTCACACCAAAAAGCTCCTGAGGAGTCAAATTTGTCTTCTCTCTTTAAGTTTTTATACACACAGTACTGTACCATTGACTTTTTTATTAAAGAACCACATTTTCTTTTAACACAGTTCATCTTTTGTACTGATGATTCAACCAGGAGAGTTACATGTTCATCTTAGCCTTGGAAGTGCTGCAACTGTCAGCCACCTGTCTATTTAGAAAATGAATGGGACTTTTACCTCTGGAACCCTGGGCGCCTAAAATAACTACTCCTTTGCCACCACAGAATAAGTTACATCATCTAAAAGCTTCCCGATCTGTGCTGTGTCCTCACTCTGGCTGTGCTGTTTTCTGCCCCATGAACTCCACCACCCTGATCTTTCTTTCAGCCTCCTTCCTTCCTCCATCATTATTCTTCTCCCTCTCCATGTCCCAGTTCTCTCTCCATTGCTCTGCTCTCCTTTCCCTCCCTCCCTCTGTCGCCTCAGGAAAAATTCAGCACCAACTGACAGTCTGATTTAGTTCCAATACCAACCTCCCATCTCTCTTTCTCTCTCTCTGTCTCTCCCTCTCTATTTCTCTCTAGAGAGAGGGTGTCGCATATAAATCTCCGCTGTAGCCATCTATTACCTTCTACATTCGAGCCCTGACCTAATTCCTCCCCGTCTCCAATGTGTCAGTAGGTCTAGGATATAGTGGCCTCAATGTAGTCTGTCTCCCTCTCTCTAATCCAGACTAAGTCTCTTTTGTGTTTTATGGTTAATAATTTTACTAACACTATCTCATATTACCTCACACCATTAATGAAATAAGACAAATTGCCCATATATAGTTCACTTTATTTCCCCAATCGCCTCTTTTTTTTGTCTCTGGAGGTATTCAGAAGCACTGTGAGTATGTGTGTCTAAAATGACAATATATATTTCTTTCACTCTTATTGAAAATTATTGCATCAGTACTGTGGTTTAGCAGCATGATAAAAGGGACAACTTCAGCCATTTTTAAGAGGTCATTATAATTCCTCACAAGATCAAAATGTATTATCAGTCTCATTCCTAAACTTTACCACCCTCCTTTGGGTCTAAAGCCAAATTTACCTCTAGCGTTAGTCACTGATAAGAATCTATTTCCATCACAGAATCACCAGCACAGTCACAGACCAATATATTGAGACAGGGGCATTGTTAAAACCTCTGGTCTCCCAGAAACAGCTCACTTGGGGCCCTGAAACAGTAAATATTGCCAGCCCTGGAGCTGAGTATGGGCCTTTTCTCATCTATTTGGCCAGCTTTTGGAGGTGCTGATGAAGCTGAGCTGATAATAGTTGCGTTCTCATGTGATGACTTTTATTGCACTTCTGAGATTGCATATGCAATTCTAGTTAATTAGACAATTTATTTTAATTAACAAGTAATCATCAGTTTATCAGAAGAGCGTTGTGGCTCAGTAGTTAACATTGTCCCATCACAGAATAAAGACATGCAGGTCAGGTGAAGTGGAAACTCTTGTTTTTTCAACTTTATTGGCAAAAGCTGAAAATAGTATACAAAGAGAAAAACGATATATAACACAAACACAGGAAAATCATCACAGTCAAACAACAACATATATTTTGCAATAAAGGAATTTATGGTAAAAATATGATGCAAAATTTTTAAATGTGCTTCATTATCTTTATTAGATATAGGGTACTTAGGTAGGTGAAGTGGAAACCCTAAATTTGTTCATCTGTCGGCATGTAATCCCAGTGACAGACAAGTCTCTATTGGTAACCCGGCAACCTCACAGTGACACGACTCCAGGAAGTTTCCCAGCCAAGAAATAGTCCAGCACATAACTCCCACGTAAATCCACAACGTGTAGTTTTTACACTTTGTTTTTGTATGGATTAAACAAATGAGATACAGTATATTGTGTTAATTAGTGAGCTTTAGAGCTGCTGTAATTTGACATGTTTTCTATCAAAGTAGTGATTTTTTTTCTTCATTTGCTTGTGTTTTTTTCTATTTGCATGCGTTTTATTAAGTTGCAGTGTGTGAGCTCTTGGCCACCGTACTTTGAGGCTAGTTTTGACACACAGTGAGTGTGGTGGTGATCCAACAATATAGGAATCTTTGAGGTTATTGTTGTAGTCTATCCACCATGATGTGGACAAAATAACAACAACAACTTAAATCACACAAAACGGAATTTTGTCAAAATTTGACTTTATTGTAAGGATATTGCACTGAATTGTACAACAGCCCCTATTAGTGTGTCCATCTCTTGTTTATATGGTTTAGTCTGCACAAAACCATATATGTGCATATATGTGGACATACCCGGCAGATCTTCAGAGGTGGGAGGGACTCCATTTATCCTCTCAAAAGTTCTCCTTTCAGATGGGTAATTATTTCCACAGTGCCCTTGAAAAGGATTCATCAGAAGCAAAAGCCAGAAGGGACTAAAAAGAAATTAAATGATCAGTCTTAGGGTGCATTCACACTGTTGGTATGTGGAAGATGGCAAACTGGACTTTTAGTGTGGTCAGCAATAAAAGGTTGGCCCGAAGGGGCTTTGAAACATGTAGGTCAATAAACATGAATGAAGAGATCAAGTTAAATCCACAAAACATTAATTGTTTTTAGTAAGAGCAACAGTCATCTACAATTGCAGTGACATGCTGCCTGCTGCGCTTTCAAATGCAACTAACCAACAGCGAAGTGTTAAGATCGTCAGCCATCTCAAAATGTAGAGCTCGACACAAACCAGATCTAAATGAACATTTCTTGCCCTACACCTACTAATTTATGAATGCAAATATATTCATAAAGACATGACCAGGTTACATAATTAATGGAGCACCAGTAACTCTGGTGCATTGTACTGCTTCCTTCATGGTATGATATGTATTATCTTTTTAAATGAATGAATTTGTCTCTTACTTGTTTTTACCACTATTGTAATAGAGAGTTGGAGGACATGCAACAAAAAGCATGCCTCTGGACTCAAAACGGGGATGTACACCACTGACATGCCTGTTCTTTCCAGTCTTTATTTCTGGGCTTTCAAGTTGTGTGGAGGCATGTAATGGTCAGTGGCAGCTTGACGCGAATGCTTTGTCTACAGTGGAAGAAGCGGAAGCAGGATCTTTTTTGATATAACTTTTCCAATCTCAGCAGAGCACAAAACTTTTTTTTGTGATATTTCAGCTTCTTCTCAAATGTCTGGTATTTCCCCTCGTGTTTTTTATGCTTGAAGTGAAAATGTGCATTAAGGTGGGTGGAAACATGAACATACTATATTAGTGTTGACGTGATATTTCAGTGGGTGGAGGAGAATAGAAGGTATTTCTGGACTTTGGAGGAAGGTTTGGAGGTGGTTTGAAGGTTGGCGGATTAGAGGAGAAGGAAATAGGTTGACAGGGACAGAGGGAAAGGAAAAAGGAAGAAGAGGAAAAAGATTTAGTCTGGGTGAGAGAAGAACAGAACGGTGCAGTGAAAAGACAATTTGAGGTGAAATGGGGAGGAGGGAGAATCAACTCAGCATGGAGTGTAATGAAGAAGAGGGCAAAAAAAGCTGCTATCTCCTTATTCATTCACCTGTGTGTGTGTGTGTTCTTGTACTTCTATCTTTGTGAGTTTGACTTTTTGACAGTAAGGTCATTAAGGACACTTGAGAGTGAGAACAAGACTTGGTTTTAGGATTAAAGTTAGTTCTAATGTTTAGGTTAGGGTTAGGGGATGGGAATGTATCTTGTCAGTAATGGTCCTCAGAAGTATAGAAGTATAAACAGGTGTAAAGGAACACCTATACCATGTTCAGTCTTAACCTGTCAATAAGCAGCATCAGGATCAGGCCCAACGGAGAGTTACCTCTGCTGCCCTCCCCTCCAGCCATCTAATGCTCTATTCTCCACTCTCCTTGTCTCCTCATCCTCTACTCTTTGTTTCCTCCTCGTTTACTTTCCTCTTTTCTCCTCAGTTTCTCTCCTCTTCCTTCCTTGTGTCCTCTCTTCTCTCCACTCCTCTCCTTGTTTCCTCTCTCACTTTCATGTTTTCTATTCTCTCTTCGTCTCAGATGTATTTCTTCTGCTTTTTTTCCCTCTCTTCTCCCCTAACTGTTTTCTCTCTTATTTTCTTAATTTTTTCCATTTTTCCTCCTATTTTCACTCTTCTGTTTGCTTCCTTTGTCACGTTTGGTGAATTCAGGCAACAAAGGGAGGAGGACTCAAACGCAGACAAATACACACCAGGCAAGCAGGTAGGATAAAGGGAAATTTATTCGCACTGATGGTCAGGAACAGACTTAACACGTTGGCAACAGGATGGTAGTCCGAACAGTCAAACAAATCCAAGAGGGATACGACAGGTGAGCAGGTCAGGCACAGGCAACAAAAAAGCAGGTACAGGTTCATATTGACAATCTGGCACTGATTAGGGAAAAAGGGCTGGCATAAGTACTGACAGTCTGAGGGCATCTGGTGGAGAATGGCAATGACTTCAAGGCATCATAGAAATGCAGGGGCCTGGGGAAGTGGGAATGGCTGAATGGCAGGACAGAGAAGCAGAGGTTGTGACATCCTTTCTCCTCTCCTCTCCTCTCCTCTCCTCTCCTCTCCTCTCCTCTCCTCTCCTCTCCTCTCCTCTCCTTGTCCCCCTCAGCCTTCTTACCTATTTTCTCTCCCTTCTCTCATTTTATCCTCTGCTCCTTTTTTCTCTGATTTTCTTTTCTTATTCACTGCTCTCTTTGCTTCTTCTTTCCTTTACCTTTTCTCCTGTTTCCTCTCTCTAATCCACTCCTTCCCTCCCTTCTCTACTTTCCTTAACTTGGTTCCCTTCATTGCTTCCTCCCCTCTCCTCTCCTCTCCCCTCCTGTTTTCTCTTCTGTCATCTCCTTGTTTTAATTTCCTCTCCTTTTCCTTCCTTTTCTCCTCTCTTCTCTTTGTTTCTCCTCTCCTCTCCTCTCCTCTCCTCTCCTCTCCTCTCCTCTCCTCTCCTCTCCTCTCCTCTCCTCTCCTCTCAGCAGGATTATTGATGGCCTCCTATTCTCTGTGGCCGAGCAGACAGGAAACAGAGACCCCTGTAAAGAGTGAAACAGCATCACAACCCCTCAGGCAGGTGACCAGGTGAGTGACTGTGTGTGTGTGTGTGTGTGTGTGTGTGTGTGTGTACGTGATGGGATTTGTGCCCAGGTTGGAGTTATGGTGGTTGCGCTGACAGAGGCAAAAAAGGTAAAGGGGAAAAAAAGAGGAAAAGGAGGAAAAGAATTCATTTTATCCAGTAGGATGAGAGGTTTTTGTGTGTGTGTGTGTGTGTGTGTGTGTGTGTGTGTGTGTGTGTAGAGTAGCAGTGGACTCCTGCTACCTCCAGCCCCACAGGCCTCTCAGAATAAATGGATTTTCTTTTTCTATTCTAGGACGCACTGGACCTTATTTCCTTCTCATTCTCCTCTCTCTTTCAATCTCTGTCTCCATCTCTGTTCTCCCCGAGCTACAAGAACATGCTCACAGATGTTTTAACCCTCACTCTCAGCTCTGTTATCTCATAGAGTACCATTAATAGACTTTAATTTAATTTAATCATACTTTATTACAGTAGACTATAAAAAGCAGCTGAACCAATCAAATCAAGGCAAATATCCCACTCATATGACTTAAAATAAGTTAGAACAGAAAAAGAACAAGAAGTAGAAAATAACCATGATCATCACTAGCTATATTACTAGCAATTGAGCTAGCAAGCTAACTAGCTTATCTGATAAAAACAGTACAGGAAAGAATATACATCATTTTAAAACAGAATACTCTAAACTCTACAGTGTCCGTCAAAACAAAATACTGTAGTTTCATTTTGAAATCTTATCATTAGCTAGCGAACTGCTGAGTCCTTTGAGCTAATTAAAAAACATTTCATGGCGTAGTGTGACAAAGCAAGCATGAGAAACAGGATTCAAATTATTATTAAACAATCTAACACAACATCTTGAAGCTTTAATTCTCCAAAAGAAACATAAATGCACAATTTGTCTGTTTTTACACCAACTCCAGATTTGTTAAATGTTTTTTGAGAAGCCCACACGTGATTTCATGTGGAAAGCACTCTTTTAGCATATCGAAGTCCACAAGGTTGCTCACATTACATTAGCCGAACAGGATTAGCTTTGCTGTGTTTTGTGTTCATTACTGGTTTCTGCCTTTGTTCTTGTAGGAATGATATCGATAAGCATAAGTCACTGCCTGCCACTGGCTTTTTAAATAATGCTCCTCTATCAGATGTCTTATTGGTAACACAAAGCTGCTGAGCTGATGTTTTTGTAAGCTTTGTCATTTAGCATTCACATTATTTCTTATAAGACATACTGTTGAAAATCCTACCCTTGAATTTGACTTTTCAAATTCTAGCGTAGGCGCTTAGGAGTCATCCATCTGCTTTGGCTCTCAGCAGCTTTCAAGCCTGGAATCAAATCTACAGAGACAGAGAAAGAGAGAGAGAGAGAGAGAGACTCTTGACATTGTCCAGAGAGGGTCCATCTCCAAGTGATCTCCATGGTGATAACTGCATTATGTCACATCTTACAGCAGCATGGAAAGCTGTGAATGGAGGAGGGAGGCAGAGGAAAAGATTCAGTTTCACCACAACATGCACATTAAGACATGAGATACAAGTAAAAAGACATACCTGTATGTTGAATATGTAAATATAGATAATAGGCCCATGTGAATATTGAATATGTGATAGATGTTTAAATTACACTGTATAAATATAATATATATGTTATATAATATAAAACTACAGTAAAGGAAAAAAACACAAACACACACGCACATGCATGCTCACACACAACTAAAAGTAATTAAAACTTCTAACTACTTTCACTGGTTAAATTCTCTGTTAATGTTCCCTGCAAATGATTCAGACATATTAAACAAATACAGACACATACTACACACAAAGCTTACAGATACTGACCCTGATTTAATGCCGCTCCACAGAAAACACTTGTTTCGGCTGGCAGGTGGTGTTAAAATCTTATACATCTCTAGTTCTGGTCATCAGATTGATCAAAGTGCTGAATAAGTAAGGCATAATAACCGACAAAGACTGGCCAGTGCACGACAGACAGTAAAACGAGAAAGGCTGCATTCACTTCCACATCAAATATTTTCCTCTCAATGCTGTTTTCTCTTGATTCCCCAAAAGTGGAATTCACTTCCCACTTTTGTTAAACAAAGGCAAAACCACCTCTGCTTAGCATCAAGTGGTTCTCAGTCCCCCGTGTCATCCATTACAATCATGGAACGTACAAACTTGGGTAAAGAGAAAATCTCTCATTCGGCATTTATTTTCATCGTCTTTCTGAAAACATGAAGCATTTTCCTTGGGTTTTCATTAAACAACTAATATTTTGTGAGCCCAGAAAAAACTACAGCTCCCATAAAAATTTACGTGCAGCAGCGCAGGTACTTAGTGTCGTCCATATCCATAAAATTCACCAACGCTCTCTTCTAAAGTCATTTCAATCAGGAGAGACTTCATTGCAAAAGATGCTTAAAGAGTAATTAAATTCATTTATTTGACATAGTGCACAATAGGAAAGTAGAAGAAAAATGAGAGGAGTCGTTGTGATAAGAGGCTGCATGATGTCATGTTTATGATGTCATAGTTTAAGGGGGCAGTGATGCGCCCCCCCCCCCCCAGTGGAGTCTAGACACTGGTGGCGGTGGTGAAAGGGTGAAGAGCAATGGCTGAAGATCTGAATGGATGTGATGTGGAGCAGGACTTCTGATGGGCTCAGTGGAAGGACCCATGGGTGCTGGATGTGACAAAAACTGGAGGTGAAAGGACACTCAGAATTCTAAAGTGAATCCGTCCAGCCAATCAAAGTCCAGAATTGTCATTGGTCATTGTATAATACACTATATTTACTGAGGTATATACTGGAACATTATTATTTTGGCCTTATCCACAAACTACATAGAAATAATACAAGTTAGCAAGTTTAGTGTACGCATCTTATCTTAATATTGTCATTTACATGTGGTTGCATTCAGATTGATCACTAAGCAATATTCTACTTGTTTATTTAAGTGAATTTGACAGCTGGTGTTTTTCCAATCCATGTTTATTTGCCACAAACAGCCATACCGACTGTTCAGACATTAGCTGATAGCAAGCTAGCAATGTACCAACATACCAAAGTGTTTGTGTGTGTGTGGAGTGTTTCTATTTGCGTGTGTTTGTGTGACAGCTTACCAGGAACTTCTTTCTGTTATTTTCTTTCAGATTCTCTGCTTTTTCCTCGTCTCTGTGATGTCATTAAGTGGAGTCATAAAACCTCAGGAAAAGCAGGAATTTTTCGCCCAAGTTGAAACATTTTCGACTCACATGGATGCATCTTCACCGTACTATGTCCCACCTACCCTAGAGCAGCCATGTAAAATCTGCTTCACAGTCAGTCTGAACACACATGTACTTTTACTTTGGCCATGAGTTAGAAATTGTCTCTTACCTTACTGTCCATGCTGCTGTGTGGGAGCTGTTGCACTCCCTGGTTTGTCAAAGAGCAAATAGGCTAAATTGGAGAAGTAAATTACAATACGAGTACAACAACAAGATTTTAAACAAAAGTGTAGAACTATCTGAATCTCAGTCTAGGTGAGACATCTGATTAATTCCACTCTTTCTGGTTGAAGCTCTGCTGTTCTCTGAATTCATCCGGTTTTCTGTGGCACATGGTTTCACAGGTTTCACAAACAATCATGTTCAATTTGATTGTTTGCTTTAAACCTGCCAGGAGTAGCAGATGGGCAGGGATTACTGATTTCAAGATACATTGCTTGAACTTTCATCTTGCCTTGGGAAAAATGTTTGTGGGAGAAAATGTTTTCTACACGCTGTGCATGTGGATAAAGTGAGCGTCTCAGTGGTGTAAGTCCCACCAGTGCAGCCAGTGCAGATAAATCCTCAGCCCACATTCAACACAAGAGCAGATAAACTGTGGAATATAATAATGAAGGGTTGCATTCTCTTATTCTTGTAGAAGGAAGGAAAAACAAGGGGACGGGAGCAAATGATCCCTTTGTTTAACAAAAGTGGGAACTGAATTTTACTTTCAAACTCAAGACACCTTCGACAAGAAAACATGTGTCAGTGCATGCAGTCTTTCTCACGTCACTGTCTGCCGTACACTTCACCAGCTTGTCTTTGCTTGCCACAGGTTTGCTCAGTGATGCTGACTGTCCTTTTTCTCAGTCAATAATGTTTGCACATTTCAATAAGTAAAGAATAAAATGAAATTAAAAACTATTTATGATAGATACACATACATAGAAAGGTTTTAGCAATTAGAATGCATTAAAATATAACATCACTACCACATACAGGCCCAGGAAGATAGAGGAGTCAGGACAGGAACCTCCTTGGGGTCTGGACAGTGGTGGTGGAACCTCTGAAGGTGGAGTTGAGGGAGGTGGAGGGATGCAAAATATTTTGGCATTGAAAGACAAAATGTGCAATAGTATTTAAAGCTGCACTTATGAACATTTGAATCAAAGGACTACATGTAAAGTGAAAGGGGTAGCTTGCAGTGACAAACCAACAGAATTTATCATGCAGTTCCCTTCGGCTCTACAGAGAATTATGGAGTCTTTCAGCTCATTGTTTTGGTTTTACGGCACTGTATGGTTCAGTCTCAGCGCTCTCAGAATCAGAATCAGAAATACTTTATTGATCCCCGAGGTGAAACTCTTTTGCTACAGCAGCTCACTATCACCTCAGTGCACACAGGAATAGAAGTACTAAGCAAAAAATATATATATATAATACACTATAATACAGGTCAGAAAATAAAGTAAGTACTAAGTGGGTATAAGTATAAAATAAAATAAGTGCATCAACCTCATTTCCAGCAGCAGGAAGCTATTTTCTGCAAAGAAGCTCTGATAAAACCACTGTACACTACCTGCACAGCTCCAAACAGCAGACAGACACAGTTACTGACCAGCTGGTGAAGAAAGTGCAACAAGAGACAGATACATTTTCTCAAGAGGTGGTGGAGACCAAACCAGAGCTAAAAGGAGAGTCAGTATTGGACTTACATTCACCGGATGGACAGAAAAACTAAAACCAAAAATGAATACTAATGTTGCTCAGTGTCTCCTGGATGTGTATAGGCAGTTTGCTAACACATTCACCATAACAACTTTTAAAGTAACAATATATCAATGTTATGTTTACAGCTTGTTCTACTGCCCCCAAGTGGTAAAAAGAAACGAAATGCTGCTTTAAAGATCAGTATCCACTAAATGATTGGTGCCTACAATGTTGGGACAAGAGGTGATTGAATTATGGTTTTAAAAAAATGCAGTTGTAGATGAAAGCATGGGAAATTATAAATGGCAGAAACAGGAAATTCATGAATGAAAATTGCCAACAGGAAAAGGAGCAAAGAGAGAGGAAACAAGGAAGTTTAGCAAAAGATCCTGAAAGCCTCATTAGAGAACATCATTAGAGTGTTATACTGTATATGTATAGGAGAAAGTTTTAGCTAATGGTACAGCATGTGTTCATATTCATCTAGTTTGCATATCAGTCTTTATATCATATACCTATTAGAGGCACAGTATAAGGTTTTTTGTGGCATGAAAATATGGTCACAAGCTGCTTCAGTAACTAAAAATCAGTATCGCCCCACAAAAACTCATTTTGGTTAAATCTATTCTGTAATTTCTGGCTCAAAATGGTAACAATACTATACAATACTCCAAATAAAATACTAATATGTGCAAAATTATAGGCTTGTTAATTTTTTCTCAGCTCTGTAAAAACAGAACCTGTTTATCTGCAGAGAATCAGGCTTATATGCTGTACCACTCACAAATAGAACTGTATCTTACCGGCTGATGAAAGAATCATTTATGTTGGTGTAAGCATTTCTTCTACAGGAGAGCTTATTGAGTAACGGAAAGAGGAAATAAAGCACAACAAGAGAACCGACCAGGTAGTTCTTTGTTTTTCCACCTAATTGATCATGTTTCTACAACAAATTAATTGGATGGAAAGTTTTGTAATTGCTGCTGTACAGACAATGGGAAGGCAGGTCACTGGGTTGTGGTGTGTGTGTGTGTGTGTGTGTGTGTGTTCTAGTATTAAAGACTAGACAGCCCCTTGCATAAATGTGGTGCAGGGTGTTTCTGTAAAACAGCTTTGTCAATATTCCCTGGAGAAATAAAAAGGTTAAAAAAAATCCACCCTTTTCTTCCTCAGGGAGTGGACAGGTGATCATCGCCTGCTGCCATTTTCTGCCGACCTACCAACCAGATGCACCTCGGGTCTTATGACAGATGTTTTTTTTCTGAGTCAATTTTCTGTCTCTGAGGAGAAATTAATCACTTCTTGGTGTGTACGCCTACTCTATGCTTGTGTGTGACAAGGGGTGTGTGTGTACAAATGTAAATGTGCGTGCGTGCGTGCGTGCGTGCGTGCGTGCGTGCGTGCGTGCGTGTTGGATGAGTTAATATTCAGGTTGTGGAACAAATGCTAATTTAATCAATATGCTGTAAATCTGACTGGTTGCTTTCATGCTGGTCTGAGAGTACCAGTGGGGGGAAAAACACTGAAGCAGTGTGTACACCAGCACACACACACATATACACATATACAAAGTTCAACCGATACCAGATCTATATATAGGTCTTCTCATCCTCAATATCTGTTGTCTGGTTCTCTGGTTCAGGTTATTGGTGTGTGTGTGGGAAGACCTGAAAAGGTTTCCTGGCAGCCATCCCCCTCCATCACCTCAGACTCAGACAGACTAAAGCCTCATTCAGACAGGATTTATTTCTCCAGGGGAGTTTGTGATTTGACATTGCATGTGCTGATCAGTGATTTTAATGCTGTCCGGAGCACGTGTGTGTGATTTTTCTTGCCTTGTTAGTAGTGAGTCCAAAATATGTAAAATATATTTTTTTCCTGGGTCCCCCAAGATTTGAAGTATCAACAGTGATTTTGCATGTTTTAGCCCATTTACTAAAAATCACGTATGCTATACATTACAGGTAATCACCATTTTGTAATCCATGCTTGTGTGTTTTAGATTTTTGTAAGGCAGCAATTGCTTTCCATTTATTTCCATACAAAAGTGACATGGAGGGGGCCCACACAAACATTATTCTTAAAACAAGAGTAATTTATTCAAATGAACAACAGAGTGTGTACATCAGCAAACCAAAAGAATGTGCTGCAGGGTGAATATCAGCATTAGGAAGGCAGAGACAGTATGACTACATGGGCCAGCTAATATAGCCCAAAGGCCCAGGTGAGGTTAATCAGCTGACGACCCTCCATCATCAACCAATTGTCTACTGAGGTTGGTGCTGACAGGGCGAGGAGTGTCACAGTATAAAAAGTATCAAAACCTGATTGAGCTGTGTAATCTGTCTCATCTTTCCTTCATAAGTTTTTTGCCAAAGTTTTCATTGTTGTAACTGATTTGAAAAGTCTGTAACTTGACTTGATGATCACTGTGATGGACTACACAACCCAAACACATTTCAAGAGTCTGCTAATTGACTTTAATGTGATAATGGAAGGAGTGGAATAAGTGGAACAAATTTAAAACTGTTCAGCATGCATTTAAAAATTGTAAGCACACGTGAATATTAAGGCATTCAAACTGGCACAAACACTGATATGGTCTGGTATGGACAGACAGGTATTATCCAGGTGTATATTCTGCCATTGAGTTTAATCAGTTCAGCACTTAGTTTGAGTTCTATGTGACAGTAGAAGAGGTAGAAGATCTTACAAACCTAATGCCAACTTGTTAACACCAATATTCAGTTACATTTGTGGACCCAGACATTGAAGAAAGGAAGAAGAACAAGATGAAAACGTCAGATCTGTGTGGAGTGATGAGGAGATTTTAACGTTCCTCAAATGAATACATGAAACAAAAATAAATGTCATGTTTCCATCATGTTTTCTACATGATTCTTCACATTTAAGGTTTGACTGGTTTTAATTATGTCATCTCATTGCATCCCCTTCTTCTGCAATGGATTAATGGCATCCGACTAGAGAATTAGAGCCACCAGCTGTTTATCTCGAGATGCTCAACTTCTAATATTCACGTAAACAGTAGTGACTGGAAATATGCATTAATTTGCATTTGTTTTTGCTAATTTGGGGGAAATTTGGTTAAAATTTGCACTACATTTGGATGGAAACCTGACTAGTGTTTTCTTGCTGATTATCCTTGTCTCTTACAGAACCATCCTCCTCCTCTGGCAATTATATAAATGGAAGTCAAGACAGACTTTACACTTCCTGTCATGAAGCTGTCTCACTGAACAAAAACATTCTTCATAAATATGGCAAAAGGACGCATTAACCTGAAGAGGGTCAGTGACCTTAAGAGTGTGGTGTGTCTGACTATCTGACACTGTTGTTAGATGCTCATTAAAATCATATTTGTGTAAGGATTAATATGAATGTGTTGAACTGTATCAGCGTGAGCTCAGCCTTATGGTTTGTAATTAAATGCTCCAACTGCCACGGCCCCTCCCACTGTAAACACACACACATTCACACCTGGACACACACAGATGCGAGCTGACGGGTCAGGGGTAATGGTGTCACCTCTGTCTGCTGTGTGTCTGTGTATGTGTCCATGTGAGGTGTTAAAGTGTGTGTTGGTGGAACCTGCTGTCACCTCATTACAGGACACCGCCGGCCACAACTCACGCTGACGTCCAGGGGCCGTATTCACAGAGTATTTTATTTTACCACCATGAGTTCTCCTAAATGGCACCAAAAAGTTCTGAGCTAAGAGTTTTTCCTTTTAAGACACATTCACAAAGCTGCTGGAATCAACTTTTACTGAGGAATGGAGAAAACTGTTAAAGACGAAGTGCAATAAAAAATACCTTTTCTGTGTTTTTATCCCTGTACCCTCAAATGTGTAAAAAAAAAAACAAAAAAAAAAAGAAGCAGTTTTGAGTATTTAGATATCAAGGTCCCTCTCTTTCCACTTCCTGTGAAAAGTTAAAATATGCATCATCCTGCACTCATTGGCAAGTACAGTAGGCCTACATACATTCATTATCCTATCAATTGTGATTGTGGACAAGATAACTCCTCCCATTTAGACGTCTTCACAGGTCCACTCGGTTCCCAGAAACCAAGACCCTACCCAGATCTGATTCAGGCCTGATGAAATTTATATTCAGTATAACTGGGTCAGGTAGGATCCAGTTCTATTGCTGCAGGTCTCCTGTGAGTGTGTGTCAATACCTGATCCAAGACTCTCTATTGGCTCTGTTCCTTGGTGCGTCATCATCATCACAGGAGAAAAATGTGTCTTTTTGAGGTACACAGAAAGTGTGAATTGTGACATGCAGGAAAAATGATGTATTTCTGCTCTATTCAACTGTAGCTGCTCATTTATTGATCATCATGCTGCTGCTGCCAGGTCCCTTTTGGGTCAAGTGTCTTTTTTAAAAACATTAATTGGCATGTCAGGTTTGGGTAGGTTTTGCATGGGCTCCATTCGGATCAGGTCCAAACTTCTGGACCCAAGTGGACATCTAGTTTTGGTGTCAGTTGGCCATAAACCTTGTGTGTATTTCCTAAAGTGTTGTGGATGCACAGCAGATTACCCAGCCACACCAGAAAGTGGCAAAGTGAAATTCATTCATGTGTCCTCACAAAATAAGTGGTGCTGGAAGCTAATATGATAGCTCTCTCCATTTTGAACTCTCTGGTTCTCTCAGTTCCCTCAAAGGTCAGTACTGTCAAGATAATTTTGCTTGTCAATGGCACAAATTTGCATCTCAATGTTCACCAAAGTTGAACTCTATGTGAAAGCAGTGTGTGAATGTGCTTCACCACTAACTCTCTAAATCCACTAATCAGAGTGATTCCTTTGAAATTAAGTGATTTCAGCTCAAAATGTTGCTGTTATGAATGCCAGTGTGACTGAGCCATTTGTTTGAGCAATCAAATCAAATTCCTAAACAATTTGATCAAATCGTTCCAAAACATATGACCTGTCCATATATCAGTTTCACTCAGTAATACTTTAACTGCCATTTCAAATCTGTGAACACTCGACTCCCAGACGGTGCTATCAATATTACCGCCACTGTAAATTGTAAACACTTCAACAAATCTGTTGCCTTAAAGCTGTGATTTATTTATTTATTATTTATTTTTCTTAAACTCACCTATATATACTATCGCTTTTTGACGTTATCATGTTAATGTGTTAGCAAACAGCTATTTACACATCCAGCAGACATGGAGCGACATTAGCATTGATTTTGAGTCATGTTTCTGTCCACCTGATGAATGTAAGTCCAATTTTCCCTCTCCTTTTAGCTCAGTTTTGGTCTCCACCAACTCCTGAGAGCTATTCGTGGCTCTTTAGCTGCTAAATGTTCTGATTTCTTCAACAGCTAGTGGCTAACTTTGGCAGCTTTTTTTGTTTTGCTAAAAACAACTGCCTGATGCTGCAGGAAAAAGGTTGATGAGAATGATGAGACTAAACCAAACAGTAAATGTGTCGTAAAACCTTCATCAAAACTTCATCAATACAGGTGACACCTTTTACATTACTCATAGTCATTTGATTAATTTTTTATATAAAAATATAGATTTTTGGAGCTCTAGTATTAAAGTATTATTATTTTTAAACATTACATATTCTCAATCAACCCATTAGGCGGCACAGTGACAACATGACCTACTGTGTAACATCTGGTTTAGTGTGCTGTTGATTGTATATACATGTTCTGACATGCAAACATGTGTATGTGTGTGACCGAAAGTGTAGGTTAGCATGTTAATGACACAGAGGCTTGTGTTACTAGGCAGGATACACAGTGATTCCATTATCATTGATTAGGTGACAGAGTGTGTGTGCCAAATGTATATCAGTGTGACACAGACTGTAAAAGGATTAGAAATATGGGAGCCAAGAAATGCGTGTGGGTGTGTGTGTGTGTGTGTGGTTGGTGACAGAACATTAGTCAGAGTGCTTGTCGTATCAGACGAAGTATTACTGTACTTACTATGGAGGTCAATGGAACAATAATAAGTGCCTCACTGTCATCTTTACCACTCATATGATCATGTAGTCATATTAAAGGTTCAGTAAAATGTGTCTCGTAAGTAACATCTAGTGGCAGCTGTAAGCTAGCTACAACAACACTGACACACCAAATTCTACATTGGGAATGTTACCACTCAGTTGAGTGTATTTTATATCTATAATGATTTTACCCTTTGCCAATAGCAAAACAGCCAAAAAAAGAACAGTGTTAAGCTCTCATTTTAAGGTTTGGACTCTCCCAACTTTGTATAGCCACCAGAAGCCGCCACAGAATGCAAAATAAATGTACAGCAGGACATCATTTTTCCCTGGGCCACACAACCAAGACAAAAGCAGGAAAACGTTATACAGTTCTGTAGAGCTGAGGGGAACTGCAGAGTTGGGTGATAATTCTCTGTTGGTTCATAAAAGTAGCCATGTGATCCATTGTTAATATAAAATTATTGAATACAGAAGCTTTAAGTCTTTGACAGAAGTACATTTTTAGCATATTTTTACATATGTTAACATGCAGAAATTGTACACACACTCATAATGTGTAGAAGTAGTTTCAAAGCAAAACAAATCTGCCATAAAATTAATATTTTATTCAGTTATCTTTGGCCTTTGTCACATGTTCATGTGTGATTATATTGAAATGTTAAGAGACTGTGTTTTTATGGGAATTAATGGTGTTTAATTAAAGGCCTAATCAGTACATTTCAATTTTTCCACAAACATTTCAGGCATAATTGACATAACTGAAGAGTTTGAGCCTTAGATGGAAAATCTGCATTTTTTGCATATCATCGGTTTTAATTTGAAAATATGTGTTTACATAGCTGCTATAAATTAATCTTTGTAGAGCACAGAGCAAACATTAATTAGGATGTTTATAAGTGTAAGTCTGTGTATTTGACGACCTGTCAATCAATTTGGAAATGATGGCAGATTGGAACAAATATGAGTTCTGACTGTGTTCTGGATGTTTTATTGACACATTTAGTCCTAAATTAAATTATGAAATGCTAAAAACTTACCATTGAGCCCTGCACAAACACACACATACACACACACATCCAATCCTCACTAAGATTCACTACTGATGGGCTCTGCAGTGGTCAGCTCAGCGCCTACCCACTGCTAACCAGCTACCTCATGCTGAGAGTATTCACCCACACACACCCACACACACACACACACACACACACACACACACACAGACATCAAACCAGTGGATACAAAGACAGCTACAGCAGCCAGTCAGCTCTGGACTCTGAGCTGAAGCCACATTGCCCCCTGCTGGTCGATAGAAGAACACTTCCTCTAAGTGGCCAAAGTATTTAGATCCTTTACTAAAAAGGAAAGTAGAAACTCCACTTAGTCCTCCACTCAAGTAAAAGTAAACAAGCATTTACATTAAAATGTAATCAAGTGTCAAAGTAATTCTACTCATTATGAAGAATGGTTCCTTTCAGTGTTTTTAATGTGTGGTAACCCGGAAGCAGTATAATGTACCTGATCCGAGTGAAGCTGAATCTGAGTGTTTCAAAATCAATGTCTAAAGACTTTTAAAACTTTTTTTACTTGCTAAATTTGATCTGTAAAGTAAAAGTGTAGGTCTTGGAATAATGTAGCTGAATAAAAAGTGCAATATTATCCTCTGAAATGTAGTGAAGTTTAAGTAAAAAGTAGCATAAAATGGAAATATTAACAGTAAAGTACAAGCATCTCAAAATTGTATTGAAGTACAGTGCTTGAGTATAGGTGGTTACTTTCCACCATTGTTTTCTGGTTTCTTGTTTTATCAAATGTCGTGCTTTCCACCATAGGCGTTTGCTTGCAATCTCTTAGAAAATAAAGGAAATCATTTCATAATGCCTGTTTCCTAGTTTCATGGGGAGTCAGAACAGCAGCAGATCCCAGTCGATCCAACAATCTGATGTGTCTTCACATCCTGTTCTGTGGGAAGAATCAGTAAAGCAACAAGCACACACTAGTTTAGAAGCTGATGCATTTTTACATTTCACAGTTTTGGGTTAATAATTACATTTAAGTAAAAAAAAAAGATGCTGTTTAATTGAAAATAAACTAAGTTAAACAGTCAAAAGGTGTATCTCCATTTTTTGACACAAACAACGATTGCAACTAGACAAGTAAGAAGCTACACTACATGGCCAAAAGTATGCGGACATTACACTCATATTATTGCTGTCAAATGCATGCCATTCCCAAACCATGGGCATTAATCTGCTTCTATTTTCAGCCTCCACTCTTCTGGTTTCAGGGTTTTCACCAGATTCTGGAACCTGGCTGCAGGGATTTGCTCTCAGGCATTAGTGAGGTCCAACACTGATGTTGGGCGATGAGATCTGGCTCGCAGCCAGTGTTCAAGTTCATCCCAAAGGTGTTGGATGAGGTTGAGGTCAGAGATCTGTGCAGGCCGGTCAAGATCAGGCACCGTATTATCTGAAATATTATTGTATACTGTAGCATTAAGGTTTCCCTTCAATTTCTTCTCTTGCAAGGCAGCAAGAGAAGACATAAATGGATAGAGGGACTGGAGACAGAAATACATATAGACGGAAGAGGCAACATCCAGTCAGGATGGCTGAGTCATACTGGCTCCACAGGCTCCATCTCGACTGGTATTGATTATTCATTTCTCATTGACTGTGCACATGTGGAAGGGTGAAACTGCAGAAGACGGAAGGGAGAAAGAAAACCAAGCAATTATCCATTGTGTCCGATAACATCTGAAACTGGTCATGACACTAGTCGATGAAAGCACAGATTTAACAAAAGTGTGTGTGTGTGTGTATGTATCCATATGTATTATTTGTAGTCAACAGGTATGAAAAGTAGCCTTATCACCTAAATCCTAAATCAACCAGCTGTTAGCTTTGTTTGCTGAGTCAGTAGCCTGCTTGTTGATTCTGGAAGGTAAATATGTAATTAATGTAACTAATGATGAAATTAAAATAGGTGTCCTGCACCACTAAACTCTGCAGAACACCTCTTGTTTTCTGTCCCTGGGAGCTTGGTTTTATATCAATGATCTGATAGACCCCACTTTGATCATATAATCACTGGAATCATTTCTAGTTAGAGCCACTAGGTTACTTGTTTCTAGAAAAATGAGACAATAAAGGTGAAAACTGGTGCAGTCTGTGTGTTGCTTTCAGCCCATGTATCCCAGGGTCTGATGGGAATGTAATTTAGTTTGCAGGTATTTGGTCATAAACCAAAGTACTGGACATTAGTTGGACCTGATGATGGCACAAGCGGAAACATTATGGGGTCAAGGAAGTTATTACAATTCATCCTCAGAGGGACATGAATGTTTGAACCAAATTTCATGGCAATCCATCCAATAGCTGTCAAGACATTTCACTTAAAACCACAAATATTTGTGTGAGATTTTGAGCCCTCACTGACCCAGCAGATCTCTGCGATCTGCTGGGCAACATCTGCTGGAGGTCCCCCGGTCCCGGTGCAAACAGTGGGGCGACCGTTCTTTTGCAGTGTCCGGGTCCGAAACTCTGGAACTCTCTGCCCATTGACTTACAGTCCATCACTGACCTGCCTTTGTTCAAAGCCAAACTTAAAACCCACTTATTTAGAATAGCTTTTAACACTTAGTGGCCCTGTGACACTTCTCTTTATCTTAATGTTGTAATGTGCTCTGCTGACCTATTTGTACTATTATTATTATTTGTTATTATCATTATTATTTTTTTATCTTGTTTTCAATGTTGTACAGCACTTTGGTTCAGTTTCGGTTGTTGGAAGGTGCTATAGAAATAAAGTTTGATTGATTGATTGATTGAAATGTCAACCTCACATGATGGCGTTAGAGGAAAAGTCAGGGAATCACCAAAGTCATTAGGATTCATCCTCTGGGGACCATGAATATCTGTCCCAAATCTCATGGCAACCCTTGAGTTATTTCAGTCAGGACCAAAGTGGTGGACCGATCAACTGACCAACATTGCCCTCCTAAAAACAGACTTGTACCCTTTGTCCCAGACCCAGTGACAAAAGGTTCAACTCTGTATCTTGTTTTCTAAGAGTGTTGAAGAAGCTCAGCGTGTCCCCAGGCTTCACCACTGACCTGAAGCTTAAATATAATTTATCTTAAAGTTATCTAAGTAAAGATTCATTTGGGAGGAGGAGAGAGAGAGCGAGTGTTTTAGTTTTAGAGACAGGAAGAAAAACACTTCTGACTGTTAGAGAGTGTGCATTGTGGGCTCCAGAGGGTAAAGTGGAAATGACTTTGTCTTTGACAGCAAAGTACTGTTGAACAGCCTGAGGCTTCTTCCTTTTCCTGTTTATCTCTTTACTGCGCCACATTCTCTCTCTTCCATTCATCTTCTGTTTCAGTTCACTTATGTGACACATCAGAGGAGAATAAGAAAACAACATGATTAAGGAAATTGGCAAAACAATAAATAGGAAGGGATAAAGAAAGGGATGGGAAAAAACAAAAACCCTAATGGTAGAGGAAATACTTCACAGCTTTCAGATGAAGCGTCTTTTAATAATTAGAGGATTGATTTTAGTCTGTGGTCAGTGCAAGACAACTGGTTGTACTGGGCAGCTCCACATTGTTTTTCCTGGTTAAATGAAGAATAAAAAAACGCAACAAAATGAAATAACAATCTTTGTGTACACTAATACTAGAGTAAAAACAAAAAAAATAATGAGCCATTTAGATGACTATATTTCAGTGAGTGAAGGTCCTAATTACATGTTGAAATATTGCTATTTAAATGCTGCTGAAACAACAATTATATGTAATCTTCTACGCATGTAATAAAAAATAAATAAACATGGACATCCATGCGTTCTTTTCACCTGTACATTATCAAAACCACACATGGTCAGTTTACTGGTCGTGGTTAGTCTTACTAACCCTCTTGGTTGCATTATGGGCAATGCTGGATCCAGTGTTTTTGGAGCTTGACCCATAGGGACTAAAAGTTGGCCTCTGCTGCACAGATTTTGATTATTCTTCTTTAAATCTGTCTCTTGTGAGCCCGCCAAGGAGCAGTGCCATCTAGTGGCTCTACTTTCCTGTCGTTGTATTAATATCTAAAACTCTACAAGGAAAAGTATTTGATTCCCACACACTGTCAGCACCAAGTTTATTTAAAAAGCAATGTTTTTGGTCATATTCACCGCAAACGTTGCATTTTCAAAACTTTCCTTTACTTGATTTCTTATTCTCCTACAAGGTGTGCATCAGACAACACTTAATTCAGCCTCCTAAACTCTGAAGTACCTACAGTATGGGTGGTTCCATTTGTCCAAACGTGATGTAGGGCCAGGCATTGTTCAAACACGGCAGAACTTTAATTTGAAATAGTCGAAAAATGGGTTAATAGTGTTGTTTTAGAATTTTTCAAGAATGTTCAATAACAGGAATGGTCAATAATGTTCTCATAACCTGGGAATGAAAGAACAACAGTCTGGGAACCTTTAAAAAACCTGCTACCAAACATGTTTTTCAAACTAACATTACCATAACCCACTGGGAATGTTAGGGAAACATCCTGAAAGTCAAAAACTGATCTTCTCTCCTCCTTCACACCCCAAACTCTCTCTGTCTCTCTTACTAATTACTACAACCTGTCAGCCTCTCCCGGTTGCTGTGGCAACCGGCCGTTGTCATGGCAACTCCAGTGGTCTGTCTGGCTGAGTGAGGGAGGTGGTGGGGGTGTTATCAGGCGGGAAGGTGAGATAAGAGTTAATTTCTTCTTTAGTAGATAAAAGAGTAGCTGGTCTCTGTCAGCAAAGCATTTAAACCACAGGAAAACAGTGGTGATACGTAAAGGCCAAGACTTACACTGTACATACCGGTATGTGTGGTTATCTGAATTTTTGCTGATGTGAATATTTCAATGAATTATGCAAAAATCCACAATAAGCAGTGAATATTACATTCCAAAACTTGAGGAGTTTATTGTAATGCAAATACTATGTACATAGTTATTTGAAATGAGCATTTGTCTCCCAGGAAGACGTGAGTTTTATCTTCAGGCTACAATTACAATTTGATTAGGTGATTTATCGATTAGTTGATCAACAGAAATCATTTAAGTCCTTTATCAAGAAAAAATGCCAAACATTGTCAACAGCTTCTCAAATGTGAGATTTGCTGAGTTTTGTATCTTTGCAACTCGACTATCTTTAGCTTTTGGACTTAAATAATCTCTTTGGTCTCTTACAAATCACCATGCAAATCCACTGAATCACTAAGAAATTGACAAAGCCAAAAAATCACTTTCTTTATCTATTATTGTTTCTAAATGTAGCACCTGAAGCAGTTCAGCATATTTATATATATATGATATGTATGTGCACTGGATTATTTTCCACCAAGCGTTTGAGGGGCCACATAAGAGAGGACAACCTGGCCAGTGGCCCCCAGGTCATTTGATTTTCAGAGTGTGGATCAGTAAAGAAAGCTCCACCAAAAAAGAAAACTTGCCTTTCGAATTCAGTCCTCCAGTGTGGCTTTATCGCAATTTTTATTATCAGCCTTCATATTAAAAGACATGTCTAAATTTCTGTGAAAACAAACAAATACATATTTAAATTCTTTAAAAATCACTGACTGCAAAGAACATTGTGAACCGTGAAAACCTAAACTGACAAATCATCAAACAGCATTTAGATATTAAGACTCTTAACTTTTGACCAAGAAGCTTAAAAAAAAAAAACATCAGGTGGATATCTGACAGTCAAGGGCCAATCGAAATGCCCGAAACCTCATCGACACCCGCACTCATCCACCACCATGTCCTGGTAATGTCGAAGCACCACGTTGTCGTTGTTGTCATAGTAGAGCATGGAGATTGGGGAGAGGCGGATGGGGACGCAGCAGGGTTGTGGCGTGCCGTGCGGGTCCAGGGAATGCACCAGGGTCTGCAGGATGGCGTGGTTGGTGCCGTTCAGACTCTCGCTGAGTGGGAACGGGCACTCGCCGTGGCAGTAGTTGGCCATGTAGCCCTGCGGAGCTATGATCCAGTCCTGCCAGCCCACGTCTTTGAAGTCAATGTAGAGGCGGCGGGCCTTGCACACGTTGCTGGGGGTCACGGGGAGGTGGACGGCGCTTCTTCTCTGTCTGGAGCGACACTGGTGGGGGTTGAGGGACACGGCCACCAG
The DNA here is from genome assembly GCF_020085105.1 of Siniperca chuatsi. Classification (NCBI taxonomy): domain Eukaryota; kingdom Metazoa; phylum Chordata; class Actinopteri; order Centrarchiformes; family Sinipercidae; genus Siniperca; species Siniperca chuatsi. The sequence goes on from NC_058053.1 coordinate 21,851,852, forward strand.
CGAGGCCTGGATCAGCGGCAAGGTGAAGGCTGGCTCCAATGGGAGGGAGTTCCCGGGGTGAAAAGGAAGCAGCTCTTTTGGATCAGCGCTGAGAGGCAGCAACTCTAAAACCAAACCGTAGTTGCGTCCCGGTTTGCGCCAGCTCTCCGCCAGCGAGGTGAGGTCAATGGTGATGGAGGTGGGTTCAGGCTGCAGCTGGACTGACTGTGACAGCAGGGGTCTGCGGTTGGCCTGGGGATTGGCTCCCCTCAGCGTGGCTCGAATCACTTTATACAGAGACACGCTGAGAGCCCGGGGCCCCTGCAGGAGCTCTGCAGATCTGAAGGGCTTCCAGTGGAACTTGATTTCCAGCTGAGCCAGAGACAGCAGCTCCACAGGCTGCAGGACGGACATGTTGAAGAAAAGCTGTTTCTCCAGACAGGCCTGACAGCTGCTGCTCCAGCCAGACACCAGCCTGCCTGCAAAACACCAGCAGGGAGAGGAGCATTTTAACAAGGACATTACAGTTTATCAGGCTTTTTATTTAAGTGGAGATGGGCTGCATGATAATCTAAATCACAGAGAAGAATAATTTGTCATGATCACTTAATTCTCTTTCAAATACACACTGTGGTTGTACTCACTCTGCATTTTTAGCAGGACGACTGAGTTTTACTGAAGCACTTTTGCGGTATGATAAAGAATAACAAGCCTTTCAAGCTTTGTTTTATACGTTTTAAAAACATTTGACAAAAATGAAACTGACATGCTGTTATTGTTTGCTCTGCCATGTTACTGAATAACACTTTGATCAATAAATAATAGTGTATATTCTCTCTCTCTCTCTCTCTCTCATACCTGTGTGCAAATCCTGGCTGAACCTGCTTTTTTATGAACAAAAATGTGCCAAGCTTTACAGACAAGTACAGTACAGAACCACAACACACATGGAGTATTAGTGCTATGTATATAAATGAGAATTATGAAGTCCATCCAAAACTCCACAAGTAATTTAGGCTACTATTTTCTATCCAATTTACTTCAAAACTGTATTTTCACATTATAGGCTATGCAAAAAGATCTACTGGGGCTGTCAACAGTTCTTAAAGCTGTACATGTTGGTGCTGGTGAACCAAAATTGAATATGTTTGATGTACTGGATGTATTCTTATATATTCAAACTTGTCATGTTATGTTGTAAAAATGAATTCCTAACAGACGTTTAGATGTGATTTGCAGTAGAATAGGAAACAACATTTTTAGGTGATGTTTAAGTCTGATTTTATCTAAATAAATTAATTACATGTATTATTTAAATATGAAGTGTAAATAACGGTATCTTGAAAGCATAATTAATAAACAAACATTTGGTTTCCGTCTTTATTTTCAAGTCTTTATCAAGAAAAGTTGAGAGCCAAGAGCCATATTCTGTAAAGGGGGGGGGGGCTAATTGACTAAGAGTAACTTACATTAATTAGAGGATTTAATGATAGAAGTCACATTTGATCTGTTTCAAGCTCCATATGCTCTGGTCATGCAGAAGCAACTCAATTTCACATGGCGGCTTGTCTAATTGCTGGGTTTATGAGCATACTGGGTCTCTACAACCGTGAACATTATACACGCTCACGCACTACGGTGGCACCCTGCCTACCTTGGTCTTGCACGTATCGGATGATGTTGCCGCGGACTCCGTACTCAGACACCGTGCAGGGATCACTCTCCTGGGCCTGGATGTTCTCTGACCTCCGGAACATCCTCCAGAGGGCTGGGGGGACGTGGCGCCGGGGCTGATGGCTCCCTGCGGGTCGGGGCCGCCCGGAGAGCCCCAGGGAGCTGAGGAAGAGCCGCTCCTGGCTTTTCATCTCATCCACATGTGAGAGAGCGCACACACCGAGGAAACACACCGCTAGCAGCACGAGATGACTCATGTCTGGCCTCATGTCTGATTGAACTCAGCGCTGTTTGATTCTTCACCTGTAACGTTGCTCCCAAAGAGCGCAGGACGTTTGTTTTAACCTGTGAAACCTCCCGGTGTGCGGCTGCATAATTATGTTAATAAGAAGCTGGCAGACAGGCCAGAGATAAGGTGAGGGGGGCGGGAACACATGCAGACTGATCTCAGGTCAGGCCCTCAGAAATCAACAAACAGGGAGGCTTCTGACCCCAACTACAAAAAACAGTCTGCAAAACCTTTTTTTTTTTTTAACACATAATGTGTTTGTAAATACTTATTCTGATGTATCCCAAAGTTTTTCTTCCATTCATTGGGAGTGTTAGTCGCCCTGCGCTATAATGTCCCCAATTTACCCCTTCATGGTCCAATCGGTATTTTTTCACCATATAAATTTGAGGTTCACCAAACCCAAGAGTTTGAGTTATAGATGAAAAATAGAAAGCTGTTTAACTGATTAAAGGGTCACTTCACCGAAATTATATTAAAAGTACCACAAAAGTTTTGCTGAAGTTTTGAGATATCTGCTTTCAAACAGGTCTGCTCCAGCAGGGAGTTTATTACACCATCTAGTGTCCATTTTTGGTACTTACTTACTGTAATTCTACAAACTTTGGGATCTTGCAACTCCACAGATTTATCTTTGTGCACCTGGGACGGTCCTGACCGCCATGTTGTTAGCAACAAGCTCAGTCTTTGCAAGTCAGTGTTGTCACTGTTCTCCTTAACAACAGAAAAAGTTGGTAACTGATTCTTTTAGCCTGATTTCTACTTATACAACACTAAACTGCGGTATAAAATTGCAGCTAGACCTCTTTTTTGTAGGACTGATTTTCACTGCACTTCCAGAGATATTTGATCTCTTTCTGCTTAGTTGTGCTCAGGCTTATTCAAAGGTTTTATTTCTATTCCGACTGATAACTTATCCATAAAAATGAAACTTTTAAAAAATCTACTCAGTTTATCATTTGTGTATGCTTTGTCTTTTTTTGTTATGTTACACTACATGGCCAAAAGTTTAAAACCCTTGACCACATACTTAATACTACAGCATACAATAATATTTCAGACGATATTCTTCCAACTTTGTGACACCAGTTTGCGTTTGTCTCATTCTTCAACATGACAATGCCCCCGTTCACAAAGCCAGGTCCATAAAGAAATGGTTTTCCCAGTTTGGTGTGGAAGAACTTGACTGGCCTGCACAGAGCCCTGACCTCAACCCCATCCAGCACCTTTGGGGTGAACTGGAACACCGATGCCAATGCACCGACTAAAGCTCTTGAATCGGAGCAAATCCCTGCAGCCAGGTTCATAAATCTGTTGGAACGCCTGAAACCAGAAGAGTGGAGTCTGTTAAAGCAGCAGATTAATGCTCATGTTCAAGCTAACATGCTGTTATAAACACTATACATCAAGTCAGTTCCAATCATTTTTAATATAGTTGGCAATCAAAGATGATTTTGATTTGAATCATTATTTACAGATCAGTATGTACAGTGGTCAAAGAAGAGCAGGATGCTGTAGTTACACTCTGTGTGTGTGTGTGTGTGTGTGTGTGTGTGTGTGTGCCAGGGGGGGGCAGAAGTAGCTGACATTCATCTCTTTAAATAAATGAATGAATAAATCCAATAAACGACTTATTTCATCCATCAATTCAACACCTAACACCTAACGGTATGTGTGCATAGCTCAGACACGGATTTGGTGACGCACACACCCCACACACGCAGAATAAATATACACACACGATATATGATCAATCCACTGATAGGTAAGACAATAGAGAGACAATAATGTGCACTGGCTGATCCTTATTTAAAAGTCTCACCTGATCACACACGCTCGTACAGACACATACACATAGCCCCTCACACATTCACAGAACTACAGCTGAACGGATACACACAACACACACACACCGCTAGACTCAGCCTGAGCCTCTCACGTCATCAATGGTTTTATATTTGAGAATTTTGTGCTGATGTTTGCATTCGAGTCATAGAGAATATGTAACTGTTTTTGTTCAAATAAATAAAGTTTTTTAATAAATCTGACTACGTTTTTGAAGATATATCCATAATCACCAAATACTTTTCTTTCCTGCAGGCACAAAAACTATTCTATAAAACTGATATTTAGAATACAGTATATAGTATAGTAACATACATTTTCATCAATTTACCTCAGATGACTTTTTAATCAAAATTCTACTGTGGAGGGGAAGCAACATTTTTTTGGATGATCCAAAGCTTTATCTAAACAAAACCTCATTACAGAAAACAATTTATCAGGCTGATCCTAGAATGTGTAGTGTACTTCAACAGACACCAGAGGGACTATTTTTTTTAATCGGCAGGACAGAAGAGTCTGTGAGGATTATGGATATGTCTCCATAGATGCATTAAAGTCTGCCTGGTTTTGATTTCTGTAATATTTTTGATGAAAAAAGCAGCTTATTTTGGCAACTTGAATGTAAACATCAAGGCCGAAGTTTTAAATGTAAAAATAAGGACTACTTGAGAGGCACAGGAAGAGCACTTACAGCTGCACACACTCAGTCAAAGTTACAGTACTTGAGTAGTTGATCAAGGCGTACACACATCTAGGGCTTTGGTGCATCATGGGACAATCAGGACTGTGATTCTTCAGTTCGAAGGAGCACGACAGGCGCCGATCTGATTGATCAGTCCATATATATATATATATATATATATATTTCTAACTATAAATCCATCCAATGAGCTATGTACAAAGTATGGCAAAGAAAAATCTTTATTTAAATTGTATCAGCAGATGTCATTGGCTCTTCACTGCGTCTAGTCCGTAATGTCTCCAGTGATGTGAACGTTTCATGCTTAGGTGCGAGTCCATACCGGCAACCGGCAGCAGTCTACGACATGGACCCGATCTGCCCCAGAGCAAAAGCTCAGCAGAGTCCATCCGGGGCCTGGGTTCAGTTCTATAAGAAGGGGACGGGCAGTCTCGCCACCAGGGTCATGTAGCGTTGACCTCCATGATGTGGTCGTCAGTGGCGGGCAGCACCAGGACCTGCCGTGTGTGGCTGTGGTTGAACACCTGTCCGGGGCTGAAGGGCTCCAGACGCGGCATGGCCACGCCTTTCTGCTGCTGGTCGCCGCTGCCCACAGAGTGCACGCTGCCCCGGCTGCGGATGCTCGCTGTGTCCCCCTGGTCATCCAGCGTCTTGTCCAGCAGGGACAGGCTGTCGTTCTCCACGCAGCTGTCTGAGGATGGCAAGAAAACAAATTACTGAGCGTCCACAGGATGAGAAAGAAGATCAACAAGTCAGCAGGAGTCCATTTGTTATAATCAAAGAAAGATTCTGTTTTTTCTTGTTTTTACATTCTGGCCCATAAATTTATAGATTTGGCCATCATTCCTTTTGGTTATAATTACATTTTACTCATCAGTTTCATTGCTGAGATCTGGGGATGCATTGATGAACAGTCCAACAGATCACAGAACACAAGCTATCAGACGGGTTGTAAACAAACTTTTTTCTAATTCTACCAAATTTGTTGTAGCAGAAGATTTGTGTGGAAATGGCTTTACTAAATCACAATCTTCTCCTTTTCAGTGTTACTGAAAACATGATGCTGCTTTGTGACAGACCAGTGTGATTTCCACTCCATTTAAACTCAGTTTACCTATTGTATTCTGTTTGTTTACAAGTTGTCCAACAATAAATTTAAAGTTTGTCCTGAATGATAACTGGATGTTGCCAGACAGACAGTGGTTAATATGTTGTTTACCCAATATGTTGTTTACCCAATATCTAGCTGCCTTTTACTCTTTTAGGACATCTTAGTACAACTCCTCCTCAATGAGCAGCGTTCTCACAGCGTCTGAAAAACACTACCTGCTGCTGTTGGATCGCCAGCTGACAGTGATTCAATATCGTACCTTAAATGACATGTAAGTGGTTTTCCCTGCTTTTTCTGCTACATAACATTTCGGATGGCAGCAAATTCAAAAGGAGTTCATCTACTGTTTTCCAGGATATTAAAGTCTCCAGGTCTTACCAGGGTCTGGTTGAATGGCCACTGCTGCAGTGTGAGGCAGGTACTTCAGCACTTTGATCTTGGGGAAGGGCAGGTGTCCTGCAAACAGTGGCATCACCTCGATCTGCACCCTGTGGGTGGCGTCAGCTATCATAGGCATCGACACCATTCCTGAACTCTTCCCGCACACCGCCCAGTTACTGCTGCTGTCAGCCACTGACACGCACACACACACACACAGAAACATATGAGCTGAAGTCACAAAGAACAATAATGAAATAGGAACATACTTTCATACATACTTATACTCACACGTAACTATTAACTATTCAGTCTATTAAATGTCAGTTATAATGTTTGGCTTTTTAAATTTTATTTGTTTAAACAAGTAATCTATTATTAAAATAGTCGCTACAACATTTTATGTCGACTAATCAATGAATCAACAAACTAATTCAGCACTAATTTCATTTTGTCTCATATTGGTAAAGTATGTAGTTCTCGGAAAATTTCATTTTTGGAATAGTTATTTGAATATTTTACTGTTAAGAGTTGCAAATAATGATTATTGTTATTATGTTTTTATGTAATCATATAATCATTTAGTCTGTATCACAAATTACCAAAGCTTAAAGTGCTTGGCAACAAAAAAAAGTGTTTATTTACATTTGAAACGCTGTAAATATACATGTTATTGGATCAAAGACTGAATTTCTAATTCATTTTTCAGCGCTATTATAATCCCCATTCTCTACGCTTTTATTAATTTTGTTTTGAAAACCCAGACGAGAAGCCATTCTCCAGACATACCTTCATACATGAGTTTGGTGGTTTTGAGGCCATCAGTGTCAGTCTTGCTGTCCTCTCCCATTTCTCCCTCTGCAGGTTCAGTCAGTCGCGTTATACACACCTCCAGCCCACAGAGGAAACCGGAGCGGCAGTGCTGCTCACCAGCAGGAGGCGAGATCTCAGCTCTCACACTGTACAACGTCTGACAACATCGAACAGTGGGAAAGTCTCTCAAGTTATTGTTGTAGGAGTGCTCAAATAATCTAAAACTCGCAAAATAGTACAGTATATGCATGTTTTCATACATTAGCTTTATCGCACCATTTGTAACATTAACCAATTTGCATACTTCGCCTTCTCCTGCACAACATAATAGACAGTTGTCCCTTGCTTAAGACCTGTTTTATTTGCCTGTCCAGATGTTTCAAAAAGATCTAGATATTTGAGCTACTGACAACACAATTACAGCTTCACTTATCAAACTCTTAGAGCAAAGGAACAAAATAAATGTTGAAGTGGACTTACAGTGACTCTCTCGAGCTGGAACTGGTAGTGGAAGGGTTTGAAGGCAGAGATGTCTTGCTTGAGCGGAGAGAAGTTGGCAGAGAAAACACACTGGAGACAGGAGGGCAGGTCGTCCTTCCACCTCACCTCCCACAAGCAGAACACACTGTGCTTACTGCACAAAAGCTACACACACAAAAAAAACCCATACCAGACGTCAATATGAATTAATGGTTGATGTATTTTTGAAATGTATATTGACATATATGTATATTGTCAGCCAGTGTTCACACTCATGTGGATGAAGGCATCCTGATCAATTGGCCACTTAAAATTCTACTTCAAGCTCCCCCCGGATATCTGAGCTCCTCACCCTCTCCTTACAGCTCAGCCCTGCTAAGGAAACTTATTTTGGCTTATTTTTGCTTGTAAACACATTATTTCTGTCATTACCCAGAGTTCATGACCATAAATGAGGCTTGCAACTGGTAAATTGAGAGCTTCATCTTCAGGCTCAGTTCCCTCTTAAGGCTGAAACTAAGGAAAATAAATTTATATTTTCATATTTATCCTCATTAGTGTGAATATGACCTTAGAACCTATCTTTCAAACTTTTTATATTTCACAATAATTACCATAAGCATATATTTTTACAAACACTAAACCATTTTTCAAATGCTGGAAGCTATCTACTGATCCATCCTGTAGTCACTGACATTTGTTTAGTTTCTGTAGTTTTTTTTCTGCTCACCTGTTGTGTTTTAGTGTTGAGGGACTGTAGTTCCAGTGATGCATGCTGCTTCTCTGTCAGCTTCACTTCTGCCAGTGTGAAGTTCACATCTGACACATTCTGCACACACACCTGGATGTACTTCCTGTGGGGTCAGGTCAAAGGTCACAGGTCAGACGTATATGAGTAAGTTTGGGGGGGCGGGGGTGCACATGGCAAAGAATGCTATGTTAATATTAAATAAATAAACTATAGGTTCTTGTATTTTGAGGATTTTTTGTGAAAGAGCAAATTTCCCAAGGGTTCCCATGGATAAACATTGTTGGTTCAATAATACACAATACAAAATTGCACCATCTTGTGAACACGGTTAGATAATAATTTCAGTGGTGACATGTTTTAGTTTCCCTTTCATACTTTCTTAATTTTGATGAGATTACAACATTTAACTTCATATGTAAATGTGATTTTTTTTAAATTTGTGAAACATACAGGCATTTGTATGAGACTGGAGGCTCACCTGTTACCAGCAGAAAGCAGTGAGTGTTTGGTCTTGAAGGGGATGTAGAAGGTAAGGGAAAGCAGTGTGGAGTAGATCGACCACGGACAGTCGATAGACATCTGTGGACAGACACCAGCGAGAATTTACTATCAAATGTATCATGTGACAAAACATGCCTGTTACAATATCCTAAAGCCCTTCATCCAATGTCTTGTTTTGTCTGACCAACAGTTCCAAACCCAAAAATATTAAATTTACTATAATGTAAGACCAAGAAAAGCAGCAAATCCCCACTTTTGAGAAACTGGAAATATCAAATTTTTGGCATTTTTGCTTGAAAAATGACTAACAATTAATTGATTATTAAAAAAGTATTAACGATTAGTCGATCAACTAATCAATTAATCGTTTTAAATTTACAATTCCATCCATTGATAAAATATACTGTGTAGATACCGCCCTAGCCTTTAAATCGTAGTTGAACACATGAAGAGCTGCACCAACAGAAATGTGGCATGCCTCCATCACTATTTTCTCCACATAAGTTGTAACGCATCTCCCACTCTGAAAGTGTGTATTTGTTTGAGGGCCTCACCCTCTGGTCGATGGCGGTCATGGGCGTGTCTGGGTGACTGTAGCTGCGTGGTCGGTGGCGGACCTCCCCGTTGGTCAGCCTCTCATTTGCGGGCCGGTCAGACCCAGACGGGATGACACAGAGAACCTCTAGCTGGAACTCCAGAGTGTGGTAAGGAGGGGTGGGGGGCAGGCTGATGCTGGTCACCTTCTCAGACGACTGGATGGACAGGACGCTTTCACCTACCAACTCTGAACACATGAAGGGGACAGAAAAGGAAGCTGTGAGAACTTTAAAGCTGTATATTTGTCAGTGTGTTTATAGACACGCAAATATCTGGTTGTGGTCAGCTTTCTGCACTAACCTGTTTTTATGACCATTATGTACACAAGAAACATGGCCTGAGTCGGGTGATTAAGAGAAAACCAGTTAGCAAAGGTAGATTTATGCTGGAGAAACCAGATTTCTTGGCCATGTAGATGTGTACCCAGATTTCAAACATGGTTTTTACATGTGGTCATGTGTACAACAAAGACTTCAGATGGGGAAAGAATGATATCACAGAGATGGATTGTCAGGAAAGATAACTACACTATACTAAAATAATTAGAGAAAAATTTAATTCAAGTTCAACTAAACCCAAAACTGAAATAAGTAATTCTACTAAGTGTCAAAGATAATCCCTTAAAATATTTGAATCCTCTTTACTTAAATGTAATTGGTGGATTCAAATAAAGCCTTTAAAATGTGTACCGACCTGCAGCAGGGTTGGTGATGCGGGCGGTGCAGCTGGTGGAGGGCAGGATGGGCATGGTGTCTGTGTTGCTGAGCTGCAGAGCATCTCCTTTCTTCACAGCGTAGTGACCCGTCAACAGAGTGAACTTCACCATCTGAGGCAGCCCGGCCAACAGTGGCTCTGAAAACACAAACACAACTACAGTGAGCAACGCCCCCACACACACACACACACACACACACACACACACACACACACACACACACACACACTGTAATGTGGTTTATATATAATCATAAACGTGATTTGGAGGTAATCAGAGCAGTAGAAACACGTCTGATGCAAGCTGCATCTCAGGTGAAACTTCAACATGATTTGTATCATTTTATGATATTTTTACTAATCAGTAGATAAAATACTGAACTTCCTGAACTACCTCCAACACAAAACTTCATGCATGATGAAGAAAGTAGGAACTGCAGTCACAATGTTTTTAATTCTCCTTATTCAAAAAACAGAATCAAAAATGCACGTTGGTTTGTTCAATAAGAGAAATCTGTGAGTGCAGCTTCTACTGTAAGCACTGAAAGTGATTTATAACAGCACATTTTTAGAATGTCTGATTGTCAGGAGAAATCAATGTGTTTGAGTAAAAACATGTAATTTTAGTGTTTCATGAAATGAACTTCATGATGAACAAGTAAACAAACTTGAAAATTGCAACCAATACCACAACCTCAGATTTTAAGCATTTATGTCGGCCATCATATAAAAGAATTCAGACCTGAGAGAGGCTCCACGGTGAGTTGGGGCTCCTGAGAATAGACTTCATACTGAACCGATGGGTAGATGTGAGGCAGTACAAACTGCACCTGACCCACCGTGGCATATAGCTGACGCAATGTGTAAGTACCTGGTTGCCCACTCTACAGAGAAGGACAGAGAAAAGACAAAAGCAAAAGTAAGAAAATATGAGGCAAGGTTCATGAAACAGATCAGCAAAGGCTGACAGAGCAGGAGAGTGAAAAACATGCAATCAGCAGATATAAGGCAAAAGCAAAGTGTCTCTTACTGGTGCTGTGAACACGATGCTGTTGTTCCCGGGCTCTAACGTTACATCCTGCACTTTCAGCATCTGTGCTCCTTCCTTCATGGCAACAACTGGAGGGCTGAAACAGTTGGGCGTGTCCGGCGGCGAGTTGCTGTCATGACGACGCATGACCAGATGAGTGTTTTTACACACCACTCCTGTAGAGTTGAGAGAATTGTCCGAAGGACTCCTGTCCTGAATCTCATCTAGCTCTAAAGCGGGACCAGCACCTGAGGAGGAGGGGGGACCCGCTGACGAGTTACCTTGGTTAAACTCTACTGTCCCTGGGTTTGTTTGTCTCTGAGCTCCCTTAGACCTTCCATTAGTCCCTCCACGCTCTAGGTCAAAGTGAATGCTAGCAGATAGTTGCTGTATGCGCACTGACACAGGCATCAAACACCGCAGAGTGAGCTCCACTTGCAGGACAGCTCCAGAGTGCACCGAGGCAGTGGCTGGACGGAACTGTAGCCGTGTGAGTTGCGAAAAAACACCCATGCTGAGAGTCACTTTGTGAGCTGTGGAGGAAGAAAATAAAATGTGGTGTTAATGAAGTATGGATTTTTGCAGTTTATGACTACAAGAAAAAGACTAGGTCGAAAACTAGTATATGACTGGACCGTGTATGATCAATGTGCTCCTGAGGACGAAATTGAGGACTGTCAACGCCTCGCTGTAAAAGCCTCCTGAGGATGTAATTTAGGAGGTGTGAACAGTCCTAAACTGCCAATGGGGAAACTCCAACACTCAACCGACCAATGGTGTAACTTCATCACTCACTCACTCAGTAAGTCGGGGACTGACTTTCGCATTTATAGGGCTGGCCCCAATTTGCTGCAGTCCAGCCAAAAATACTGTGGATGTTTACAGCAAAGGAATGAGTATGGAAGTGATAATGCACAATGAGGTATGCTGATATAAGAAAACAATGGACATGGTTGGATCAAAGAACACTACAACACAAAGTGGAGTGTCATTTTCCTCCACCAATTCTAATATTGAGACACCTTGAAGTAGATAATCACTTATGTGATGACAAAAGACCAGCCAACTATTGATCAATTGTTTGGCTATGTAGCTTCTTATGCAATGTGTGCACTGCAGAATGAAAGTTGAGACCCTTCCTACTGAGGTTGTCTAAAAGCATTGCGGGAAATCTCAGACATCGTCAGCTGAAGAAGAAAAAGAGGTGGTAGATTGAAGCAAAAGGCACACACGATAAACTTAATGACCCCTAGAAAGCACTGAACATCACAGACTGATGATATAGAACAGAGTATATAAAATGTTTTTTCCCCTTTAGTTGTTGTAAAGGTAAACTTGTACCAGTAATGAACATGATCACTTACACTGATCTCCAGAGTTGCTGGCAAAGGTCAGAATTTCTTGACAAAAGTGCTTCCTCTCCTCTGTGGTCAGATTCACATCACCAGCCAACAAGGCACTGGTTTGCAGGTAGCTGCAGAGGGTTGTAAAGGAAACCAAACACTACAGTGCAATGGTGCAAGAATAGCACAAGATTTTGTATCACCAATGGGCCAGCCTACTTAAATCCTGACTGAAAAGAGAGCACGATAAAACTGGACCAACTCAAAGCTGATTACTGTATTTCTTCTCTTATGTACAGCACTACAAGCCTTGACTATTTGAACAACTTTAAATGCCACAAAATCATTTTAAAATGTAATTACTTTAATAATTCCCTTAGATTGATGCAATGGTTTCTATTACAATTAGGTAATAAAACTACTTTATTTTTATGAAGTTCTGAAGTTCTGAATTGAAAATAAAAATATATATAGGGTGTGCAATCATACAATGGATTTTTATCTGAATCTTTCAGTACCACAAAGATCTACTTGTATTGCAAAGTGTGCAATTCTTTATCAAACAGCGCCTTAACCATCCCATATCCTTTTTTGTATTAAAAAGAAAAGGCACACAGGACCATTTTGTAAGAGGTTATTTGCTTTTACAGTTTTCTCTTGGCACTACTGGTTGGTGATTTTGAAGGATACTCTTCAGTTCTGCCCAGCAGCTTCTGACACTCAGCAATCTGTTTTCTGGTGTGAGTGACTGGGAGGCTCCATCCCTCTGATACGTATGACTTCAAAGCTTCTTGTAAGAAGGTTTCTGCCCGCTCAGGATCGCCCTTCCTCCTAATAAGCACACACAAACACATCACCTTGTTTTTCATATCTACAGAAACAGAGAATACTGACAGAATGTGTCTACAAATCTTTTAAATGCTACTTAAAAACTCTAATTTAAAGACTAAAGTAAAGGCAGATAGAGATTACAGATAGTGATAATTGTTGAAATGTATTTTTTCTATATCATTCATATATGTATGGAACTGTACTGTCAATTAGCATAAAGACATCTTTAACTTTTGTAAAAGGTATTATTTGGCAAATCAAAATATATTTAAAAGCTCATGTCTACTGTGAATGCAGAATAATGAACTATCCATCTGCTATTGGCTGGAGTAAAAAGTACAATATTTCTCTCAGACATGTAGTGGAGTAAAAGTACAGTACACCAGTAAATGTACTTGATACGTGATGTTATGATCGGTATTTAAAGAGTGACATCACGTATCAAATATCGGCCAATAGCAGAGGCCCAGTTCACTTTGTTTCCTTCACCATAAGTACTGTATGTCTAAACACATCAAGAAGAAACCTGTCACTGCATGATGAGTTAGACTCTAATAAATAAATGTGTCTGAAATGTTAATTCAACTGCACTTTTATGGCTTCACATTTACTTCAAAACCCTGTCACTCCCATCATACCACATTAGTGTTTTAATTTATTCTGCCTGATTAGCCCTTTCCTCGGGAGTGTGTGGGTGTTTACAAGCAGTGACTGATTGACAGTTCTGGAAAAGAGGCCTAATCAGCCAGAATAACTGAAAATCGCAGTGTGGATGTGCAGGACCTATAAGGCAATTTTGAGACAAACCGGATGTGTAAGCCAATTGAACTAGCAGGTTTCCTTACATGTAGAATTCAGCCAGGCTCTTTCCCACCAGTCTGGCAGACCTCAGCCGGCCGATGGCCCTGTACATCTCCATAGCAGCATGAGAGAGTTCCTGATGCAAGAAGTGGCCAACAAGGTGGTGGGGGAGGAAGAGAGGAGAAAGATAAACTGAACTGTTTCCACTGGAGGTTTCCGGGAGATTACATCAATAGATTTAAAAATTTGGACAGGAATTCAGAGAATGTGTGTTAAAGGAGCAGTGTGTAGGATTTAGTGGCACCTAATGGTGAGGTTGCAGATTGCAACCAACTGAATTCGCCTCACCCTCCCCTTCCAAGCATGTAGGAGAACCTACGGTGGCTGCGAAACTCGCAAAAACGCAAAAGGCCCTCTCTAGAGCCAGTGTTTGGTTTGTCCATTCTGGGCTACTGTAGAATCATGGCGGTGTAACATGGCGCCTTTGTGGAAGAGGACCTGCTCCCTCTGTAGATATAAAGGGCTCATTCGAAGGTTAACGATTCTTATTTTCAGGTGATCATACACTAATGAAAATATACTTAAGATTATTATATTCAATTTCTGCCATATTCTGCCAATAGATCCCCCTAAATCTTACACACTGGACCTTTAACTTCCTGCTTTGCCAACTTCTGAAACATAACACCAAGCTGTGGCAAGAAATTAACTTACAAGATAGTGCCTTTCAAAAGCTTCCACAGACGACAAGGCTTCTTTCAGTTTTTTGTAAGGGCTCTGCAAACTGTTGACTGTGGAGGAAAACAAAGGAAAATTAAAACAAGAGACAGACAGTTATTTATTGTCTTTCAAATAGAAGTCAATCTTCTTAATTACACCTTAATCAACAATAGTTGCTAAACAAGCTTCCACTTCTTTCAGTGAAAAGGAAATCCTAATCCTAAAGGCACTGACACACCAACCTGACTTAAAAGAACTTGTGCCAACATAGACATTGCTTTATGTCTGCTGTTAAAAGCTGCACTTGAACACACTACAGACTACAGCTGGACCGAAATGCACAAAACAAAAAACATTGCGGAGAAACAAGCACAAAACAAACCGACTACAGGGCAATAATGATACTTTTAATCTTAATAAAAAGTGTTTGGAGTACAAATTGGAGTACAAATTGAGAATATACAGTATATGTGGATATTTGCTGGAGTTTTCAGCCAATTGTCGTTTGCTTATGGAAGAAAATAAGAAAAGGTAAGAAGAAACTGCACTAAATGGGTGAAATCACAGATCACTCAGGCTGAAAAGCAAGCCAGACATCAAGTAAGTCCTGAATCAGCTGAATCGCTGCTGCTGAGGGCCGATCAGAGCCGAGAAGGGTCAGCAGCGCCGGACACATTGCAAAAGCTACAGGCAATAGACGACCACACACGGCTCAAACATGCCACGTTAGCTCGGTGTGTCAGGGCCCTAAATCACAATCCAAGTGTTGATACGGTATCATCAATGGGAAGGGGGATGGGGTTGGGATTTTGAGAATACCAGAAAACTTGCAATTAGGTTCTCATTATCACCCAGCAGGACTTAAAAATGTTTTCAAACATTACACTTGTTTCATTTAACAGCAGAGTCTGAAAACTCACCAGTCTCAGGCCTCTCATCCCCCAGTCCAGCCAGCAGATCCACAGTCCTGTTCAGGTCCTCAGATGTGGGTCCCTTCTCTGACACCAGGCCACAGAGTTCCCCCAGGGACTTCAGCTGGAGAAGGCAAACAGGAAAAAAGAATAAAGAATTTAATTTGAAAACACTTTCCTTATTTGGAGAAAACTATTTTTAACCAGATATTTACCAGATTTCCTAGTGCTCTAATTTGAACAAAACTGACCAAATATGGACAGACACATGATTTTAGTGCAACAATGCACAGTAGAAAATTACGTACGAATTATATGTTATTAATAGTTTTAACAGCTTGATGGAGACAGATAATGGGTGAAGACAACAACCCTCAAAAATGTTAAAAACTTGTAGTGAGAGCTTCCTTCCATCAACGTCTGTTTCAAATGAACCTGGTATCATGACACATGGTTACACAAGTGATCAAAGCCAAAGCTACATGATTCAGTATTTTTTGTTACCTTGTCAGTCGCGTAAGCCCACAGCCCGACAGTATGGGAGCAGTTTGCAGCTAACTGGGCCTGATCACAACAGCCCTCGATCCTGTGCAGAACCTCCAAGCAGCTGAGAAACACCCAGCAGTCAAGCGCCCCCTCCAGCACTGACACCTGATCAACAACAGCAACAACACACAGGATTATGATGAGTGACACATTCAGTTCAGTACGTTTAGGTTTTCAATGTAGGTTTGTTGTCCATCCAGCACAGTATGGATAACGATAATTCCTAATCATTTAAGTAACCACTCACCTCTCATCTAGTAAGGTCTAAACATTCCACAGATGAACACTTTATTCATGTTGCCAAAGAGATTAATGTAGTTTGATTTAGGATGTAGAGCAGTCCAAATTTCAATCCAAACATTACCCATTTTCATTTTTCGTTTTCTATAATTGGCTACACAGGAAAATGTACTGTTTTCTGTGAGTAAGATTATGTTTGTTAAAGCCAGAGTTTGAAGAGCTTACATTTGGTGTTACATGGTATTAAGCTTGTATAAAGTACATGTTGATTAAAGTATGAGCTACATGAAAAAATGGCCCTGTAGGAGTCGGTTTACCTCTAGCAGGCGTAGCTCCTGGACACAGTTGTGCAGCAGCTCCAGGGCTCTCTGGGTAACCTCCCAGGGCCTCAGGAGGAAGATGAGTAAGGTGCACTGGCGGGAGAACAGGTAGCTCCTCAGATCTAATAGGCTGGCCTCCCCACGCTGGATCCCATCCCTCTTCTCCATGTCAATGGGCCGCCGAAGCAGCAAGCCGCTCCAGCTGCGCACTGGGGCGCAGAATGAGCCGAGCCAGTTAGCTGTATCTGTGGACGGAAACAAACAAGTCAGACCAAAACCAAAGCTAGAATAGGCCTTTTATCCTGGAAACAGAAAATAATCATGTTTATTTACTTGAGAGGACTGCCATAATGAAACCAACCATAGTACTGGGTGGTGGTTGCTTACCTCCAGCTCCAAAGTTTAGGACATATTGGGTAAAAAGAGCATCTAGTTCATCATACTGGACCAAGGCATCTTCAAATTGCTGCAGCATCTCAAAAACAAAGGCCAGCTCCTCCTGCACAATCACACACACACACACACACACACTCACATGTGAGACACATCTGAACACTTACGCACCGTAGTACACAACTGCAAACAAGGCAGAGTTAGAGGACGGCATCAACACCACCAACATAGAGTCCCTCTACATCAAAGTGGTGAATTTGTTCTCAACTGAAAGCCTCACTGTGTATTCTGAGGTTGGTTAAATGCAATTATCTGTATTTAAAGATACAGAAACAGTAAATATAAAATCTGTAGTTTAAGTGAAGGGGTGTGCATGTTTTTATGCCCTTTCAGTCCAGTCAGTTTCAGTCATGACACAACCTCTACTTCTCTTTATTTGCAGGCAATCCAGTCACAAAATCAAAAGTCCACATGCCTGTTATTTTTCTAGGTACCTGGACCATGAAGTATTCACAGAAGCTCCAGCCAGGCTGGGTGCGTTTCTCTCGGAGCGTACGCATGTCGTCTTCAAAGCGGCCCAGGTTCTTGGTGAAGGACATGAGGAGGAGAGTTCGCAGCTTCAGCAGCAAGGAATTCCAGGATTCCTGAGACCGAGACGAGTCCTTCAGAGGATCTGACAGCACCACACACCTGCGTCAAAAAGCAATGACCTTCATATACTCAGGGAATGTTGAATCAACGTGGTTTCTTATATGTTGCCAGCTGTGAGAACATATAAAAAGGGCAGCAATAAATGATTCTTAATTTTCGGTTAATGTTGCAAATATTTTTTAATGTAACTGCTTTATTATTTAGTCTCTGAAGAGCATGAAAATGTTCACATTTGAGAAGCTGAAACCAGAGAATATCTGGTGTTTTTGTTTGAAAAATTAAAAGATTATTAAAAATTGTTGTCAAATAATTTTATGTCAGTCAACTAACCGTTTCAACACTACATATAATCACATTTCACGTCATCCTGTATAGGAGCGCAACAATCGTCTTCATCAATCATCGGTTACTGTAGCAACAGGAGGAACTAGAGATTGAGAATGTCTTGTGAAGAAAGTCAGTGTGTTAAGACAGTGTAGTCCCTCATTCGTCCAGGAGTGTTCTATCGTAGAAAAGGTTTCAGTCGTAGTCATCTGGACACAATTGAGAATGACTTCCGGATGGGAGCCGAAACGTCTTGATTCTGAAAACAGTGTCCAGATGACTACGACTGAAACCTTTTCTACGTCAGTGTGTTAACCTATTCTCATCGTCTTCTGCCAATTTCACCTAAATCAACTTGCTTATAGGGAGGAGTGTCCTCACCTGTCATTCTGCTTGTTGCAAAAATCGCTGCGGATCTTGTCCACGATGGATGCCCGAGGCAGGATGTTGGGCTTGTTCTTCTTCTTAGTATCGTTGGTCTCCACAACGATGATGACCCAGTCTGCTGAGCCATGAGTCCGCAAACTGTTCTGCCAGCGCATCATGTCCTCCTTCACTGAGCTCTTATACACCTCTGTGTCCTGCAATAAAGTAAAATGCATTTATTATTCAGGCAAAATAATCACTCTTTACAGCGAGAGGTTGGCAAAAATGATCCTCTCGCTCTGCTTGCTTCATGTTAAAACATGAAAATTATACAAATTAAGGAATAGTGCATGTAAAACTATTGTTGATACTGAAGCATTTATTTAACCGTGCCACTGAAGGCTTGGATTGATTTTTGTACAACTTATAGTTTGTTGAAGGCTGTACACACTCATGGAAACTGCACACAGGTGTTCAGCTGATCAGCTCTGTCTGACTGTCCTCTCAATGGACCACCCAACCAAACTTGACAAGGGTGCCAATGTCTCCCACAGTCAGCTGATTGTGGAAGCTTACTTACTTGGTTGCTGCAGTTTGTGTTCACAAGTTAAACAGGCCGGTGCAAAAGCTGCACGTAAACAGAGTTTTATTTTAGCAGTAAAATAATTGCCTAATTTACATACAAATACAGATGTGACTAGTTGGTGCACTGTGGTTTTATAGCCTGTCCAGGTCACAGCTCACTGTTGACTGAGTTCACTGAACTTTGTCTACCACGCAGCCCACCTGTCCTCAGCACCTGCGATACCGTCATGCTGTGTGCATAGGATTTGTGGCTCCTTATGCTCCGGCTGCTTATACTGTCAAGACTGTGTGAGCACGCACAGACTGTGTTTGACTGATATCTCCCTGAATCTCCATTTAGCTTTGTTACACCTCTTCCAGCAGGACAGCCTGTAGCTTTTAACATCCCACAGTTTACCTCTTTATTTACACCCTCCCCCTTTAAAAAGGAGTACATTCTGCGGCGACCGTGACATCATGGTTTGTGAAACTGTGTAGTGAAGTGCTAGTGAGGAAGGCCTGGTCAGGGAAACTGGTCAAAATACAACCTGCACCAGGGGCAGGGGAAGTATGTGTCTCTGTTTCTTTGTGTTTTACATTTTAAACCTTGCAAAACAAGACATTTGACAATTAAAACTAATGAATCTGTTACTATTACTTCCTTTTCAGATAGTTGTTTATCAGGGATGTGGTGATTCACTCTCTGACACAGTCTCAACTAAAATTGAACGGTGCAAATTTCACAAAGGTAGTCTTTATTGCAGGTCTATTGTATTGAATTGTAATACTGTACAGGTGTTAATGTTACTGTGTCCATATTGCATACACATACCAGCTCACTACTCCCACACTAGAGGCATAGTCCTTGGGAAATGTCATGAGTCACGAGCTGATGACAGCACTTCCTTAAACTAAACAGCTGCTCAGTCAGCAGCAGCAGGTTCCTGCTTCCCTTCTTGTTTTTCTCCCGTCTGCTATCCCTAAGCAGTCTTGCAAAGTAGATGTTAAATTCAGTTTAGGCTGGTGACTGCAGGCTCCTTAAAGTGCATCAAGTAAGGCCATGTGTGCATTAATGCAGATACATTTGAAAACGTATTATTTTCTCCTTTCATCCACACGAGGATGATCTTTTTCACTCTGCAAAACTGAGCTCTTAAAAACATGTCAGAACTTAAATACATTTGAAAATGCTATTTTCAGAGTGTTGTGTGGACAGGGAAAATAAAGCTTTTCAAAAACACTGACGTGTGCCTGTAAACCTCGACACACATGGAGTTATGACACAATGATCTTAACTCCGTGAACTTGCATCTCTTATTTATCTCACAATATGAGTTTGCGTATCTTGCATACAGAGCTGTCTGTGACCTATTTTTGCCCAGATAGGATGCCTATAAGCACTAATCTATTCTTAGAGGGTAGACAAGCAGACATTGCCGATCGTCTAGAACACACTGAATAAACAAACTTCACCAAGATTCTGCTCTTGTGACTTACTGGACAGAAAAGTCAGGTAGCAGCAACATTAAAAAGCAGACTTTGTGTCGCCACCACTCTCTGTGGTCAATGTGTACGTAAACACAACTGATCAGACAATAAAAGTGTTCTCATTGATGTGTCTTTATATTTATGTTGTCAGACAGCTTCATGATAATGACAATAAAGCAGCAGTTTAATCCAATGTCTCACTGCAGCAGTATATTTGTCATGAGTCTTATTTAACAGAAAGCTATTAAAACCACAAGTCAAATCATTATTCGTGCAACAAACACAGAAAATTATCACATCATCTACACTGTGTGTTCAACTATACTGAAACACAAAAACAGGGTTCACAGATAATCATTTCATTATAGATCTTTTAACCAACTTGAGGACCCCAAAGATAGACTAGGGTTGTCAACACAATAACACTTGAGTCTTGCCAGCGTTTTTTTAATAAAACAGTCCTTTGTTGTCCCACTGGAACAAGACGTTTGTCTTTGGGAGAGCTATGAGTTGCAAAATTTTAAAACAAGCCTCCCTTGTATTGTAACAATCTGATAATGCACAGTGCAATAATTAATGTTTCCCAGTTTTGTTAATTAAATTACTGAGTGACTGCATGATTGAGGTTGTTGTGCAAAGTGTGTGCATGTGTGTGTGTGTGTGTGTGTTAAGCTACTCACACAGCAGTCAGTCCAGTAAATGTGGAGGAAGGGGAAGGTGAGAAGTGCCTTGTTGCCCTCCTTGGGGAGGAGCTCCTCTTTAAACTGGACAAAATTAGCTTCAAGGTGGATCATTTTTGGTGCACGGCCGTATGTCCTGCACAAAAGAGAAAGCAGAATTATATGGTTTACAATGAATATTATTTTCATTATCCCATGACAAAATATGCCTATTTTACTATATTAAATCTATGGAATACCTATGCCTGAATTTTTCAAATAGATTTAAGCTCCACATCCTTCCCTTTGAAGGGTAACTTGGGTATTTTTCAACCTGGACCCTATTTTACCACGTTTTTGTGTCTAAGTAACTAAGTGGGACAACAATTTTTGAAATTGGTCCAGTATTGAGCGAGATGGCTGCAGCCGCGAAACCGGTTGTAATGTAATCATCTGGGGCAATTGTGCACCATAAATTTACATCCAATAAACGTGCTTGTTTTTCAGATTGTTATTATAAGTGTCTGACAACATTATGGAAATGATCCTTACAGAGATAGACCTTTTTGTTAAAGAGTAAGCTCCGTTTTGTTTAACCAGAAACAGCCGTATATCGCTCTCCTCAAAGCCACCAGACTCCATTGACAAATAAAGTAATTTTACCTCCACACCACAGAACACAGGTGACAAACAGTGTACAGATAAATTTGGCCTGGTCATGGTCAATAATCTCTTTCTAAACACATCAAAACACAAGTATGTCACATATCAAAACTCTGATACTCATCTCTGATTTCCTTCATCGGCTCATTCAAATTTCTTGGCACTAATAAGTAATAACATTAAATGGAATATTGATACAGGCATCATATAAAAAGCCCAACAAACACTTCCGATGTCACCTCATAAAATTCAAGGTGAGACAATCATAGAAAGTATTCTTACATCATACACAGAAGTATATTACAGCAGTCTGGATTGTCAGACCTGCATTAAACTCCAACATCAAGAAGTCATCCAAAATCACCAGCATCCCATCCAATCGTTAAATGTCTCTATCAGAAAGCGAAGAGGATAGTAAAGGCAGTGAGGCACATAATCTCTGGCCCTGCACACCCAGTAAGTACATCATGATCTCTTGCCCAGCACCACTAATTCAAACTGTAACAGTTAATGAACAGTTTTAAATCTATGTACATCCGGCACACACTGCTTCCTATGTGCTTCTTGTCTTTTACTGTAAAATTTTCATGCATGTTTTGTGGTTATTATTGTGGCAATGTAAGAAATAAAAAATGCATGGTGTGATGATATTAAATGTTGCACCACCTGTACCGAAAGCATACCCAGTGACATTAAGGGGAGTGGACAAATATTCAAGAGCAGCCCATCAACTACATCCGCCAAAATGACCATAGACCTCTCTGACACAGTAGCAACAAAAATTGAAAATTAAACTGAATTACTATGTTTTTCCATCATGCATTCACCAGGGCAGTACTCACCTCCTCCACTCCATTGGCTCCCTGGGAAGTTGTTGGGCCAATGAGGTATAGAGAGAAGTAAACAAGCTCTGGTCTCCCGCACCTGTGATGAAAGGGGCAGGACAAAGAGCATTTACAATTAGGTCAGAAATGAAGCATTCAAATAGCTCCTACTCATTCTGTTCATTCAGGTCCTCATAAAAATAACAGGGCAAAAGATACATTCTCTGATTTTGTTATAGTGCCCCAAATTCTTCCCATTTTATGACTCAAAGGTTCAGTGTAAAGGGCATGGAGGATATTTTGGGGAAAATTAAGTCACACATAACGGTACAAAGTGAAAAGGGTACAAGCTACTAAGAATACTTAAAATGAAAAATATGACTGACTGAAAAAAATAAGAAAATTTAAGAACAAAATGCAGATTTTAAGCAAACATCAGAATTCTTGTTTTTGCTCTCCTCACACTCAACCATTGTACTGATGTTAAGTTACAAAACAACAGTGAGCCTGGAAGAAATTATGGGGTTGTGTGACATTACTGGGGAAAAACTGTATCAGAAAGTATATCTATTTAGCAGCCTTCTCACAGATAAACACATCCAGCAAACACTGTGAGGCTGTGATGTGATTTTCATTTTTGAGAATGTAGTAAAGGATGTTTTTGGTTTTGCCAGGACAGTCTGATTTGCTGCACTCTTTTCTCAAAGCCCAGAGTCCATCAGACCTTGGAGGGGTCAACATCCTGTAGTGAGCGCTCTGCCTTTTCATCTGCTCTCTGTTGTTTAACAGCCCTGTGGATCTACACGATGTACTTCCTTGAACAAGTAAACTTGTTTTACCACTGTTCTACATCAGGGTTTTGCAACATAAATCTCTTTCCAAAACAGAAAGATACTTTTCCTCTCAAACTTTGTGGAAATGTCTACTTCTCTTTTGGATGTCTTGGTAACTTTACTTGTTTGTCATTGAAACTGTCATTTCTGTCTTTTCAGCAGACTGACTGGTAAATGCCTGCTTCCAAAAAACTTTGGACATTAGCTCTGTATTGCAATTGATTCATATGTCAGTGTCATGCTTTCTACAGTTATTATGCTTTCATAATTTTCATGTTGAAAATGTGTGGCTAAACTGACAAAGTAGCTTTCTGCACAGCTGTTTAAAACCATCGAGAACAGAAAATAGCGACACATATGTGTGATGTGATATATCTCGACATCTGTGATGTATCATATCAATCTATCTTTTTTAAGAAGCAGAACTCAAACTTATGCTGTATGATTTATTCATTGCATTACGAAGAGCTTTCAGTTTCAGAGTGAAGACAGCTCAAGTCATGACATTTACATCCACATGTTTGTCCCAGAGGGCTTTACAATCTGCACAACATGCAACACCCTCTATCCTTAGACTCTTTTTCATCATTATGTAATCTCTACATATAGTATATACCTAAGTGAACACAGTCTGTGCCATTTTAACACACACACACACACACACACACACACACAGCAACAGCTATAAAAAGGCTCAACTGCCAGAAAGCAGAAAAGATCAGGGACACAACAAAACGTTTGTCACCCCTAATGGCCAGGACTTTCATTCAAATACAGTATATTCTCATTTGGTTAACAGCACAAAGTCATTACTTTAACAAAATATGTCTATCGTTGACAATGCAATTACAAAAACGCAACAACAGTGCAAAGTATTGCAAAATCCTATTAGAAAAGACCACCATAACTTGCTGCTCACACCTCACCTGTGCTTTTAAGGAAAAGTCTGCCCCTCAGATCATCTTATACTGCTCAATATGGAGAGCAGTCATTACGTATTGCAACAATTTTGTTGTGGCACTGCACTCAAGCACATTGCATTTTAAAATGAAATTGTGACTATGAGATTAAGGTGCTGACGTTCATCTTTACTGGTAGAGTCCCCAGTCCAGCTCAACAATAAAGTGACTTCAATTTCACAGCCGGTGCCCCATTTCAGAAATGCTCAAATTGTTATTCATGGCAGCTGTGTGCATTCTGATAAAACTGAGGTACTTGTTCAAGCTACACTGGAACTGGGCCACATCCAATGAACCTCGTAAAAAGCCCTTTTTATAAATACCCCCCCAAAGGTAAACAGGACTACTAGTCCCACACTGTTCACCCAATGTTAAGGTAAACACCCTTAAACATCCTGTAAGACTAACATCAGCTCTTAAACCTCATTGTGAGCTCTATTTGAATCCAGCGTGCTGGAGTTGGTCCAACACATTTCCCTATGCTGACACTTTGACTGCAATGTAAATCAATTAGCCTGGCTATCCACTGTTTAACACCTGGACAGATACAAAACATTACTGGATGTGGAGTTTTGCTGTGTGGCATATAACATCACTATTGCATCATATGCTATAAGTCAAAAGAACAAAAAGTAACATAATATGAAATGGTCCCTCTTATAGTTCATGGCTGCCAGCAAACACTGTCATTTGGTGGTCTTTTCAATTTGGCATGAACCAGTATGGTTTGGTGTTCTGATCTGAAACTGAAAGCTGAATGCCATTGTTAAAATGCGGCAGTATACACATTTAGTTAATGCATCGGTGTGCATTAGTTGTTGTCATTAATCTTTCCAAGTTCTTAAAGCTCCGGAATAAAACTGGACTTTGAATGTTCACAAAGGCTATCAAAAACTGCTATCAGATACAACCCTGCAAAGTAAACACTAATATAATCCCTGTGACCATGTGAGTCAATCTTACACACAGGGTCAAATAATAATAAAACTACAACACTGATCATCTTGCTGGGGACACCAGTAAATGCAGAAGTTGTACACTCATAACTCAGATGCACTCTTTTTATTAATAAATCTATAAATCAATGTTTAGGTGTAGTGTATAGTCTGCAGGTGATTTAAATCAATGATCTCACAGTGCAATCATAAACATGCAGAGAGAGTGTAAAGAGAAGTCATTCATACATTTGTAACCCCCCCTCACAGAACTCAGGTGTTTCCCTGCATCCAACTTGAGCCACTGGCGACTTGTGAACCTAACAATAAATACCAAACAAATCTTACTTCATGTCCATAATCTTAAAGACTCTTCTGCCCTATAAATGCAGATGATGTACCCTATAAATCGCTAATGACGGTTATACAATTTGCAATTAATTATGTTGCTTATTTCTGAATCTACTCATCAATGCAAAAGTCACAAATGTAACAAGATTATTTCAGAGGAATACACCTGAGTTAGGACACCTGATACCCCTCAGGAAATCCAGGTACTCCCTGGATCCCAGTTGGGTCAACCTGTGACTTAGATTTTTAATCCACCAACAGATCCCACTGGTCAACTGTTCACACCTATGATTTCCTTTCATATTCCGACTCCCCAGTGCATACTCCTGTACTGGGGCACCTTCCGACCACTCTGTCCTAAAACCGGCACCCACTACCAGAGTCGGCTCCTAAAATAACCCCTTCAAGAAAGCTTCCATACGACTCCAAGCGACTTATGAATGGCAAACTGACACCGACGCCCAAACATCATGTGGCGACTGCTGTCTGAGCTGCTAACACAAGGAACTGTGGCTGTCCAGCAGGGAACAAGGTGATATCCTTCCCAAAACTGCAGCAACTAGCCGTGACGTTATTTGGTTAGCTAGGCCTGTTAATTAATGTAGCTACTAGCTAGCTGAGAGAGATACCGTTTTCCATGTGAACATTGAGCACAGACAGCGGTGTAGTATATAAGTATGAAAATATTATAGCCTTGACAAGTAGAAATTAAGCCACCAATCGCCACACACACGCAGCGTCTCTAAGTTGGTTAATATAGGTACCAGCTAGCCTAGCTAAAACAAGCTAATGAATATAGCTAGCTGGCTAACTGTCAAGACCAGAAAAAATAAGACTGAACGTCTCCTTTTAATAAACACTCACATGTCACAATCGGCTTGTTTTCCATTGTGTAGATGATCGGCTTTTCCTCTAGACACTCCATCTGTGTTAGCGGTAGTACTCCATGAAAATGACATACAAACAGAGCTTTATTATTAGTAAATGCTTATGTATGCAGTTGTGTTGAATCGATGGGGCCTGGTCCTGTCCCCACTGCACTTCCGGGAAGTGCGTAAACTGTGCGTCATTAAAGGGCAGACCTGTGCTTTTTTATGACACACATTACAGGTGTATTATTGAGGAGTTTGACTTGGAAGTGAGAAGTCAGCTAGTAAGTTTATATTACTTACAGTAATGGAAGAAGTATTCAAATCTTTACTTAAGTAAAAATAGCAATAGCACATTATAAAACTCTAGCATTGATTTTATGTAGCATTCATGTTTTTTTCGAGCCCAAAAGAGACAAATTACAATATAAAGTGGCAAAATTAATATACATATGACAAAACCCCACTTAACATTTGTTCATTGAATTCCTTTTAAAAGCAATCAATTCATCTGCATTCAACCTACAAAAATTTATCTAAAGTATTTTATCAAATTAAGAAGAAAAATCTGTCATGTAGTTTCAATCGACAGTGGGGTACAATGCTGCCATCTAGGGGTGCAACGTTGTACTGCAGAAAGTCTGTCAATGAGCTGTTGAGGTTTTCAATATTTTTAATAATATAAAACAGACAAACGCCTACAGACAAAAATACACACTTAGATTTTTTTTAACTTCACTCTCCTTTTCAGTTATTTTGCTTTTTCATTCATTTTTTCTGCCCTTCATCTTTCTGCCCCGTCTCTCTTTTTTCTGAGTCTTCTTCAGCCTTTTCTCTCCCCTCCTCAGAATCTCTCTCTCCATTTTTCTCTTCTTTTTCATCTTCAGGTTCAATCTCAGCTCCATCTCCTTTTCCAGGTCTGTCATCTCCTTTCTCTCTGGTTTTCTCTGCATCATCTTCTTTTTTCTTTTCCTGATATTCCGGGTCTTTCAACCCAGATTTATCTCCATCCAAAATCCTTTCCACGTCTTCTTTTGTACTTTTGGTGCTCTCTCCATCTCCCTCTTTGGTCACATCATTACCATCTTCTCCTTGTCCCTGTTTTTTTACCTTTGCATCTGAACCCTCCTCTTCCTCTCCTTCTGCCTCTTCTCGCTCCCAGTCAACCTCCCCTCCCACCCCTTCTCCTCTACCTTGTGCCTTTTCTCCTTCTTCCCCATCTTCTGGCAGCTGAGTCTCCACTGCTGCCACCTCCCACTCCAGCTGCTCTACCCTGGCCTGCATCTTGCGGTTGCTCGACTCTAATTCCACCATAAGTCGAGCTAGTTTTGTTTGCAGGATTTCCAAGTTGCTCTCCAGCCTTTTTATCTTGGTTTCGACTTTCTCTGTCTCTTCCTCCTCTCCCTCCCCACTCTCCTCCAACATGCCCATCTTGGTCAGGATCTGTCTGCCTTTCTCCTCCAGGTGACGTTTGGCTGCAGGGAACTCGGATAGCACGTCTGTCAGGTCCTCTTTGGACAAGCTGAACAGGTCAGAGTAGCCAATGCTTCGGATGTTGGCAGTGCGACGATTGCCTGACCTGTTACCTAAAAAGAAACATGGTGCACATTTTAAAAAAGAAACAAATATCAATACAAAGGATGTTTACCAACCCATGTTCGATTATTAAGGCAAGCCCGTTTCAGAGTTTAAAGGAACACTAGGGAAATGAGAAGGTCAGTGGTTTACATGTCTAATTGCTTAATGCTGCTCTTCATGGCTGTGTGTAAAATGTGGTTTTTACAAGTTTTTATTTAGTGTTGCTCATTTGTGCTTTGTTGCTTTGCAGTGAATAATGGATGTTATTATATTATTGCATCGATGTTTTGCTGCTTTCAGTTGCTCTGCGTGATTTGTGCATTATCTTGAGAAATTTGATTTTTTTGGCTATTGTTATCTCTTAAGCATGCTGTCCCATGTTTGTATTTCTTAACATTTTTTCATTGGTTTTAGAAAATCTTGCCAGTGGATTGAAGTTGAAAATTAGCTAGCTGGTTGTCTTAAATAAATACATGAAAATGAAAATAAATAAAATTTCATCACTGTACATCCAGTACAGAGATACATCCAGAATGTGTTTAGCCCAACTTTGTACAAAGACTGGAAGCCACAGCTCCAAAACTGTCTTATTTAATTATTGAATAAGCAACATCTAACTTGGCCAGAAGCATATCAAGCTCATGTAGTTTGAATTGTAAGTTCAAGAATTAACCCTTGTGGGAGTCCGCATGTCATAGAGATTTGCACAGATTTTTGCAAATCAGTACCAACTATAAGGCAGCACAACCACACTGCACTAATGTTTCTTTTGCTTACTTCATACACCATCATGCCCCCACTCCAAAAGATGAACTCTCACACTATAAAGGTATTGTACACTTCTTCAGCATCTCACTGTTCCACCTCAAAGGACAAGCAATTTCCTTTCATTAGCTTCATCTACAGGATCTTCCCATGAACATTCTCTGTGACTCTGACCGCAGTTATAGTACTTGACACTTGACTTACCTTTGATGTTGAGGATACTAATTTCCCCAAAGAAATTCCCTTCACCCAGCACAGCAAACTCTGTGACCCCATCATCTGCTACAACTGCAAGTTTTCCCTCTTTGATGATGTACATTTCATGGCCCACATCTCCTTTCCTGCAGACGTACTCTCCTGGACTGAACACCTGCAAGACAAAAGGTATGAGAAACCTCTTAATCCTTAAACAGTTCTTTTCTGAAACCATTTCTGACGTATTAGATAATAAACGTATTGCTTTCTTTTTGATGGTTTGGATGATCAGTGACAACAGTGGAGATGACATCAACTTGTGCATTATGTGTACAGTATTTCTTGTATTTATTGTTGTACTTATGTGCTGTATTTATTATTCATTTGACTACTGTCTGTAAACCAAATTTAAGCTCTACTCTACTCTAGAGCCTAAGATGAACATTGGACAGACTATAGGGTGATGCGTCTTGCCTGGTTCTAATTTGTATATACCATTGCTCACACTCAGCCACATGGCTTTTGGTGGGGCTAGCTAATTCCGTCCAATCCCATTTCCATGCCTTTTATTTGTGATGAGGAAAAAAAAATCTGGTGCCTGCCTTAACTCCTTGAGCCACCTGTACCTTTTGACTGCCATCTTTTTCCCCTGACCTGAGGTGTTAGTTTAAGCACCAGCTCCTCCAGAAGACTTTTCTCACAGTTCTGGAAGATGGTGACTTTGGAAAGTGTGGGAAGGTGAACGCTGACAGCGATCTCTGTCCTCAGGTGTATGGGCAGCTGCTGCAGGATTTCATTCTCTCGCATGATCTTCTTGTTGATGTGAAGATGCTGGTACCAGTTGTCGATACGCTGTCGAAGCTCCTTGCTTACGTAATGGCTACGCAGATATGCCTTGACCTGAAAGAGGAAAAGAAGAACCTTATTTACTATAAAACAAATTAAATTATCACCTAGACAAATAATGTAATTAAACATGAAGCCATCTCCCATACCCTTACTTTCCCAACTTACCAGCTCATGGTTAGGGAAGAAGACATTATCACGGTCCCTTAGGCTTGTGATGACATTGCCAACATTGCCAACAACTGATGCAAACACCAGCACGGCAATGAGCAGGTCTGCAATCATAAACAAGTACTCCTCTTCCCTTTTTGGCAGTGGGGTGTCCCCTACTGTGGTGAAAATCAGGGCAGAGAACCAGAAGCAGTAAAAGTACTGACGACGCATGGAGGCAAACTCTGGGTCGGTGATGTTGGGGTAGACCCAACGATCACTTCCAAAGCCGATGTAGCTGGACAGTGCAAAGTAGAGACAGGCATTCCAGTGGATCAACACAAAGATGTAGATCATGAGCTTGGAGATGCGGAAAGTGTTGGGGTAGGAGGTCCTCGTCTCCATGCGATCCAGGGCCTCGTTGAGTCGTGGCATACGCAGAAGGCGGTTGATCCTCACCAGCGGCGTTTGCATGCCAAAGACAAAATAGAGGAAGTCAGTGGGCAGCAGGGAAGCTAGGTCCCTCAAGAATCGTTTAGAGTGCAGGTAGCGCTTCTTCAGCTGAGTTAGGTCCTTGATCAGGATGCCCTGATCCAAGTAACCTGGAGAGGGAAGAACAAGGTGTAACACTTACACTGGTACAATTACGTGTAATTATAAGTATATAATATAAGTGTAGGTTGGCGCTAACTATTAGGGAGTATCAGATCCATCTGATCCATCTTGTGAGAGTAACTGTTGGTCGACTATGCTGAGTGTGTTATTTTGACAAAATATCATCAAACCGCATTTTAGACCTCATGTAGAAAAAAATGCCTCCTTATGGAAAAAAAAGGTTACTTTTATGAAAATTGGTTCAAGGCTCTAATTAGGCTTTTTGGAGTAAAGTCTGGTAGTTTGTAACTAGCTCGACCAGAAAGGTGTAAGTATGTTGCACAACTTGTCTATGGTGTGATAGTTCTAATGCTTCTTTATTATTTATAATTATATATTATATTATATAATACATATAAATATATTTTTAAAAATTACAAAAATGAAATATTAACCTGTGTGAACAGTGATGATCATGTCAACCATATACATGAGGTCTGACAGATAGTCCAGTGTAAGCCACACAGGCAGGTAGCTCAGTGCAATTTCAGTGAAGCACGTCCTGAGAAAACATAACCAATAAGACTGGCTTTCAAGGGATGTCAAATGATTACTGGTTATATGTTTAGATATATGATTATTATTACTATTTGATATTCATTATATTTCAAGCATTTACCTCAAAATGATGATCACCCAGTTGTAGACAACGGGGAAGATCATGACCTGTAGCCAGACATAATAAAACTGTTCTGCCGGATCAACCAACCATTCTTTCCAACTGAGAAGGAAATGATGATGGAGAGAATGGAGAGAAATGAAATGTATTTACTACTTTATCTGTCATACACAAGGAACATTGTCATATAGACACACATAGTTATCAAAATATAAATTTTGTCCATATTGCCTACCCTATGTGTTTGTAAATATATACCTCTCTGTAATTTAAATTGAAAGTTTTAGAAAAAGCCTATGATTTGGCAGACCCCTCTTTTACATCCTGTAACACATTAATATGCAAGAACAATGCTGGAGTATACAATTGAACAAATGTTCTTGTCATGGATGAAGAAAGCGTTCTGTAGTATTAGAGTAGTAGACTATAGCAGAGTGCATTAGTTGGACTTCAAACATTTATTCTGTCATCCAAGATGCTTTGTCAGTTCTTCGCCAGGACAGAAATGATACAGTGTATTGAATACATTTACAACTAAAATTACATTTACTGCATGATTGAGAATCTTCGTAGTGATCAAAAATGTTTTTTTCTTTTTGCAAAAATGTCCATCGCAACCATTAATTACTCACTTAACTTTCAACTTCAGATCCAGATTGAGTTTCCCTCCATCCTTGACTCCTTCTTCTCCTTCCTCATTCACTTTCTGCTCCCGTTGCCATCTGAGCAGTCTTTGCCATTGGTTGCCCCCAGCACTAACATCACCTGTTTTATCCATTCTCCAAAGTGTAGCCTTAGACTAACATTGTTTTCTGAATGACGATGGCCTTTGCTCTCGATCTTCTTCTCTCCTGCATGAGCGTTGCACTTTCTTGGACAATAATTCAAGCAACCTTGTTGACTAGCATCAGGCAGTACTGCGTGGTTTGCCTAACAACAAACCAGGTCTATCTGAGCACTGCCTGGTGATGCAGGTCTCTATGGAAGAAAACCACAACAGATGTCATGTGTCCTCTGGGAATCCTTCCCTCGCCTAGAAAACCAGAGAGGTCTTCCTCTGCACATCCCAGAGGCTGCTAGAGACATCAAACAATGACTGGAGTATAGAGCCCAAGAGAATGTGTCACAATCAATAAACATACAGAGTGCACTGTATATGTACTTAGAGATATGCCACATTAAGAGAGAAAACTAATAATTAAAGGAGACAATCATGTTTTTTTATTCCATTTATTTGTATTAGTTTTTAACTAGGAATAATATGGCCAAAATGAAATGTTTGCAAAAAATAAAAAATATTGACTTTTGAAAGAAATGTGTTATTGGTATTTAATTGAAAAATGTATATCATTAAATAGCAACTTTGAAAGTGAAACTGTGAAAGTGAAATTGAAAAACTTGAAATGGGAACACGGAAAAGCTCAAATGGACACGTGAGAGTGGAAATGTGCAACGCGAGTTTAAATGAAAAGCTTTAATTATATCTTTAGAACATTTAAACATGTTTTTTTTTAACCATTTTCTGCCCTCCATTTAGCATTTTGCTCTTTTCTGTTTGCATATTTTATTTTGGGTTGATGGTTCATCATTATGAATTGTCTGCCCAACAGTACAGCGACCCCTAATGGCTGCGCCCCCAAACAACCTGTCCTGCTATATAATCTTCAGAACAGTACTGCTACATAAACAAATCTAATTCCATATCTACAACATTAAAACTTTTCTGTTTTTCTGATAATACTTATTTACTTTTTAATTTTGAATGTGGAACTACTTGACATGTAATATTTGGATCAGTCTGACTGCCCACATTAACTGTAGATTGAAGTTTCACAGACTGACAGAGAGCATCAAAGACCAGCCTATGTCATCGAAGACAGGAAATCATCAGCAGCATTTTAACAAAACAATCCTAACAAACTCACGGTCCACTAGCCAGCTTTCAGCCTTCATCAGCAGACAGCGTTTGTCAGACTATGATTTCCAAGGTCAAGAATGAACTTTGATGTTTAATTTTTAAAGGGGCACTCCACTGAAGTTCAGTTTACTCGTCACAGGGAGTACTGTTCAACCTGTCTGATGTCTTCTGTGGCTCTGGAGGGAGCTTTCTGAAGTTTGAAAAAATAACTCAGATGATGTCATAGTGATGGTATCAGGGTCATCTCAGCTTGGGCTTGCGACTTAACATTTTTAACTTTACAATCAAAGTGTGTGGTTTACATTTAAGAAGTGGGCATTTAGGAGGCAAGGGAGGCTCTAACTAAAGACATTATTTAGTTGCATTAGGGGAAATGTAGGATGCAGCGTTTTTGGAGCTAGAGCCATAGTGGGGACTAAAAGTCAAGGTATCGTGGCCTCTGCTGCTTCAAATTTTGATCCATTTTGTTTTACTAATCTGTCTCTTGTGAGTCCCCCAACTTTATGATACAATACAAAATTGGAGTGCCCCTTTGAGCAAACACAAGATGAAGTCATAGGATGAGATCTCAACAGCTACTGAGGTCACGTCAATATATCTATCTTCATGACAACTAAGCAAACTGTCGAAGACCATGTGATATGGTCGAAAGTACCAGGAAAAGATAGTTAGCAGACTTTGAGTTGGGATTATTTTGTCAAACTACTATTTCCAAAGTCAAGAATGATGCTCAGTCATCATGAGCTGGTTTCTGGATTACTTTTCATCTGTTTCTCATACTAACGGCCTAACATAACCCATATCAACATTAGTACACAATGAAGAGTTAGTATGGAATTGGGTCACAGTGTTTGCTCCTTAATTTTGGCACTTTAAACCCTTCATACAGCAGAGTGGGGCAGAGTCGCTGTGGGTGTGAGTCAGAGAAGTCGTGTGGGAGGAGTTAAAGTAAGATGGCTGCGGGAAAGAGAAGAGTGCTTGAGAAATCATCAAATGGGATGTTTATATGTCGCTAACAGGATGCACAGCAGCCCGAACGAAGGAGTGGTTCATTTGTTAGCTTCCCCGGCTCAGTGTGGTCTAGCTCGCTGGTTGTCTCCAGGTTACTTGCGTGCTGGTCATCCGTTTACTGCTCTGACATTGTGGAATTCATTAGCAGCTAGTCGTTAGCAACCCACCAGCGCTAACTTACTAGCAACCAGCTAGCAGGTATCTGTGGAAATCAGCACCTCGCAACAACTGTTGAGACTCCTACAAACATCCAAGGTGAGTAACTTCGGAATTAACTAATATTAAAGTGCACCAGCACTTCAACTTGATAAAATAACTATATACATGGTTGACATTTCTAAACGGGCTAATTATCTGTGCTGTATCAACTAGCTTGCTACATCATCTCGCTATTGACATGCATTGATTGTTGTTTTCCGGCGGACCCTAGCGTCGCCGCTTCGGTTCGCTAACATGAGATCTGGCGCAGGATGATGACTTCAAGATCAGGCGTAAAGCCCAAATGCTAATAAGATAACGTTAATTAATCAATCATTTTAAAGGCAAGGACGTACTATTTGATGGTTGCGCTAACAGTCTGTCAGACTGAAGGGGACACATGACTCAAAACACTGCAGTGATTGATGTCTGACTTTGCATGATACGATCTGTGAACGTTGGCGTCCTGAATGAACGCTAAATGAGTGGATATTGTTTTCTCTGAAACTTAACCACAAGGAGTGCTTTTGTTGTTATCTCAAACCATGTCAACTGTGGCTAAAACACTTAATTCTTCAATAATCTGTACTCTAAATGCACCTAGAGATTGAGTAGATCAGTTCTCTTGATCAAAGGCAAATGGCCACTCTCAAAGTGTAGGGCTGGGTATTGAATATCAATACTCTGAGTATTGACTGGAATGTGACTGTAGCATATAGTATTGAAAACTTTCAAGTATTTCTTTGATTTCATATTTTCTGCTTCAAACTATAATTTTGCTATTTTGACAAACTCAAGGTCAAGAATGAACTTTCATGCTCAAATAATTTGATTGACAGAAAATTAATCTGCAACAAATTTGAAAATGCCAAACGCCACAAATTCACTGGTTTAACCTTCTCCAATGCGGATATTTGCTGGTTCCGTTAGTCTCGATGGAGGTACATTAAATATCTTTGGGTTCTGGAGTGTTGGTCGGATAAAACAAGCAATTTAGATATGGCCATGTCACCAGGGCTCTGGGAAATCGTGATGGACATTTTTCACTATTTAATCAATTAATCTAGAAAATAAGCTGCATATTAATTGATAATTAAAGTAATTGCATTTTATATAGGCAAAGGTCTGCTTCGCATTAAGACTAAATGACAAAGTGATGCACTTGAAGTTTGTTCTGTTTTGGGAACAGTCACTGACATCTCCAGAGAACTGATTGAAAGTGACCCACCTAAGCATTGCATGACAAGATTTTTGTATCTCCAGTGTAGATGTCTTTTATATAGACCTAGTGTTTTGCCTGATCAGTTCACTTTTAAGGCTGAAATCTATTCTCAGAATAAGCTTGGATTATGCATTGTGTGTCATAACAGAAACATCCTTTTTTAATTTTTTTTTTATTTTAGACAACTTTTGAAGGTGGGTTGAGAAGCTGGTGGTCATAGTGAGGGGTGGTGGTTACAGAGCGAAAGTATTTGTTGGTACAAGAAATCAGTAAACAGGCTACAGGAAATAAATGATTGCATTTTTTTTAAATTCAACCTTTATTTAACTAGGAAGTCCCTTGAGATTAAAATTTTGAGGGAGACCAGTACAGGTAGTGCGAATGTGAAGGACAGAATTTGCAGAGACCTTGGAGCACTGCCAGTTTTCACACCTGTGTACACCTGGCCAATATCCTGCAGAAAGCAGGTGTGGCTGTCAGTTTGTCAGTTGTAGGAAGTCACAGAAACTTTGGAAGCTAGCTTTTCTCTACTTTCAGTCTGTCTGAACTTCTGAGAGAGTATATCTTGGCCTGTAGACTTTGTAGTGTATATTATAACAGTCAAGACAAACTGGTATGGTGTGTTTAATCACGAACCTTTTGTCAAACTTTCTTGTCTTTAAAAAGGCAGCCTCCCTTTAGTGGAATCTGTAGTTGAACTTTGAACACATTTCATGGGTGGTTTTTATGATGCCGTGTGTGTGACCTGAAAATAAAACACATTTTGAATTTCCGTATGTGGTATACCTCATATTAGCCGAGTCCTGCATGTCACGGTCGGAAAGTTTTGTCTTAAATGCTGAGGAAAACTGGCTTATGTGCATTTAAGGTAATTGCATATGGTGAATCATAGACATACTCTATTTTCATCGAGCTTATTTTCAGTCTGTTATTTTGCTATAGATATCTCTATTTTGACTCTTTGTGGGTTGAGTTTCTTTCCGCTTTAATGTCTGGAAATGGATTCATTTAGTGCATTTAAAGAAAAGATAGAATTTTCTCTGAGCAACTTGAGTATCATTAACTTTGACTAACCTGCTGAGGGCTGGTGAATTATTAAAAAAAAAAAAAAAAAAGGTGTGGACGTTAAATTTTACCTGCCTTTTTCAGTGCTTTTTCTGTATAGATATTCAATAAAGAAAAGCATTTTTCCTTATTGATATAGGGAAGTCGACTCAGAAGTCATCAAATCTGTTACTCTCACAAGTAATAACAAATACTTTTGTAATCTAATTTTTAAGTTTATATCTAGACTTCCTTAACAACAGTGTGGCACTGAAGTCATTAATCTACTGAACCTTGCTGGGCCAACCAGAGGGGTCTTATGAATGATCTTTTATTCAACACTTGAAGGCAAACAGCTTCACATAAATAGGTTTGAAACTCCATTAACCAATGCTTGTGACATTAACTATGAACTAAATGCATTTTAGTGAAATCGGGTTTCTCCAGCAGAAATCAAACTTTGATAACCAGGTTTCTCTTAAAGGAATAAGCCAAAGAAAATATATCTTTTAAGTATTGAATAGGCCTGTTGGCTTGAAAGGTGGGTCTCCAATGTTTGCAGTTTGCTCCTTCATTCATTTCCGATGGCAACACAGAGTCACAGCAAACAAAAAAAAAAAAGGCATCAAAACCACTCCTGCAGCATAATCCACTTCTCCACTGTTTATCCAGCTGGTCAGTTGTTTCCAAGTAATCCTCACAATAAATCACTAAAAACACTGCTTCCGGCAGATATTTTTGGAGTTATCAGGATGTGAAATATGCAAAAGAGAAAATAAGACAGATCTCTTAAAATGAACAACTAATTGGTTTCCTTTTTAGAAAAATCTTGCTTTAATTACATAAAATAATATTATCTGTGCCATATTAAATCCTCGGTTTTAAGGGAAAAAAAATTTCTGAAATGCAAAAACAAACACCTTTTGCTATAAAAAAGGTGTATATACTTACGTGGCAGAACTACAACCTAACTACAGCACAAGCAAAACATAAGCCTTTACTGTCTTCTTTGTGGCATTTGTAGGACTGTGACTATCATAATAATGAATGAAGCTCAGGCTTTCACAAATTGACTGCAGCTTTTTTTTTCTGTGGTTAATATCTTGAACAAAACCTAGCTAATTTAGGGACAGATTAAAAGCCCTCTAGTGTTTCTGTCGACAGAATCCCTTCATTTGTTAACGAGGCCTTTATTGTATTGTATCTATCAAAAGCAAACTCATTGCAGAAAGATAAGACTGGCAGTAGCAACGCAATTCAGGCAGTGTGTCGCTGGCGTTAGGGATGTTAATGATGATAATTAATGGATCAAGAATAAAGTAACTGGCAGTGCACAAAGGTGGAGGATTTGTGCATCTTCAATATGACGGCAAAGGTGTCACTGATAAAAATGACGTGTTGGAGGTTTAAGTTTGCCCAAACTAAAGTACAAGTGCCTGTTGCCTGCAACTCTTCGTGAGTTCCCTGTGACTGCTTCCTTTTTTATCTTTGCTTCCTTGCGATATTGTGCAAAACAGATCAACCGTATTTCTTATCAACAAAAACTTAAAGAGAACACACTTTGCATGCAACGTAGATACTACTAAGACATAAATCTGTTGTCAGGAGATCTGTGTAGCCCATTTTATAGAACCTTTTTAGTTGATACAAGAATGGATTACGCTTTGTTTTAAGTAGAGTCTCATCTAATTTATGCCCTTCAGTAAAGCCTGTAAATTGTACAAAAATGTTTTGTTTAACCTTTCTGACTTTTTGGCCAGTTTGTTGAATAAAGGTTGGTTGGAGCAGGAACAGCTATTTTGAGTGGCAATATTTTGGATTGAAGTACTGAATTTGCTATGGTTGTGGGGCAGAAATCACCCATGTAAATCATTGAAGTAAAGCTTTCATTGAAGAAAAGCATGCATCTTTATAAGCTTTAATGATTAATCTGTCATTAACTTGGCTCATGCTTGAAGCAAGAAAATTGCTTGGAATTTGCATCCATAATAAACGACATAAAGGACAGACAGTTACTCGTATGTTGAGCAGAAGGTGGACTGGCTGTAGCTTTTCCACAGAAGGACCGAATGGTTTCCCTGGTAACGACATACTGTAGAGGCTGACTTATGTTTGTTTAGGAAAACACAAAAAAACACAGATGCTCTTCAGCACAAATTATTATATTTCTGAATTAAAGAGGTGTTTTGTAGGGCTGGAGGGCGGGACAATGCATGCTGACAGAGGTTTAGCTCTCCAGTTTATATTGAGGTAGTTGTCACTTTAATATGTTTGGCTGTATGGGACCATTTCATGCTATGCCGCAAATGAATGAATAGGACTTCTTTATGGAAATACTGGATTACATTTTTTTCCATTAATGTGATGAAATATCTTGATTTTTCAGATATTTAATTCAAGTTTAATTTACTAGATTACCTAAAACAGACATTCCTATTATTTCTCTTAAGTTTTGAGAAAAATGTAGGCCTACATTTTCACAATGTATATTTTGCTATCATCTTGCAAAATCAAATATACAGTGACTGAATATTATATCCATATTTCCTACATGAACTGCTGGCATGAATAATACACTTTCAGAATTTTATTGATGTGGTGGGCGTCAGACATGTATAATTGTTGGGTAAAGCACTTTTCCCCATCAGTTTTAGATTTGGTGCATAGTGTGACATACACAGCGACTACCATAAATATAAAAACTAGAACATTACTTTTTCAGAGCCAAACTGAGGGAAATACAGGACGATATTCAAGTAATGTACACTTGGAAAACACACAATTGCATATTTATATTTTGGGAGCCTTAAAAGAAGGATTTGGAAGGTTGTGAAATGTCTTACAGATTCAGGTTTACATGCTGATGTCTATGTTCTGTTTTTTTCTT
This sequence comes from Siniperca chuatsi, assembly GCF_020085105.1. Lineage (NCBI taxonomy): Eukaryota > Metazoa > Chordata > Actinopteri > Centrarchiformes > Sinipercidae > Siniperca > Siniperca chuatsi. Next base: position 21,891,392 of record NC_058053.1, read on the forward strand.
TGTTTACACAGTGCAGAGTGCCCGTCCTGACTGGCTATGGAGTGGTGTTGGCTTCAGACTGGATGACAGGGTCTACAGGGAGGACAGGGTCACTCAGATTCTAAAGCAGCAGTGGGTTTTTCCTAGACGTACACTGAACGGCAGTGACAGCGCGTTTGCAGCTGCCCTCCTTCTCTCTGTTTAGACACACTTTCCCTCCCCTTTACCATCCTCCTCCTCCTCCTCCTCCTCCTCCTTCCTTCCTTCCTTTTCTTCCCTCTTAATTTCTTTTTGCCTTCTGTTGCTTCTATACTCCGACCTTTTTAACTGGAAATCCTCTCGTCTTTGAATTCTTGTGACCTGCCTCTCAGTGGGTCCAGCATGAGCTGGCTGAGCAGGTTGAACCCTCGGGGTCCTGGGAGTCGGTCCGGCCGGAGCGCCGCCCCCTCCAGCCCGTGCACTGCAGACCCGGAGACCTGCCTCATGGTGTTTAAGAACCACTGGAGACAGGTGAGCTGGAGACAAGCCTCTTCTCTTAAATTTTGATGAAATTACATATTTTGTTATGATAATGACATATTGTACACTTTGCGGCCTCAAAATTTCATTTTTTACAACTTGGATTTTAGTTTTACTGAATAATATTTTACTCACAAACTTCATAGCTGAGATGTGGAGACACAGCATCTCTGCTATACTCAGCTTTACCATTAAGTGTACAGGGCAACCACACAGGCCATCAGAAGGGTTTAGAAGTACTCAGTAGAACAATACTATCCAAACCACTTATTTGAAAGTACTTAAGTAGTTTGGATTATGTGTGTCAGACTTTGAAAACCTTTGCTTTAACCTGTTTAGGGCTGCAACTAACAATAATTTTATTGTTTTGAACAATTTAGTCTATTTAATGTCAGAACAGGGAAAAATGTGATCAACCAAATTCCCCAGAGCAAGTGAATTCTTCAAATTGCTTGTTTTGTCCAATCAACCACCCAAAGATATTCAGTTTACAATTATATGCTTGATAAATTACACAATTAATTGATTATCAAAATTTCAAATTTTTTCTGTTAACAGAGAATTGATTTTCTATTGATAAATGTTTGCACAAGTAATTTACAATGGTTGAGAAAATATTGGCAGGTTTTGTTTTCTTTGTTTTGTGTTGAGCAGCATACAGATAAAGCTTGAATGTTCACTTTTGGTGACAGTAAATGACAAAGAAACCAGTTCAAATTTTAAGGCTCTTCATTTGTTTTAGTGAATGATTATCTGTCCAGACACCAAGTGTGAATATTCACACATTCAGTTGGCAGTGCCAGTGCTGATGACAGTAGTCAGTCAGTCTACTTTAACAATGTGACTGGCTTATGTCCAATCACTGGCTGAAAGTTTCATAGGTTACAGAGCCTTGCCACTTCCTAGCTGTTGAATTTCCTCAGAGGCAAAATAAGACATCTGAGTGATACTTATTGGTCTGGCTCAATGGTGTGTTTAAGCTTTGCAACTGGACATTTTGCATGGATGCTTACTAATTGTTCAAGGAGAAATCCATTATAGAATAAGCAGACATCATACTTAAAAGGTGGATATGTTGTAACTGAATTGCAACATATCATATTTGTGTGTACAAACATAAATATGCGCTATGCAACATTATTTTTTATTAGGCTCCAGTCCTCCAGCTCATAGGCTACATTTAACACACACTTCAAGCTGCTAAAACACCATGAAGCACATCCCTTATCTGCAGAAGCTGCTCGCACATCTGCAAATTCATCATTGCTGTAGTCATGCTGACTGCTGGACCTCCTGATAAATGTTGTGAAATCTCTCCTCATTTGTCAATGTGTTTATTTTTATACCACTACTGTGCAATTTTGTTACATTTTATCTGTACCGTGTTGCAGTGCCAGTAATTACTTTTACTGCATTTATAATATCTGTGAACGCATTTTAGAATTCAGTAAATCAGTTACTTTGTAAAAATTTAAAGTAAATGTTCATATAACACCTTTTTTTTATTTTTATTTTTAAGGGTAGAAAATACAGCAAACACATTTTTCAACAGATCAAAAGGGGCAAAGATTTTCAGATTTGACAGTCCATCATATCTGTCATCCATAACAAATAGGCCCTTTTCAAAGCAGACATTGTGACTTGTCATAGTAGAAAAAACACAGGTTTTACCAATAACATGAACAACTGCTACGTTCAAATCAAGAGGCCTGTGACATTGGCTGTGTCTGAAATGACTTACTTGTTCACCAATTCACTACTCCCTACATACCGAACGCTTAACAATTAGTGAGCAGTAAAGTTAGACACTTATGAGTCATCATCATTTGCATTTTGCTTCATCACTGACAGCCGTAGTGTTGCAAAACTGTAATTTTGATATCTAGAAAATGCACCACATTGCGTTATTGGAACGTTATGTTAGCAGAAAGTAGTGTGCATGCCATGGACATTACTTTTTTCATTCCACTCATAGAGCATAGATTTCACACCTAGAATTCAGACACTTAAATAAAATGTCAAACAGTAAATATAGTGGAATATATAGTAAATACAGAGTGATTTCGGACACAGCCTGTGTGACAGTGAGCCACAGACAATACCCTGAAACCGAAGCCGCTAAATGCAAATCAGCCATCATTCATTTCATTAATTACACCTGCGCTTTTCCTACTGTGACATATCAAAATGTCCAGATTAATGAATTTAACCAGTCTAATAACCCCACTGTTGTATGCATACTGAATTCAAAACCTCAATTCAGAACTGAATTGAAATGGAATGTCTCTAAATGTCTTTTAGAGGTCACACTTTTGTTATTTTTTCATCTCCTCATAGAAGGACAGCAGTGTTAAGAGTTAAACATTACACTAAAACACTGTTCCTTTATTCAGGTCTCTTGGGTGTTGGAGCAGCACGAGCCTTCATCCTCCAGCGATGACCTGACGGCAGTAAGGAATCACACCGACCAGATGTTATGTCTGCTGGCAGAGGAGCGGCCTGCTGAGAGCTCAGAGGGCGGTGCCAGCGTGGCACTTATGGGCCCCATACTGGAGCTGGTGGTCACCGAGAATATTCTGGAATGTCTGGTTCAGTGGCACCTCCGCCGCGGCCTGGACCCAGACAGCCAGGGGGCGCTGCTCAAGCTGTTTGAGATGCTCATCGGCCAGTCCCAGCAGCCTCTGCTGCAGCACACAGCCGTCCTCCACCCCCTGCTGAGGCTGCTGGGAGCTTGCGCTGACTCAGAACTTGGTTGTCCTTCGGCCCTGGAAAACAGCCTGGTACTGCTGCTCAACCAGGTACGTTCACCTACGGTCTACATACTTATCTAATGTGTATATAGTTGCTGACAATCTACATTAGAACTTGTTCGTTGTTGGCCTTGAATTTGCAAAATGTCATCTAAAGGTGAGAACAGATCTTAAGGTTATTGAGACCTACAAAGACTAGATACCACACACGTAACAACTATTTCTACCAACATAATGCAGATTTTTTTGTCTTGACAGTCAGACTGAGGTAGACTATGATTGTTCTGGTAACTCTAGAAATTCCAGGAGAACGCTTTAGGGGGAAGTTTGCACTGCAAGAAGTTTACCTTGCTAATTTAACTGCAATGTACATGTAAAAGGAAAAAGGAAAGAAAATGCTGAATTTGGATGAAATGGTGGATTGGCTTTGCTAAAATCAGAAGAAAGTGTTAAAAAAAATGTTAAACGTACCTTGTCCTGCTTGTATCTCTAATTTATTTATATAGTAGCCATGGCTTTTTCCTGATTGGCTGACAGCTTTACGTTAAAATCATAGAACAGGACACCTCAAACATAGTTTCACTCAGGAGTTAACCAGTGTTCCAGATTTGAGCATAAGGTACAGTATATTACACTGCAGGCATCCATAATAACTAACAGCTAGCTAACTCTCATTTGTGAAACTGACAACCATGGGTGATGATTTGAAGATGGCTTTTCTTTTTTTTTCTTTTTTCTTTGTAAAGTGATCATGGCATACACGCAAATTATCTGACACTGTAGTCCAACACTCCGAGGTGTCCTCATATAGAACAATAATGATATGGCAGTCGGTTCAATCATTTTAGGACACCTCGGAATGAGGTATCATTCAATATCAACACCTGATGTTCATGTTATGTATAACAACCTACCTAGTAATGATAACAGATGCACTTTTGACTCTCCATTGGACATGATTTTTCATCAGTGTTTCATCACTATTTTAGGCTAAACTATGGTACGGTTTTTAATTGTGACTGTAAATCCCCACCAGGTCTGTGTGTCCATGGCCCGGCAGCCTGTGGTTCTAGAGATGTTGTTCCGGGCGGCGCCGGCTCAGCAGGGCTCCACCAATCTGTTGATCTTCTCCCTCCTCGTGCCATTCATCCACCGGGACGGAGCCATCGGACAGCAGGCCCGAGACGCGCTGCTGCTGGTCATGGCGGCCTCGGCCAGCAATGAGGCCGTGGCACGTTACATCGCTGAGAACTCCTACTTCTGCCCGGTGAGTGATGGTGTTCATGAAAACCATGTTATCATGGAAAGCGTCGTATTTTAGATGTTAACTGGGGGTTTAGGAGAGGATGTGGTTACAGATGTTGAATTTGAACATCCTTTGTATTTGCTCATACAGTAATGCAGGTTTTCTTCCTGTCTTGAAGTTTCTTACATTTTTTTACGTACTCCCCCCAAGGTTTTTGGGGGGAGTTGTGTCACTTGAAACTATTGCTGTTGTGTTTCCGACCTTTGACACATTGTATGTGATATTGGGCTTTACAAAAAACTGGACTGGACTTGGTTGTAAGTATTTCCCTTACTTTGTAGTAAATTTTAAGTAAAGTTAAAGGATAATTCCAATATACCATGACCACAGAAAATACTTGTTTCTGAATAGCAGAAGATCCTACATTTATACTCAAACTTATTTAGTTCTGGTCAACAGTTAACTACTATTCTAAATATTTGCAAGTTTTATCAAACTGCAGGTAACCTTAGCAACACTACTGATGCCTCATGTAACATTAACATAGATTTTTGTTTTTTTGGCAGCTTTTTTAAGGGCCACAGCATGTGGCTGACAGCTGAACTTATAAGGGCATATCAAATATTCAAGCATTCATTAATTATGTTGTTAAATTGTTAATAACTCATGACTCCAAATAAAGGTGATCATTCGGGTTTGATGGTTTATTAACATCCTCAAGTTTTCAGTTTCCAACATCAGGGTAAAATCCCACTGAGCTTCTTTCAAAGGGAAATATTTGGAAATATACAACCTGTCTTTTTCTTTTCTTTTACGCTATGTTATATGGTCAAAAACCTTTTTTTTCCCCACTGTTAGCTTAGCTGACTTAACTGTAATTCACATTCCTAGGCAATACGATGCATAAAATATCAAAGTCAACTCTATTATTTATAGTTAATTTTGGCTCTCACAGAAAAGGGCCATCAGTATTTTATACACATTAATATGACCTACTCTATAATGATGTGATAGTTGAGGACAGTTAATAATGTGGGATCCTGGCTTGCTTTCAACACTGCTTTTAAGAGAGGGGTGTGTGTGCTATGTACTTCTTTTTTCAGTTATTTCTTTATTTATTTTCATCATAACATAATTGATGAAAAATAAATAAACTGTGGTCACAGTACATACAGTATATCTCTTTTCTACATAGAATCAAAGCACATCTAACCGGGCGGGGCGGGTGTTTAGAGGTTCATAAGAGGTTCCCATGTTCTCAGAAAGATATCGTCCTTATTTTTTAAAGTGTAAGTGCGCTGTTACAGTTGTAATGTTTTGTTCAGAATGTGTTTGAACAAAGTAAATGTTTGAGGTCTTTGCTGGTTCCAGTTTAGCAAGATGCATTTCTTTTCTAATGTGCTATCTACTTCTGATTTATTAGTGATGGTGTGTATGATAATGGAAGGGGAAGGACATGACTATGCACTCTGACAGAACATTCATCCTTATCTACATCCTATCAGCTTTGTCTCAACTTAGAAGGCTTCCTGTAGAAATCTTAAAAAATAAGCACCTCACCCAACAATACACGTTTACCATGTTTAAGATAAACAGATAAATCGAAAATCCTCTGTGTCACACAGACCCCTAAATGCTGCTGCTTTACACAAATCAATAATGTCTAAGCGTAGAACAAAACAAACAGATCTTCTATTAAGTTGTGATCACAATTTACTTTACTTGTAGATATAATAGCAAAAACACTCTGTCTCTTTCGACATATTTTCATATTAGAAAGTTGTCCGACACCGAGGATGAGACAGAAGAAACATCCGGGGCAGACCCCTCTATCCCAAGGGAGAGAATCAAATCCAGGGTGTTACGACTGCTATGAGCAGGTTCATGTACAAAGCGGGTCACAGGCCTTATTTAAGTGAATATTGATGTCACCAATAACTAAGATCTTATCAGAGTGAGAAATAAGAACTGAGATAAAATCACCAAATTCTTCTAAAAAATTGGGAGTAAGGGCCCATCATTTATCACTGAGGCTTAAGTAGATGATCTGATATTCATAAAACCAAATTTGAGGGTCTTGTTAGGGTTGTACTTTTCAATACTAGACAAACCAGTGGTGCTACAAGTAGATAATGTCTTGATTGGAACAAGATGCCTTTTGTTATTAGTAGAAGGTTTTAGAGGCTAGTGTATATGACGTTGGAGGGATAGAGTAGTGATTTTGTTTTGTAAGAATCTACCAGGTGCTTTCTGGGACATTTCATCACTGCCAGTGATGGCGATAATAATTAGTCTTAGTCTGTAAATGACAAAAAAATATATAGAAGATTGTGAGCGGTGTCTGCCTGTGTTGTAGTTTTTTCCAGCTGCCACTAGGTGTTATTAAAGAGTCATATTTTGCTGATTGCACTTTAAAATGTGTGTCTACTAAATAGAGTGTGCCTGCTGGATTTAATTTTGATAGTGACTCAGTGCAAGGCGAAGACGTGTGTGCATACATTTGGACATCAGGACCATCGTTCTAAATCCAGTCTTAACAGCCAAAATCTGGTCACAAATGACACAAATGAGCGTCATTATAGCTTCAAAACTGCATTACGAGGGTGAACGGTGTTGTGTGATGAATATATCTGTATACCATAGTTTTATGCTGTGGTCAGTACTCTGTTACTCTGCCTGTTCACTTTGGTGTTAAAGAGTCAGCTTAGCTATTTTCTGCTCGTCCTCCTTCCAGCAGCTTCAGTCTGACCTACTTACAGGCTAGAAGGACCAGTGGAGGTGGCATCAAGGATCACACTCCTCTCTGCCTGAGTCTCACTGTTTTCTGCCTGTGCATTCTCACACAATCTAATCAGCTTTGTTTGACACATTTGGATGTAGCAATAGATTCTTAGACAACTGTAACAGCTCTTACTGTGTGGTACTTTAAGCAGTGCTCATCACAAACACACTCCTCTTTTCTCCCATCCTGCAGTTTAAGTGTAGAGCTCTTATTTGATGAATTTTGATTATTGAGTTGTTTGCATTTGCTTAGTCGGGCTAACGGGACCAGGTTTCTCCATCATATATTTTCACTGGTCCAGCAAACAAGAATGCAAAAATACAGTTTCATAAATGTCATCAGCTGTTGTCAAAACACTAAGTCACATGAGGGCTTTTACCTCAACTGTAAAATTGGAACTTTTCCATCATGTCTATACATACTGGGAAGTCATTTTGCTTATTCAACTCCCTTTTCAAGAGTGCAATAGGTAAGTGAGCTGTTGTACATATCCGTAGAGTCATTGGTGGTGTTATGAAAACAAAATGTGTTTCAGCCAAGGTACAAGAGAACACTACGAAGTATTATGTACATTATAAACATGTAGGATCTATTATGGGATTTATTATAGGGCTGCATATTACTTTAATTATTCATTAATCTGCTGAATATTTTCTTGATTAATTGATTAATCATTTAGTCTATAAAATGTCAGAAAATGGTAAAAAATTACCCATCATAATTTTCATAAGCCAATGGTGACATCTTGAAATTACTTTGTCAGACCAACAGTCCAAAACCTAAAATATTTTGCTTGAAAAATGACTTAGTCTATAATCAAAATAGGTGCTGATTCTTTTTAATTAATTGACTTATTGTTTCAGCTCTCGTTTGTTATTTTGTTTTGTTTTTTGTTTCCATTGTTACAAAATCGAGTAATTTATCTGCAAAAAAACGTTGTACTTCAAGGATACACACAGATTTTTACCTGAGAGCTGTCCAGCACCTCAATCACCCACTGACCCACTCGGGCTGTTGAGAGTCAGCTGTCTCATCTGAAGTCTCGCTGTCTCTTCTCAGGTGTTGGCGACCGGCCTCAGCGCTCTCTACTCCTCTCTGCCTAGGAAGATTGAAGTTCGAGGAGACGACTGGCATGCCCTGCGGCGGGAGGACTGGATTGGTGTGTCATCGCTTGTGCTGTTCATGAACTCACTGGAATTCTGCAACGCTGTGGTGCAGGTTGCTCATCCCCTGGTCCGCTGCCAGCTCCTGGACTACCTCCACAATGGCTTCCTCGTACCTGTCATGGGCCCCGCACTGCATAAGGTGGGAAGGAAAAGGATGGGTGGCCGAAACAAGATCACGGTTACTCTGGTTAATCATAGACCTCCCTGTCACCAAATTACATTGGAACCATTTTTGTCAGAAAATGATTCCAAAGCTTCTATTTTGCAGCTTTTGCTTTGAGCACCACAATCTACCTGCATGGCCAGATTTTTTTTTGTGATTAGGGTAAACTGACCCTGTAAGTAAAGCTGGATAAGGTGGACCACAAATTGTGTACCAGATGAAAATTGACCACTCGTTTATGGCTCCTCTTAAGTTACCGGAAGACATTTTTTATCATGTGTTTGAAGTGAATTAGCAGGAGACTTGGAACAATTGTGTGAACTGGTTTATTTGCTGAACTTTCTTAAACAGAGTGAGTCAGAGTCTGAGTCAAACAAAAAATCATTTCACAATATTTCAAGAAATTGTCTCATAGCCTGTTTTTAATCTTAGACTTCATCTTATTCATGGGACAGTTGTCGCACTGCCCTCTTTTGCAGTTTGGATACAAATGTGTGTGTGTGTGTTTGTAGTCGTCGGTGGATGAGATGATCGCCAGCACCGCCTACCTGGACCTTTTCCTGCGCAGCGTGTCAGAGACTTCCCTCCTCAAAACCTTCCTGCGCTTCATCCTGCTGCATCGCCACGACAATGACACCATCCTGGACACACTGCTCACACGCATCAGCAGCAATTCAAGGGTATAAAAATATATATGTGTTTGTGTGATAGCCTCAAGGCCCTTATGTGAACTCAGTTGTGTGGGTTGTGAGTGGGCTGAGAGCAATAATTTATTGAAAGTGACTCCAGTAGAATACAGAAGTATTATGTTACACTTTGTATGTAGTTGGTAAAACAATCCACAATCAAACCTGTATACATAATCTTAAATTCCCTCCAAATAAATACATTTCAGCCATTCTGAGACAATCATAGTGTTTAGAAAAAAGAAACAGGATTTCATCACTGTTTCATGTTTCAGTGGCTGTCATCTTTGTTTTAGTTTAAACATCATTTCAGAGGGCTGCAGAGGGAAACAGTGGAAACAAAACAGAAAGTAAGGACTTCAGCTTTAAAGGAAAGCTGTGGTTTTTGACAACTTAAGTCTTATATTTTGTAGTTTTGGTATCACTCACATGATAACATTTTAATATAGCAGTACCACTGAACACAGGATTCCCACGTCCTGAAAAATTCTTGAGCAGTTTTTCATTACTCGAACACACCTGGAAATTTTGTGAAATTTCTGATGGGGATTTGTGACAAAATAATAATAATACATTTTTATATATATAAAAACTGTTTTCTAACTACTTTCCTGACCATGTGTTGCAGCTCTGCATGGTATCGTTGAGCCTCTTCAGGACTCTTCTCTCCCTGAATTGTGAAGACGTCATGCTGCAGCTCATTCTCAGGTATGTCTGCACATCTCAGCATAGGCTCATTTAATATGTTGTTTTTAGATGTAGTATCTGGGTCCTTTGAGCAATTTTATTTTTTAGTGAAATATATTTTCATATTGGCAAAGAAACACTCAGTTTGTGTCACTAAGATGTGTGTCCTCATTTCAGAATGTTGAAAAATTAAACAAGGGGATAGTGTTGTTTAGTCACTGATAGAGAACATATTGTGCCCACATTTTAAATCTTTACAAGCATTTTGTGAACTTTTGTGAACTTCCAAGGCCAGTTTTGCCTAAGTTTGTCTTCAGGAATAAAACAGCACGTCCCGCTGTTTGTGACTTTGTACTTATGGGTATTTCATCACCAAGATGATTGAGAATCTTGATTAATACATTAACTAAAGTTTATAACTGCAGTGTGTGACCAGGTGGCCTGCGCCAGCGAGATAAAATAGCCAACATTGCCAATGAAAATGTGGTATCAAAAATTTGATTTCACCAAAACACAAACAACAGTCTGTTTAAAGTTTTGAAATAATAATTTATGTTTGACAGCCTGAATAGGGAATAACTATGTAAATCCAGATTAAATGGTTTGTGCATATGTGTGTGTGGTTTGCTCCCAGGTATCTACTACCCTGTACCCATGTAATGCTGAGTCAGCGTCGTGCTATCAGGGAGGCTGATGTGTATGGAAAGTCAGCAGACAAGTTTCTGTCGCTGATTCCAGAGTGCTGCCGGCTGAATGCAACACCCTCTGGTGAGCGGGACGAGGACAGTGCATTCTGGGGCAAAGGTGAGCAACACCTGTGGAAAAGGAACAATTCACACTTATAGCTTTGGTTGTAAACATGAAGTGAACAACTATGGATATGTGAACACTCAACACTGTGAGTTGTGTTTTGTGATACTATATTTGACTGTGTTTCACCAGTACTGGCCAGCTGCACATATAACACTGTGTAGCCTGAGCAGTGAAAAATAATCTGTGAAAAAAAGTCTAAATAAGCTGCTGCCTGTTAAACTACATTGTGTTATCTTTCACATCCCTTTAATAAATCCTAAAATGTTGTGCAATGTGTACAATCATTTGTAAAGTTGTGTTCTGTTAATTCGTGCGCTCAAATTAAGTAATTCAAGAGCACAAATGATTGATTTACGTGCCCTTTTTTTCTCATGACACCTGCTGGGCTCTGTAGAAAGACCAATTTTCTGCATCTAATTGTAATATCAAATCAAAACAAACTTCTCTGTGTTGTATGTGTTCATGTTTGTTTGAGTTGTAAAGCCAATAAGTTTTATGTTAACTTACCAGTGGTGTTAGAAAGTTAATGCCTGCTTGCGTCTGTATTCTGTCATCCTACAGTACTGAACAGTCCCAGCACAGAGTCTCCAGCCCCAGCCAGACCCAGCACCCCATCCCGCTTAGCTTTCTTCATCCGCCAACAGAGCAGTGGAGGTGGATCAGGAGGAGGGGGTCCCTCTACCCCCACCAGCATGGAGCCGCTGCAGTCTGGTCCATCTAGCTCCCACCCCCTGTCCCCTGACAGCCCTATGCATCAGCAGCAGACTCTCGCAGAGGGTCTGGACTGGGATTCAGGTTACCTGGAGTACCTCAAGGATGCCCGGCGGGGCATTGAGCTTTGCTCCTGGGCCTGCCGTGATTGGTCGGCACCCTATGATGGAGAAAACCCCTCCCCAAACACAGCCTCTCCACCCCCACCTCCCCCTACCTCCAACCCCTCCATGGCTATGTTCCCTGAGCACTTCTCTTTTCAGCAGGGAGGAAGCAGTAACACCCCTCCAGGCCAGCATAGGGCAGCCATTGTGGCTGCAGCACGATCCGAGTGGAGCAGCTCAGAGCGGGACAGCGGAGAGTGGGACGTTACTATCGGCAAAAACAACTGCATCAGCCTCACACCACGCTCCAAGAAACGCAGCCTGCAGAGAGAGGAGCTCCTGCCAAAGCCTGTACCTCATCTCGTCCCCCCCTCATCGTCTTCAGCCACCCCTTTATCAACTTCCCACCCCGCCTCGTCCCCAGCTCCTCACATTCCAACTTCTGCCATCACTGTTAGCTACCAGGCCATGTATAACGGAACGGTGGGGCAGGGGGATGGGTGTTCAGACAATCGGGACAGAGGACTGGAGGTAAAGAAAGTGAAGAGAGACTTGGGGGAGCAGCAGTATTTGGATGAAAACGCAAATCAAAATGGATCCCTTGTCACCTGCCCCTCCCACACTGCTCTCCCACAGTCCATTTTTAGCAACAGTGAAATGAGTGATGCAAAATCTCTTTGCCCTAACCAGATTCCCTCTCAGAGCTCCATCACCCAGCCAGCGCCTGACACCAAAGTGCTGACCAGTGACATCTCAAACCCACACAGTGCATCCTCAGAGCTTCCAGAAGCCAACCAGACGCAACAATCTGTAGAGAGTCTTATCCAGGAGCTGCTGGAGCAGGCACCAGGAGAACTACACCTCCCTGGAGACTCTAACGGCCAGGGTATCAGCATCGAGGCCTTCACACAGGAGCTGAGGGAGCTGGAGGAGCGGGTGAAGGAGCGCAACAGAGCAAGCTGCCAGCAGGAGGAAACTGCCAGAGAGTCCCTGTCTGCTGAGCGGCAGGAGGAGGAACAACAACTGTCCTTGGCCCTGGAGGTGAAGCTGACAGGTGACACAAAGGGAGAAGGGTCTGTGGTGGGCCTCTGTAGTCCTGCTAGACCACTAAATCAGCCTGCTTCTCAGCCGTACACAGGTAAGACTCACATTGTTGATGTCATATGTTCCTGCATGTGTGTTTTCAACCTAGATGTTTTATTTGCAGAGGGGCACTGTTAAAAGTGTAATGACTTTTATTGGTTGTATTTTTATTTTTTATTTTTATCAATGCCTGGTTGTGCAGCACAAGGTCATCATTAAGGGGTGGTATTTTATTTTATTGTCAGTGTGTCTCTTTCTCTCTGACTATTCGCTGTGTACCATGATCCAATACAAAAATGATAGATACATTTGTAATGATAAGCAATACTACGATTCTAAACCAATTACATAAGATACAATTCAGTTGCAGTTAGAATTTGAAAATTTTACTTCTTTAATAACAAAAGTGACTAAAATGGATAAATTATTTCCTCCATTGTTATTTCAAATACTGAATCTGAAATTCCCCTGAAAGTATGTTGCCTTCTTAAATAAGTAGTGAAGTGTGTGGTGCAACCAGCAGATTTTTATCACACTGCTGCGCATTTGAAGATTGCTTATGCTAGCCAGCATTATACTGTACACTGTAGTCTGAGTACCAGCTTCATGCTTTAACAGCACTTGAATAACATTTCTAGCAGCAGTATCCACCCAAGACTTAACAATTCTTCTTCTTTGTAATAACCTTTCTTTATAGGCTCAGGTTTTCATTAAGTCAAAGTCCTGAATTCATGGGGGAGAGAGTGTTTTACTCGCCACAGTGGCAGCACTGCTAAAGAAAGGTGCCGAGTTTCATTGTCCCCATTTAACCTCTACAAGCTGTTAAAGCACCCTGCTGCATATTTTTCACAGTTTGACAGCCTCTACGCCACCTCAGTTATTTAAAAAAAATCTGTCAAAGACGCTTCTGATTTCATCCCTAGTTTTGTTCACATGCAGCTGAGCTAAAGTTGTGTCTCGTATCTTTCCATTCAATGAACCATCAATCTTTCTCTGTGCAGGTCCATTCATGGTGGTTCTGTTTGCCAAGCTGGAGAACATGCTCCAAAACTCGCTGTACGTCAACATCCTGCTCACAGGCATCGTGGCCCAGCTGGCCTGCTATCCTCAGCCCCTCCTACGCTCCTTCCTGCTCAACACCAACATGGTCTTCCAGCCCAGCGTTAAGTCACTGATCCAGGTACACTGCACCATGCAGAACCTGTGATATATTGGCCTATGAATGCTCTCCATGCTTGCTATGGACCTTAACTGTATTACATTTCTAAACCAGGTGCTCAGTACAAACTGGAGAAAATAGTTTCTGTATTTATACTTGAAGTAATGAGTTTTTAGTCTCATTATTTAGGCATGGTTGTCCACTTTCAGCCCACCTCACTTCTGTGCTAACTTCTGTTCCAAAAGCATCAAGCCCACAATGCATTTGCATAATGTTTCTTTTACATATTCCATTTCTGTCCATATTCTCATATTGTAGATGGATGCCTAATACTGGACAGGACTTTTAAAAAGTAGCACTTCAGTTTTGGTTGAGTGACTCATTCACACACAGTGTGAACACACTCATAAATGCAAGGAAGTAAACCCTTTCAATTTAAATGACCCCATGTCCTTTTCTCTAGCTCCACACTCAGAGCCTTATCGTAGTGTCTTTCCATTCAGCACTTTAATACTGTGGAGTGTAATGTACATTGCAGCCTCTAGGGACTGCTAGCGTAGCTTCAAGTCTTATCCTCTATGTCAGAATCTTTAAAGTCAAATTAATAAAGTGAAATTTACTGTCCAAGTAATCAACAAATACAAGCCAGTTGCTTTTGAAGATCAATCAAAACTCTAAAAGTTTTGTCCCTGACTCACCTCAGGTTCTAGGTTCTGTGAAGAACCGTATCGAGGCATTTGCAGCCTCACATGAGGACTTCCCTGCCATGCTGAAGAAAGCTCAGCAGTACTTGGTGGCCCGAGGCAAAGTGGACTGGACTGACTCGCCTGCAGCAGTTCCTCCCCTGCGGCGCTCTGATTCACTAGGTGTGTGTGTATGTGTGTCATATGTTTCTGGTATCTATCTAATTAGGCAAAGTAGGACGGCTTTTAAGCCTTTCCGATATAGCTATTAAACTGGAACAGAATAAGATTTCCTCAGGAGTTTATAAGAAATCTCTTTGCATGTGATTCAGTTAATTATCAAGGCCTAAAAATGTCTCTTGATGTGAGTCACTGTCTTAATTTTCTCACAAAAAGTCTATTTAACAAGTTATTTCTATTATTTAGTCTAAAATCTTTCTTTAAAAAAGTGGACAAGTTTATTTATATAGCACAATTCAGTAGTTTCAAAATGCTTTATATACAATTTAACTTTAAAAAGAATTACAAACAGAAGAATTAATGACATCATTTACATTTTAAAAATATTTTAAAGAGACAACCATATTCATGAAATTATTCTAATGAACGTTAATGAAAAGAGAGAAACAAAATAATCTGACCTCAAGCTCAATTTAGTAGCTTTTTTTTACAGAGCTGGAAAAACCTAGTAAGTGGACCTTGAGTTCAGATTAATTTCAAGTCACATATCCTTTATCACTGTGATGACTTGTAAAATGTTTCCTTGTTCCAGTGAAGAGTCGTAAACCATCTCTCGGAGACCTGATCCTTCGTCACACCAACAGCCCGACCCGGGCTCGACACGCCGCTCAGCTGGCCCTTGCACACGTACGGGACGGCGGCCAATCACTGCACAGCGCTCTGTTCAGGGGCGGTGGAGGCGGAGGGGCCTCTGGCCTGGAGAAGCAAGCTGAGGCACTACGAGTGAAGAACGCCGTCTACTGTGCCGTTATCTTCTGTGAGTTCCTCAAGGAGCTAGCTGCCCTGGCTCAAGAGCACGCCGTCATTCTGCCTTTCCCTCACAGCCAGGAGGCAGAAGAATAGACGGTCAACTCCTCAAACTCGCTCTTAGCCTCCATTTCTTTCTTCTTCTTTTTTTCTTTTTTTTTCTTTTTTGGCTGTAAAAAGAGTTATATAGGATTCTCCAATCACCAGAGGACAGACTGGAGCAGACTGGAGCCACTGAGACTTTTCTGTCACTGAAGTGGGTCGTCTGCAGTGACACTGACAAAAAGCAAGATGGAAACAGTGGCATTTTTGTACCAAAATCATTATAGGATAACTATAGGACTGGAAGAATTTTCCTCATCTTGTAAACTTATATGATATTGTGCATATCATTATATTACATTCTATACACAGAATATCTCAGTAAATGCTTGAGATTTGGGAGCTTGTACATACACATACCATGTCATGGTATAATGTGACACAGTAAAGCCACAGATAAAAGAAATAGGTGCACATATTGGTGCTAGTCGATACTCGTTGTCTTTTAAGTTGAAAGGGTGCTTTCAGGCGGCACAGGAGAAGAAGGTTTTGTCCTCAACAAAATTATGACAAACACTAAAAATTGTTTGGCAGGAAAACATTGATAGTTTAGGCTAGGCTAAGTGATCCAATCAGCTTTGGCCATCTCTGTACGTCAAACTCATCTTTGCTTTCGTCACAGAGCTTTTCGTCCACTATCAAGGACTGGCCAATAGACAAAGCTCACAGAAAAACAGCAAGTGTTCCTAGTAACATCTCAAGTGTCCATTTTATTTTTCATCAATGAATGAGATGAAAACTGGAACACACAGGTGAAAGAGAGAGCCACTTTCTCTCCTGTGAATCAGCACGACCACCACAATTGTACTGGAAAACTTTGGATAATTAATGCCATTTTTTAATGTTTTGTTTTAAACGTGTTTGTCTTTTGCATTTGCACCATTTTCTAGACATATCAGCAACATGCGGGAGCAGGTGCGTCTGTCGTTGTCTATGCGAGTTTATTT
The DNA here is from genome assembly GCF_020085105.1 of Siniperca chuatsi. Lineage (NCBI taxonomy): Eukaryota > Metazoa > Chordata > Actinopteri > Centrarchiformes > Sinipercidae > Siniperca > Siniperca chuatsi. Next base: position 21,907,959 of record NC_058053.1, read on the forward strand.
TGACGAATGACTCCTTTCCAAAAGGTGACGCCAACTCTTCAGGCCATCAGTAAGCCATTCACCTGTTGCCATAAAAGAGGCTGTGGGATAGAAAAGGAAGCACTGCTTTACAATTTCATACCTTTTGTGTGTCATTTAGTCTTTTTAAAAGACCTGAGAGTCTGCAAGAAAAACGCGAGAAGGGAAGGACGTTTTGTCTAGGGAGCGTTGGCATGATTTCCATTTACTTTGAACTGACAGAAAAAGGTCCTCATGAGGCATTCACTGCCTTTTTTTAAACAGATCTGTTTGTGAGCTAAAGGTGACGCTCGTAAGAAGCGATCTCCATTTCAGTTTTTCCATTTTTGTTTTAGTTAGCTTCAAAATGTCTCTTTTGGGTGAGACAGGCCAAACTGAACATACAACTGTTCCACTTGGAACTTAACATGCTGCTATTTATTTAACAGTAACACCCTTTTTTTATTAGTGTAATAGCTACTATCTCTTCATTTCATTGTTAGGTACCAAGTATAAGTGTGTGTGTGTGTGCGCGCGTGTGTGTGTGTGTGTGTGTGTGAGGATGTGGAGGAGCCAGTGTTGTGATCGGCCTTTAATTTATTTTCTTGTGTCTGAGGTTGAATGAAGTCACAGCCACACAGTGTTAAAAGCTTTTGCCAAGACAAAATCTATTTCAACTTTTTTCCTCAACGTTAAGAAACCTTTTGAGGCTTTGAATTGTTGGTAGTTTGTTTTATGAGATGGTAATTCTTTATTTTACAGGTAGGTTATTTCTTAATAGTTTTTTCAGTTCTTCTCTGTAAACTCCCCAGGAAATTATAATAAAATTATTAGGAAATAGTGAACCTGTAAAATGAAGCATTAGCTGTATGACTGCAATGCAAAATCCATCTATGACCCAGCTTTCTGTGAAATTATTTGGTTGTCTGCACATACTAGCCATTCTCTCTCAACTTTTAGCAGTCGAGAAACTGCTAAATGTGCCTGCCATCCTGCAAAGTCTTACTCTTTGAAATTTAATAATTTTTTGACAACTGTTCCATCTTTCTCAACAAGTTGAGACCTTCTCAATGTGTCAAAGCCATAGCCATGGTTGGCATGTTTGTAAATGTAGTACTTCATTACACTATAACTCACTTTTCTAAGGAATTTCTAGACGCATTTCGTAACACCCCACAGTGTGTTTTTTTTAAATGCCATTAGTTAAGAGTTTCTGCATGCCAATTAAGGCCAGGTTTATAATTAAGTAACAATTAAGTAGTATAGAGTAAGTTTTCTATGGTTTGTGCAAGAGTGCTGAGCTCAAATTAGCTTCCATGCAGTAGGTTTTAGTGGTTAGTGAGTCATCCCGGTGCCTGCAGAGCTCAGAGAACACGTTTCACACTGAATGTTTGCTCTTGCCTAATCAAATTGGTAGAGAAATCACTTCACACCGTCCATCTGTTCACCTAGTCTGCTCTACATCCGTGTTTTCAGAACAAGATTAATGTTTCCCTTGCACAGAAAAAAAGGCCAGAGGGTCTCATTCCTCACCAGGTTCCTCTACTCTACACTCAAGATTGTGTTTTTAAACTAAACTATTTTTACAAACAGTTCTGTTAAAGATAAGTTGTATTTTGAGCAATATGGTAAATGCTCAGCTTCTCAGTACGATCACTTACTTGGTCAGTTGGTTATTGTAACTAAGCAATTTCAGTGAGTTATCTGTATTTTTGTGATACATTCGTGGACACCAAAGACAATCTCAATACCTGAAACTCCCAGTGTGTCTGTTTAAGCAATCATAGACCGTTTCATGGTACACAATCTGAATACTGTAACAAACCTTATTCATTTAGCACTTTTTAAATGCTGAAAGTGCTTTCAAATAACTCCACAAAAAAAGGTGCCAATGCCTAACATAATATGCTTACAGTAAACGTTACATGGCCAAATACAAGGAAAATGTTAAAGGATGGAAACTATTATGATAAAATTGTACTCACCAAGTTTATTGGTACTACAACATTGTCAAATGATAGAACCGATGGCTAAACCTATGAAAATATGACCCAAGCTGTAATAAACCGGAATCATCCTTAAAAAGTAGATTTTTGTCAGGTGATGGTTATTGAACAGGGCAAGGTGTGTTTTTGAGATTCAGCCCTAAAAAAAGGGAGCTCCTGAGTAACCCTGAGTTGCTGAGTAACTTAAATTGTTGGCATTGGTCCTCTGCGACAGAATTTTTTTTCTGATTTGGGATTTCAGCCCATGCACATCCTGTCTACACTTCCTGCAGTCATTTTTCACTGCTTACTGTTTGTATTTTATATATATACTGTTGTATTTCATTTTTAAGACTACAAAGACATACATTTGACAAAGTTTGTAATGGGGTGGTTTTTTTTAATTTCGTACCAGGGACTTTGACTTCTTCCCGGAGTTGTTAGATGACAGACTGTAAGCAGAGCTTAATTTAGTGCAGCGCTGATCTGGAAAAATACAACTCACACACAGTGAAATAAAACAACTATAATCACGGCTGCATGGTTACTGTGATGGATTACCTAGCTTTATGGAAGTTGTTTTTCATACTCCACAAGAATGAATGGCAGCAAATGGCTTCCTCTGCTGGTGGGAAAGTGAGCCCTCCAACTGTTCAGACACCAGTAGGGATTGTGGACAGGGGGAAAGCCTTTTAAAATACACAAACACCAATACTGATTTAAAGTATTTTAAATTTACAGTTGGGAAAGGGATTTTGGCTTTAGACCATGCAGCACGGCTGGATGCTGAAGCCAATTCAGAAATGTCTTTAACTTCAGTTCCTGTAATGGCCGCCAGAAACTGTCACCAAAAATATCTTCCTGTAATAAAATGACAGAGAGAACCAAATTAACGAACTTAAAAATTGTTAAATGTATGTATCTACTTACCATAAGGAGTTAGGGCCTCAAAATGCATCAAGTCTTATGTTTGTGAATGTGTTGGCTTGATAAACAGGCGTCTCAGCTGTCATGGTTTCTGATTCCTTGTTTCACCTCCACTCTACTCCGACTCCAATTTATTTGCTTGATCACATTTAGATTTTATGACTCTGTTAACTGACAAAGATGGTGGTGAGTGGTAAACCCAAAGCTAAGCTTCACAAAATGTTGTGTAATGTCACAGATATTGTGTTTTGTTGTTTTTTTTCCCCCTCAGCTGACTGACTGACTGCTTCAGACAGATGTACTTGAACACTACAACTGATCTGTCAATGAGTTAAAAACAGAATCTTTCAGATTGTTTAGTTTTGGCTAAATTCAGAGCACATTATGTTTTGAGTTTCTGTGTTTTGTACATTCAAGATGTTACATGCCAAACCACTGCAAACAGCAAGCCAAAGTTCAACTGTCACGGACTTTCATTTGAATTGGAATTATAGCACGTCCTTTTGTTTCAGGGTGGGGGATTGGCTGTTCCATCACCCTAACACAACTCAAAAGTGGGTAAAAAACCCTCATATTTTCACAGCAGCTGAGCTTTGAAAGCTGTGTGCCAGATGAGGCTTCCATTTTAACTTTGCAACACATTTTAGTTCCAGTGCACGTACGGTTTGACAGTATGTTTCTGCAAGAGATTTTGACTGTATGAATATAACAAACTGAAACAGTTTTTGCTATTTAGCTTTGAAAATGTATACAGTTCAGCTGAAGGGACTCAGTTGCCTCTTAGAACTTGTTTTCACATCTGATTTCGTAACACTTCATGTACACTTTGTGCCATGTTTGAAATTGATTTTCATGTGTTGATTTGTAATGCGTATCACGGGATGTACAGCATCTTCTCACTTTTCCTTTTTCTTTGAAACGCTTTGACTTTTCACCCTTGACTGATTTCTCCCCTGTGATCTATGCAATGCTCTGGTGTCCCCCGTTTGAAGTTGAAAGATGATGTGGACAGATTTAATGTGTAAATATTGTAAAAAGCAATGGGTCAAAAATGCAGAGGTATGTGAAATAACTAACGGGACAGAATGGAAATCATGCTAAGAATAATGTAATGATGAATGTTGTCAGAAATATTTTTCTATATTTTGAAATCATTAGAAAAAAGGACAAAAATACAAAGTTGGGAAAAGCTGTTAGAAGAACACTACAAAGGGAATGTTTTTATTAATTTATAAATTCTTTGCCTAGCAATATCGCATTGTCCTGGTGTCCTTTCTTTCAACCGAGGAGGGATTTTCCTTCTTGAATAGTTTCATTTGTAAGATTTTTAGAGGCCTGAAAAGGTGAAACTATCTAGTATTTAACATGAAAAACAGCAAAAACTAGAAAAAAAATCAGAAAACAAATATGCGGTATTTTTTGTAATGGAAGTATCTGGTGACTCCTCAAATTTCCCTTGGGACACCTTGAGCCTAAGCCCCAGGAAGGGAACCATGGTGATAAAAGACTGGCAACGCTTGTGACTAGTAAGCATGTTCACATGCTCATTGCACAAATACTAAGCAGTGTTCATTTATTATTTATCCATTTTGGGGGCTGGAGCCCATCCCTGCATGTATTGAGCATGTTTTCCTGCACACTAGTATCTCAATTTCACGTTTTTGGAGTATCATTTATGTTTACACATCCTGCTTTCAGAAACCTTGAGAAGCCCATAGCCTGGTTTTGAGAAACAGGGTTACTTTGATGGTTAAGGTATCTTGGTTTCTAAGTTTCTGATCTTTGTCTGCATCTTCACTTCATCTTCTTAATTGTTTTCACTCGCATTCTCATCTTCCATTACTGGTGACGAGATGGAGAAGAAAACAGCAGAGTGATAAGCAGTTATCCAGGCAACCAAAGTGGCTTCATCCTTAACTTGAGTCAGTACAGAAATAACTGGATGTCGAGGAGTCAAAGAAACCTGGATAATGTTAAGAGCTAAAACGATTAGTTGAGTAATCAATTACAATTGTTTTAAGGCATTTTTAAGAAGAAATTATATCCATCTATCCATTATCTATCACCGCTCATCCTTAGAGGGTCGCGGGGGGCTGGAGCCGATCCCAGCTGACATTGGGCGAGAAGAAATGGCAAATATTTCATATTCCAGTTTTTCCAGTGCTATGCTGGATCGATTATCTGCTTTCCTGTGTTTTATATCATTGCAAATTGAATGTCTTTGGGTTTTGGACTGTTGGTCTGACAAAACAAGCTATTTGAATACATCACCTTAGGCTCTGCAAAATTGTGACAGGCATTTTTCAGTATTTTCTGCCATTTTACAGACCAAACGATTAATCGAGAAGATAATTAGGAGATTAATCGATGACAATAACCGTTAGTTGCAGCATTTATAATGTTATAATCATGTATACAGGGATATTCCAAGTAAGACTCATAACCAGGATAAAAATGTACGCAAAAACATACTCGCCAGTTGGACTGGTCACCAATTCATTGGTTCCAGCCTCTCAAATGTGAATATTTACTGGTTTTCTGTGACAGCTAACAATCTGTGGGTTTTGGAGATATTTGGAGACATCACCATAGAGTCTGGGAACTTATGATGGGCATTTTTCACTATTTTCTGATGGATGAAGTGATTAATTGATCAACTGAGAAAATGACCGGTAGATTAACTGATAATGTAATTGTTTGTTGCAGCCCTAGTCACCAGTACACCACAGAAACTCAATATTTAAAGTCCATGCAGAAAGAACTGGCTGAAACCCAGAACTGAGTATGTGCCAAACACTAATCCTGTCTTAGCTGACCCTAGAAATCAGTGTTTAATGCAGACACACAGCACATCTATACAAAGTTCATAGCTGTATAACACAACATAAGGAAGTGTTGGCTCCTCAAGCATCAGCCCGTATGGTTTGTGTTATTACTGAATTTGCTCCCCACTCTGACTCTTTATTATTTAATGTGGTATTTGCTAAAACACACAGCAGGATTCCAAGTAAAGCATAAAGTACACAGCTTGAAGTGCCAAGAAAAATGTCAATTGTGGATGCACACTGCACACATGGGAAACTGGAGTCTGCTTGGTGGTCTCCTAGCAACAGCCAACAAGAAGGGAAACAGCACAAAGGGAGGGCCAGAGGTTGATGGTAGAAGTGGGGAGATGTGAAGAAGAGCAGAGCATGGGGTCGTAGCAGCGCTGGTACCTGACTACAGGTAAGACAGTGATGGATTTGTGTTTTTTATCGTTCTACAAAATCTGTTTTTAATGGTTTTATTATAAAGTACAATTTGATTGAGTGCTCCTTGACTTTATTTTTCTTTTGCGTGAAAATGTGAACGTGAAAAGTGTTTGGCAAGGTAATAAAAATAAATATATTTTAAAACTTTAATTCTAATCTTTTCATTCCTTCTAAAGTTTAGTATTATTTTTTTAGACAAACAGTAGCAGTAAGACTGGTTCACTGTTTTCCTAATGTGACCCAGTTATCCCACAGCACTCACAACATGAGCAACTGGACCCTCCTCATCTATAATGTAGTTTAGTAATGTGAGTGGAAACCTGGTCTGTGACACAAAGAGATGGGACTGGCACAGTGCCTCAGACACACGTATCTCCAACATAAATAACTTTACTGGCACTGGTGGTGGAAGGAAAACTCAAAATTCATTCCTAAATACAAGTAGCTACACCACAATGAAAGAAAAACAGGCCATTGAAAGTAAAAGTTATGCATTCATTATTTTACCCAAATACAAGTCAACAAAAATATCAAAAGAACAAGTAACTCATATGGAGAATGGATTCTTTCAGAATGTTTAATTAGTAATGTGTTACGCAACTTATACCGCAGCAAGTAGACTTACAGTAGGCTACTTGCTTAAATTATTCATACCCCTGATACAAATGCCACACTAATTCAAACATAATACACTCCCTCAACTCCTATATCAACTGCTACTCTGACAGCTTCTTAGTATTACTGGTATTTAAATCTGTTAAAGCCCCTTTAATTCAAAATATGTGTAAACATATTACAAATGCTGCAGCTCAAAATATCAAACTCCAAACTCTAAGTTGTACGGTGCATGACCATTGCATGATTGACATGTGCGTCTCTCCATTTTCGCCTCACATGGATAAGGCTGGTGATATTCAATACTTTGTTGTAGTCAACAAATCCCATGAAAGTCCAAAACCAACAAGAGTTTTTTCAATACTTTCAGACTTTCTCGTCCTGTCTGTGGCACTCAACCCCAAGCCCATTGGCGCTGGCTGAAGACTTAATCTTTAAAATGAAACTGGTCACAAATATACAGTATAATTTCATTTTTAAAAATGAAAAAGTTCAGTAATTTCCTAAAACAGCAGAGTAGAGCAGTGCAAGTTTTAGCAAATGTTACTCAAAACAGGAAGAAATAGTGTATTTGTTGGGGACTATTTTCATCTGCGGATAAATACACATTTGGTCCTCTAGTGAGTATTTGGGGAGGACAGTTTATGTGGGATTGATTTAAAATGAACTACAATGTGTGTGTTCATGGTAATGAAGAATATGCCAGCCAGTGCGACGTTGATGTGTTTTAAATAGTCTTTGGACAATAATGGAGGTCTTTGGCATTCACATGGCTAAAACTATAAAATAATAAGTCACTAACAATGTTAGCTGCTAACTTTGTCCATTACAATACAATGGTTAATGTAAAATCATGAAATGCCGAATGAGATTTAAACAACAAGCTAAATAGGACATAGACACTAAAAGGAAAACAATCCAGACTTACCAACAAGACCCTGAACCAGAATCCTCAACAGAATTACCCAATCTCAGCAATGACACTTTCTATGATGGTGCAGTCAATTAACTCCAGTGATTAGGGTAAAGATATATATTAAATTAAAAATATTAATTAGATTTACAATTTGTGAGATTATGTCAATCCAAGTGCATGAAATAAAGCCAAGAAAAATTATCACCCATAGTGCCTTGCAGAATTAGATTGGGGCTAGGGTTAAGGATGGAAATAAAGCCAGGATCAAGATGCCAATTAAGAGTACATCTACCAGTTAGGTTTAGGGTTAAAAATAGGATCCATAGGTCAGGTTTAGGATTAATAGCTATTCAAGGGACTAGAGGGTTTGGAGGTCCAGTTTAATATTTTGCATCCCTGATGTCATATTTTTTGTACCACAATTTATCGCATTTTTAAATAGCGAAAATAATGGCTTCTTTCTCTTCTTGTTTTTGATCTTTCTTTTTCTTCTCCTCTAACTATTGAATGTCACTAAATTAAGATATGGTTATAACTTAGACCTGTTATTCAGTATTTAGAACTATTTGGTTGAAAAAGGCTTTATGTGTGGGAAAGCACGTCGCCCATATGGGTGCACCATAACACTGAAAAATCAATTTCTTTCTCAACCAAATGTACCAAATCTCACACAGACTGATACACATGTTAACCTGTATGTTACCTGCAGAGTTCCACAGTTATTCTATTTGCAACATTTCTAAAGGGTTTCATAGTCAATGAAAGGGAGGCAGATTCCCAAAAATAATCATCAAATAGACTTTCATTGTATGTATAACCAGACTGAAAACAGTACCACTGTACCACTGAATTTTCTAGATCAACCCCACAGCGTACTTCTAGACTTCTCTTACTGTAATATTTGATAGTTTGTGGTATAAATGATACACTGATGTCAATTACTTTCCACCACTTTCACTTTATAACCGAAGCACTGCTATAATATGTTATAATCACTGTATAATCTCCATTGTACATTCAAAATGAGCAGTATGGCATACTAATTAACCTTCTTTACACTCATAGTGTTAGCATTTACACTACATGGACCCCACAATCACCAGTTGTGGCTGTATTTTTTCTTTACTTTGATGAAACTCAGAAATGACAATGCCAGGGAGCAAATATAAAGCACAATATGTTGTTTACCTTTGAGTATTGGCCACATATTGAAGCTGTATGTATGTTGAAACTACTTGTTAAGCTTCAACATACAGATGAAAACACATAAGCCCTCAGTAGCGTGGAATGAACCATAACAATAAGAATGGGTTTATGTGTGATCATTTTTGAATACTTGTGTGCAAACCATTGAGTAATAATTGTGAAGTACCAAATGTTGTCACTGAATACTTGATCATTCTTATTCCTCTTAACTTAAAGAAATATTTTGCAATTTGATTATTTCAGACTGCATTTATTACAGGCAAAGTCCTTGTACAGCTGTGTTAAATGCTTATTTGTTTGAAGTAGCTTGTTTTGTCCATTTTAGAAATCCTTTTCAAAATATATAGTAGCAAAAAAGCATTATATAGTATTCATGCATAAGACTGGCAACCGTACCCATTCCCCTAAATGAAAAAATTGTTTAGGGCCATAAACTTCCTAATGTATTCCCAGTAAAAATGCTAACTTCTGTTTATTATATGATGGCTCCCTGGGGTTCCAGTATTATCACAATACATCACACGGAGGACAGACGTCACGACTTTCACTGCTATTTCTCTACATCACTTTGTTCTGCTCATGAATAAAATATCAAAGCAGGGTCTGTTTGCAGAACTGGGGAGTTGAGAAGTATTGTTGTGTTGACACTTGGGGTGTCTCTTTACCGCCCACTCTGGATGCTTCTGGCTGTCTGCCGCCATTTGAAATGGTAATATATTTCTCTGTGCAAAACTTAAAACTTTCTTCCTCCTCTATGCTAGTTCTTTCTGCCCACTGCCTCGTCTCTCTTATGGCCTTCCTTTAAAGCTCTATCACCTTTCAATAAGCATCTGTTCACTTGGCAGCACAGAAAAAGCTCTAATAAAATATCAATCAAAATCATGTCTGATGAATGTCATTGTCATTCTAGTGAAATGTTTCATATTTGGATGTCACTACCACAATGCTTAGCGCAGGTACACAGGTCAATATTCTGCATACTATTCTACTCCAATACTACAACATCACAAGTTACAGCCTTAAAAAAGGACCTTTTAGATCCTATTCTGAACTAAAATATATTTAACTATATTTATTGGGCTATTTATGAGTGGGTCACCACTTGGTAACCATACTTTATAAATTTGTGGTGCACACAGTTCTCTGATTCAGTGAGAATAAGTGTTCGGTAGTCATTCCAATTTCAGGTGAAGAATTAATTTGGTTACAGTACCTAAGCCTTTGTTTGAGTTTGATTCAGTTCCTATACAGCACAAAATCACAATCATTTTATGTATTCATTCAAATATCACTCTTAATGTTAAAATCTTAATTACCTGACATACCATGGGTTCATTAAGAATTTATTATATTCATGATTTTGTTGTTTATGTGTGCATTTATCTTCCCTTTCCCTTTATTATGTCTTTCTGCAGGAACTCAAATTGAATGCTAGAAAATAAAAGATCCATACATCCATCATGATGTTTGTCGGAACTCCTTTGGATAGCAATCCCACCTCCCCTATCCCAGCCCACATCCCCAGTCCCGAATGTCAGTCAGACAGTCCTTCACCTGCTCTCCTGCCTCAGTCTCCTCCATGCTGGGCAACACAGGCACGATGCGACCTTGCCCAGGCAGAGGCAGAGCTGCGTCGCCTACAAGAGGGTCATGCAACTGAGACTGAATCTGTGAAGCGGGGTCTAGAGCGAGCCATCCTGGGTGCACGCAGAGAAGAGCGGCGCCTACTTGAGAGGGTGGAGCAGGACCATCGGGACACACAGCAGCGTCTGGAGCAGGTTCAGAGGGAGAATATGGCAGCAGCACGGGTCAGCCAATCCCTGTTGGACCAAAGGCTCCGTAAACTGGATCAACTTCAGCAGCGGATTCAGGAGGTGGGTCTGGATGAAAGTGGGCCACACAAGAACCTGCTGCTGAAGGAGGTTGCAGAGTTCCTACAACCCTGGGAAATATCAGTTTCCCTAAAGAAAGTGAACTTCAAACCCAGCTCCCAACCTAATGCTGTCGCCTTTGGAGATATTCGTGTGCAAGAACAAAGCCTGTGCCTGCATTTCGGAGGTTGTGGGCCACAGGGGCAGCTGTGTGCTCTCCATTCACATGAGATGCAGTGTGAAGACACAAACCATCAAGGTGCTGGGGGAGAAAAAAGCACCGTAGGACAGGGGTGGACCTCACCAACAGGCAGGGTTGTTAAAAAGCTTAACCTCTCTACCTGGAGTGATCTGGAATCAGAGGAGGAACAAAAGCTATCCTCATCAAAGATATGTCACTGGCTTCCAAAGTGTGAACAATCTGACATGGAGTCATTCCAGGATGACAAGATGGAATCAGCCTCCTTTCAGCCACAAAGGGAGGACGTATTTCTGACTGTCCCTACGGTACTTAAAAACATGGATACTGAAGGCAAGGAGCAGGTGTACAAGATGAATAGTAATGGAAAACACTACTCTCCTAGAAATCAGAGGAAGTTGCGTACTGTGGTCTCTGATAGGAAGCCGTCCCCCTCAACTGAACGAAGACGGGAGCATGCAAAGCTGAGTCACTGCTTGAGTTTAGACAACCAGGATCGAAATAAAGGAAAAGTGAATCAAGATTCCAATAGTAGACATTTGAGGTACGGCAACAGTGCCCTTACATGCCCAAGGATGACTCCAAGAGAGCCTCTAACCAGCCAAAGCTGCCTAGACCTCACCTCCAGAAGCCGACCTCACTCTCGCCTCAGCCAGTCCTCTGATGAACACTCTCTAGGGACCCATGGTGACTCTGGCCGAGCTCCATCCCCAACAGACAGCCTTGACTCCAGCTATACTTTCATCGTTAGCCCATCTCATGACTACAGCATGAACAGAGGCTCTTTGAATTACAATTGCCGTCTATCAAAGTCTGCAGTGGACTTGACACACAAGACATGCCCGCTGATCAGCGGTGGGACGAATGAGCACGTGGGAGTGTGGAGGGTAAAGTGTGGCAACTTCAACTCCATGTCAAGCTCCACCTCAACCTCACCAACTCTCAGTAGGGGGCCTAGGGTCTCTGACATGGGACAGACCCTCTTGTACCCTACATATAGAAGTCATAATATTCTGCACCAGCCACAGAAACACAAGCAAGGCTTAAAACAGCCCCTGGTGGCTAGGTCTTTATCCATGTCTGTCATAGATGGTTCCTCTCAAGAGCCAAAGAGAGGCAAAGGAGAGAGAGGTGAGCCAGCCCTGGTGGAGTTGGAAGAAGAAGGAGACCATTCCTTGACAGCATTCAACCCCAGAGGAGTCCATCTGATCAGGCAGTTTGGGAAACAGGGTTCAGGTCGGGCTGACCTTACCCTGCCAAGTGGTATCCATGCCTCACCACAGGGCCAACTCTTTATAGTGGACTGCGGAAATGCACGTGTTCAGGTATGTGTTGTGTTAAATGTCTTTCAGACATGTACAACATACAGTGTGTGCTATAGCAAATAAAACTGCCACCGATGCCACCAAAACTAAATTTAAACTTTGAAACAGGTGACTGACCCTCGGGGCAATGTCCTCCAGCAAGTGACCTCCCCAACTTCTGATGGCTCTGCCAGACGATGTCGGAACTACTTTGATATTGCTGTCAATGCTAAGGGTTTGATTGCATTAAGCTGTGCAGCTGAGCGAGCCCTGCTTGTGTTCAGCCGGCATGGTCGCCTGCTCCAGACCTTTGGAGGGTCAGGGTTGGGCTCCGCAAAAGATGAGCTTGAGGCTCCCAGGGGTGTAACCGTAACCAGGCTGGATGAGTTCTTGGTAGCTGATATCCGGAAAGGTACCCTCATTGCCCTAAAGCTTGACCCTAAGACAGGCTCCCGTCTTGAGCGCACAGTGGTGACCGGATTTCACCGGCCCTACTTAGTGGCAGCTTGCTTGAGCTCAGGCATGGTAGCTGTGTCTGAAAGGGGCAATGAAACAGGTTGTGTGCCTTGCATCAAAGTGCTGGAGCCAGGCTGGAACACAGTGAGAGTTCTGGGTGTATGTGCTGGTATGGGACCCATCCTGGCTTGCCCCTGGGGCATCTGTATAGATACAGATGGTAATGTGCTGGTTGCAGACTGGGGGGAGCAGCACAGAGTCCTGTTATACCCGGCACAGGGAGTGGGGTGGCCCATGGTAATTCAGGGCTTGAGTAGTCCGCGTGGCCTGACCCTGCTACCTGAGGGCCAACTAGCAGTGTCCGACAGCATGCACCATTGCATAAAGATATACCAGTACAAAGTGACCCAGGACCAGAAAGAGTGAGTTGATGTTTAAATATACACAATGTTTAAAGAAAACTGTGGCAAGGTAACCAATCACACCTGAAACATAGTGTGTATTTATTCTTAATAAAACTATTTGAGTAATTTTACTGCTGAACTACAGTCAGATGCAGCTCCTGTGCTGATTCTGCAAACTTCACTTGTTTGCAGAACGCCATGTGCATTTAGACTGAAAAATTATGAATTGGTGTTTGGTCTAGCTGTACTGTGAGGGAGTTAAAAAAAAAAAGGAGACAAAAAATAGCTGGTGCTACACTGAGCAAACAAAGTTTAGTTTGGTTTAGTTTTGTGGTTCAGGATCAAATAGAATTGCTGATTGCTTGCCGAAAATAGTTTATAGATTAGAGTTTAATTATAGTCTGTACAATGTCTGTATGGGCTGCCTTTAATTTTCTCCAGGATATGCTACCTGTTGTCAGAATCATCACCCACAGCTGCTAACCTGCAGAGATTAGCACTGACAAATCAACTCAACAGTATTCACTTTGGATTTAATAAATTCAACAAAGTCAAAGACAAATATGAATGCACGCACATCCACTATCATAATTTATTAATTAAATAAATAATTTCAACTTGAGGGTGGGATACTTTCTTTTCCAGTGTGTTTTATTTTGATGTGTTCAAATGAGAATGGTTTCAATATTTCAATTGAATCTTGTCACGATTGGCTTCAGTAATTCCCGGAAATTCTACAATTTTTCATGCTGTCACTGATCTTTTCTGACAATGAGTAGAGCTGGGTGGCTTTTTTCAGTCCTCCCACTCCCTTCTTTCACCAGCAGTGTCTGTCACGTATATCCACCACTCTCTGATGGAGTCTGTATTTAACACGTGGATGCACTGATGCCAGAAAGTACAGGATGGGTGAATCATCAGCAGTGAAACATACTGTCATCCAAATTCTCCTCTGTGAAATGTGTCTGTTTATAACAGATGTTTCATTCAGGGGACCATTGCTTATTTGGGATCAGGCAGAGGTGTAGTATATAAGTAGAGTATATTTGCAGCAATGTTACTTTACTACTGGTATTTCATTTTTGGGATACTTTCTACTTTCACTCCACTACCACTCAAAGGAATTACTTACTACTTTTAAGATTTTACATTCAGTATAAAATAAAGTCACATTACTATTGTCGGGTAAAAAAACTTCTAGTCAGCCTTGTTTTAGCTCCATTAGGCTAATGCATTTCTGACATTATCTAATAAGTTTTAGAAATGGAAAGAGGTTAGACAGTTTTCCAAACCTCTGGAGGAGCATGTAATCCTTCATCTGATCTAAAAGTATAACAATCCTCAAAACTTGAGACATATTTCTGTAGTTTAAGGCCCCCAAACAGTATAATGAAATAGTTAGACGTAGCTCAAATACTGTTTAAATGTTTATGCATCAATAATTTAACACTGTGACAAAGACCATTCTTCAGTCAGTACTTTTACTTTTGATACTTAGGCTAAGTACTTTTTACTGCTAATACTTTTAACTTTTTCCTATGTCTTTATGACCTTTAATACAAGACTTTTACATATGATGGAGTTTTTGTTTTTCCAAAGTAAGCGATTAGAGTGCTTTTCTACCAAATGGGTTACATCCAAAATGTTCCCATGCTCTCTTAGATTAAGCCATGACATATCAAGACAGACCTGATATTTTAGCAGGGTGTACAGTTGTAGGTGAGCCATTGTTCGAGAGGTCGAGCTGGTTTCATCTAAGCTGGTTTCATCTGTTATCATTTCTGTTTTTATGATATTGTTATTATAGAATGAAGAGTGATTATTATGTTATAGATATGTTTATTCCTGGAAAATCTCCTGAGGTTAACAGTAAATAAAAATTAAAATTTTGTCTGTTATTTTCTCTTTTCTTCATTTGTCTTGTTTTTTCTCATATGACAAACAAAAATCTAGTAAATCCTGGTATTATCAAGTCTTATGATCAGGAGTGTCAGCAAAATTATATGCCTTTCCAGAAATACAATGGGTGAGCCAATAACATAAAATATAGCTTAAATATATCACAGTTTCTTTTGTAGCAATTAACTATGGAACATTACAGACATATTTTAAATGCTTTTTGGAGTATTTGACAAATATTAGTTAATTTGTGTATGTAGTTGTCTGAGTATTGCTGTATATAAATATTACATCTATAAATTAATGTACAGAATGGAGAATCTGATTATTTTATCAGCCATTTTCCAGCAGTATTTGACATTAACTTAACAATCAGTCATTTGTCATTTATTTGACACAATATACCAGCCATTTCTTGCACTAGTGAGAAACCATGAGTTAAATTCTGGCCGATTTTAATGCTGATTAAAATTAATAGCTTGCAGCCAAGATTCATTCAAGTCTTCTTTCTCAAAAACTTTATGGTTTATACTGTACACTTATGTTTAGTTCAGATAAGTACTTTCAACAGAGGTCACAGCAGGCACAGTAGATTTAACTAAACACTGTGTGAAAAAACTGTCAGCACCCTCCTGGAGCACCATGGCCAGCAGAGACTGGGCTACCACTGGGCTACCAAACCTCCTGTCAGCTACCCTCCTTCGATTTCAGTTTTACTGTCAGCCCTGTGCTCCTGGATCCAAGTCTGTTTTTAAAAAGTGCAAGCAGTTATATTACCTGTTTTTGCGCTAAATAACCATAACATATTAGCAGGGGCTTTTAGGTGTTGCTGATCGATGCAGTTACCCCAGTTAGTTGCTGAAGAATCAAACTTATTTCAGCTGGCTATGTGCATTTCCTGGGAATGTTCCACATTTTCAGGTCCCCTGAACTATCCCCCAGCTCTGGGCATTTGCTGGGAATGTTCTGCACCACAAGGCTCCCTGAACTACTTAGGTGTGGCTCTGTGTATTTGCTGGAATTTCTCTACCTCTCAGGCCCCCAGAATACAAACTGTTTGCTCTTCACTTGGTAGAATGGACTTTATGTTGGGTGGATAGGCAACCAATGATGATGCAAAGCACCATAAGCTATAAGCTTAGCTAGCAAGCTAATGTTTGTTGTTGATGAAACACAGCAATGTAATCTCAACAGCATCTCTCATAAGCATTATACAAACTTCCAACAAGACTCTGATTGTGGCAGATAGCGTTACAGAAATTAAAAACCCCCTGGGTAATGTGTAAAGAAGGCACATTGTTGTATTTTCCTGCCACTGCCACTAGATGTTATTAAAGAGGCATATTTTACTAATAGTACCTTTAACCCTCATCCTGCCAACATAGGTCCTGCTGTAGCCTATTTAACATACAAGGACTACCGACTGGGGTCCCTGGGGACCCCAAGAATAAACAACCATCATGGCAAAATGTTAATGTCATCTGAAATGTTTTTAAATTATTTTAGTAAAGTTAGTTAATTTGTATATTGTGTAAAACAAACAAAAAATCAGCAAAACTTCACCAACGTCAAATCTGGCCGGACTTAATCTGCTTGCAGTTGTTGCGTAAAAAACAAACACTGATGTCATTCTATATTATAGAAATACATTTTAGATTTCTCCTTCTCACCATCTCCCTTTGCTGCCTCAAAAATGGTTACATTTGTGCTCTTTCCCACACCCTGATCATGCTCTGTACTACATGTCAGTCATGGCACACTATTTTACAGTCTTATCCTGTATAACACAACATAAGCATTTAACTTGATAGTCATAAAACATTTTATTATGAAATAATATATTGTATTTCTGACTTTGAACATCATCTTACCCTAGGAAGAGCAGTATTTAGGACTGTCGACAGAGCACATGAGGAAATCTGTCTGCTGCATCTGTGTCTGTCTCCTTCAAAACGACAGAGTTTCCCAACCCCCTTGATAGTGTGTGATACTTTAAATTAGGACCCATGGCAAACATGAACTCAAAAAAGTTTCATCTATTAAAACTGCATAGGCAGAATTAGGTGCTTTTAACTGGGGTCCCCCAGGACCCCAATACTTTAAAACAGAAACAGAAAACAATGATATGAAGTCATTCGGAACGAATTGATTGACAAAGTCATGCCAATTTGGAATGATAGAATAAAGCACCTGAGATATGGCAAAAAGTATACTTCTGGGGTCTGCGGTTACCTCAGTCGGTAGGATTACGGTTAAAGCCAAGCCTGGGTTAGCTCTCTGGAACTTAAGTTGATCCCAGTCACTATTTTGTCTGGGATCATTCATCTTTTCACTGTGAACTTCATCTCCTTCTCTGCAGAATAAATCTTCCTGTTTCCTGGTCAGCAGGTCGTCCTGTTTCCCGTCAGCTGTTTCCTAGCTGATGAACTATCCTGTTTCTCCATTGTTCTCCAATCAGCCAGCCTGCTTGTTTCCAAGCCAGCTGGTCATCCTGTCATCCAGCTTTCCTGTTCCTCAATTAGTTAACCCCAGTTCACTAGCCCCCTATTCTCCCTTTCGCTTGCCCAACTCTATTTACAGTAGATGGTTCACGTTTCCAGACAGTCTAGCTTTTCTCTAGAAATATTCCATGTTCAGCAGCACTCCTAGAGAACAAGTTTACAAATAATGATACCAAGGAAGAACACTCTTAATTCTCTCACAGGGTGCCTAAATTATGGATTTTAAAACGTTTTTTGCACTTGATTGGCTAAAAATATGTTTTCATTGTCAAACCAGCACATTAGACATAATGTCTTCAAACGAAAGTAAATACACTTATCAAATAAACTTTATACTTGTTCAGTTTGTCTGTTAGGAGCAAGCATTGTTTAAATTACAGATTCATGCATTTATATAAGAACATTATAACCTTGTGCTCACTGTATTCATTGATGAGCTGTGGAGGAAGAATTATGGAAATGACTGGGCTCCTACGCACAAGACACCAACATAAAATGACCCAATTACTTACAGAGTAAAGTGCATAAGAGGTTCATAGTCTGATTCTCATAGTGTCAAGCAAATACCAATATTGCTGTATTCCCCCAGCCCCTGTTGCTTCTTTTTTTATGTTTCTGAGTCTCTGTACACCTGTGTACACATGATGTTTACCTTTGGATCCTGTCTACCAAGTGATCCTTTTCACAAATATTACACAAAAACATTTCCAAAACAAGTTGGCTTTTGTACTTACCTTATGTTAAACACAGTGTGTAGACTGATGTTTCTTCCTGAGGGATTAAAGAGAGGCAGAATGGTTGAAACCTTTCCAGCTTGCCCTTATAAAAGCAGTAACACAGTTGCCAGCATGACTTGGGAGTAGCGTGACTTGCCTATGCATACAAACATCATGTACACAGTGCTATCTCTTTGTCAGTCACCTTGGTGACAGTGCACATACGGCACTAAAATAAAGTTCAGTACACACTGCTGGATGCAGAATACAAATTAAGAAAATAGTCTTCACTGATGTGTATGATTTCAAAGCACATCTTTTTCTCTTAGTTGGCCTTCCTGCCACACCAAGCTGACATTTTCTACCACTGAAAAGTGAGCTTTTCAAAATGCTCTTCAGAGTGGAACAAAAAAGGAAAAAAAAGCTTTTTTGAAAACACTTATGTATGGCTGTCAATCTTCACAGACATGGTAGAGAATTCAGTGTATCAAACAGAAATATTCTGTCTCTGCTCAGCTATAGAGAGCCAAAGTCCCACCCCACAAGTGGGTTAGCTTTTGTTCCATTATATGTAGCTTTCTCATAGAGCAGTTCCTTCATCAGTCTTCCTGAAAAACTGAATGTTTCCGTGGGGTTTTTTATTCATATTATAAGCTAAATGGGCATCTATTACAGTACTTTATAGAAGTATTTTTTTTTGCAAAACATCAAATATGGAGAACGAAAGGCACTTATGTCCACCCTGAGTATTGAATAATAAAGCCTTTCAGCCACTAGACCTTCATCAGGGGAAATGTTGACAAAAGAGCTTATATTGACATCAAATAGAGTACACCTATGCTTTTTCATGCGAGTATACATGGAAAATGCAGTTCAGAAATGTAGTTCCCAAAGTCCAAATATCTAAAAGGTTTCACAGATACAACATATCAGGTTCAAAATTGTCCAAAAGTGCTTGGTTTTATAATCCCAGGCGCTGGCAGACTTTCATCTCTGCATGATGCTACCACATCAGAAGCTATCCCTGACATTTAGTTGTAAAGTGCATGAAATAAAACATTAAAACATGGTCACACACACACACACACACAGAGCAGAGGTAGACAATTTTATGGCACTGTTTGCCATTTTAATGAATGAATGTAATTAAATATTAATCCAATGAAAAATGATAAAGAACTAGAAATTTCTTTAGGCCATATACAAGTTAGGAATGAACAACCCTCCCACATCCACCCTCAGTTTTAATGGTCCAATTTTCACTGTCCTTCCTGCCTGCTCACAGACAGTTTGAGCGAGCCAAGTTGGTTCAGTAAACTTGGCTGTCTTATAGTTTGTATCATAAACCCCGCACTGGGTCAGGCTTTGGTAAGCTTGCTTTTCTGCAAACTGTTTTTGGTTGTCAGCGATGGACCTATGGGGGATGAAGGCCAGTTTATAGTAAATATCAAATGCTTCAATAAAGATCAAGGCCACAAGCTTAAAACTCTTAACCAAGGTTGTTTACTGCTTAAAAAAGGGCTCCTTACTAGCAAAAAAAATATTTAAAACATAACCCAACCTAGACACTTGTGTTCCATAATAGGCAGTGTTATTCACTGTAGAACTAACAAAGCAACCAGTACAAAATTATGGTCCAAGTTGAAAATGGACACAGTTATGCTTTACACTAAATTAATCAGTATGATCTTATCTGTGAGAGCCCTGGTCAAAACACACAACAGTCAACGGAAAGGCAGGAATGTAAGCTTTGATGTCATTCAGTTCGTTCTTCCTCTGGTTTTCTGAAGGGGGGTGGAGAAAGTGATCACTTCCTCTATCATCTGAACCCAGAAAGTCATTGTACATGGTGAACACGCCTTCTCCTTGAACTGCAAAAATGTCCAACTCCCCCTAAAACAAAGATGTTGTCATTAGAATTAAAATGTTTGTAAATGCTCTAAATGTATGCCACCAGAGACAACTATTTTTGTTTTGATACCACAAAATAATCTGTCAATTATTTTCTCTAAATAACAAAATTTTAAATGACTAAACCCTAATATATCAATTTAAAATTATATAAAACAAAGAAAAGCAGCAAATCCTTAAATTGGAGACGCTGGAACCAGATAGTATTTGGCAGTTTTGCTTGATAAATTACTTTCTTTAAATTACTGTATATACTGTTGATGAACTATATTTTTCAGCATTAACCCACATATTTTAACAAAGTAAAAGAAAAAGGTTTGAAGACAGTGCAGCAAAAGCTAACTTTGGTCACATACTGGAGCATCATTCACAGGGGTGTCTCTCTCTTGTATAAGGCTGCACTGGTGGGACCCTCAAACTGCAGTTTCATGGCCTGTTTCAGATTAAGCTGCGGGTCTGCGGTTGTCATAGTGACCATAACATCCTCTGGCAAGGCACTACAAGGTGTGACTGGGGTAAAACTGTAGCACGCAGGTGACAAAATGTTCTTCTGGGGTGGAGAATCCCAAGCTTCCCCTTGAAGTGGGCTCTGTAGCCTATATGGGTAGCCCAGAGGAGGACTCTCCCTGTTTTTAGCACCTACTGCAGGGCTGTCCTGCCCTGGCATTATCCCAAGGGAAGCCATGACTGAGTGCCATTTACCACCAGCGTAAGTAGTCCTGTCTGCTTTTATTAAGTTTGAGTTTTGTTTGTTCATTTTGTCATGATATTCAAGTCCAGACGACAAGCCTTTCTGAGGCAGTTCACAGTTGTGCACCATGGCAGTGACTGTGCAAACAGTGGGAGGGGGGCTGCCTTTGGGATGCCTTTGGCTGCTTCCATGGAGGCTGCCCATGCCTGAGCTCCCTGGTGGGCGGAGGGTGGAGGGACGGCTACGACTACGGGGCAGTGAGTGCTGTTGGATCTGCTGAATAAAGCTGAGGCTGTCAGCTGGCACTGTCTGCACGGTGGCCAGCGAGTGGCAGGTAGATGAGTTTTGGGAGCTCTGCATGGAGTGGAATCTTTCTGCAGTGGAGCCGGGAGAAGATACTGAAGAGGAGGAGGTAGCGGCTGCGACTTCACCTCCATTACTCTCCGAGATGCCAGAGGAGAGGATCTTCTTGTGTTTTGCAGGAGAAAAAGTACCAGAGTTAGACAACAGGCCTACATATGGCTTTGCTCCATAGCTCTCTAAGAGCCTGACAATGTTAAAGTGCCCGTGTTTCCCAGCCACTTTGACTGGACTGCGGCCATATTTATCCATGTGATTGGGATTTGCACCTCTTTCCAGAAGCATTGCAACAATGTCAGCATATCCCTCCTGGGCAGCGATGCTCAGAGCTGTTGCCCCCTGGTGGCAAGCAAGGTCTATATTGACACCACTGGCTTCTAGGAGACGACGTCCTACTTCAACATGTCCTGTCCAAGCCACTGAATGCATTGGTGGTCTCCCTTCTGTATCCTGTGCATTGGGGTTTGCACCGTGCTTTAAAACTAGGTCTACCATCTCCACACATCCCTGCCAGGAAGCTACATGAAGCGCTGTACGGCCCTCAGAGTCTCGGGACTCCAGGGGCACCCCCCCTTTCTCTATGAGGAGAGTAGCCATTTCAAGGCGACCCTCTAACACCAGGAGGTAGAGCAGAGGCCTTCCCTCTGCGTCCCGGACATCGGTATCAGCCCCTCGCCTCATAAGCAGCTCTGCAACTTCAGCATAGCCCCCCAGGAGGGCGGCACTCAGGGCAGAATGTCCATCGTACGCCCTGTGGTCAATGGGAGAACGTCTGTCCAACAACAGCCTCACAGTGCTCCAGTGACCTTCCTGGGCAGCCAGTATAAGAGGGGTGCGTCCTTCAATGTCCATCTCTCCGACACGTGCCATGCTGCCTCGCTCTGTCAAAGCAGCACACACAGCCCGATGGCCTTCACAGGCAGCTGCGTGCAGTGGAGTCCAGCCGAGGTCATCCTTGTGGTTCTCGTCCAGGCCTCGATCCAGCAGCGCGCGGACAACCTCAACGCTCCCTCTTGCTGCTGCCAGGCAGAGTGCTGTTCTGCCTTCACAATCAATGGCATCCACAGCTGCTCCCCAGAAAAGCAGCCGTGACACAGTCTTCATGTGGCCCATTGCTGCAGCTGCCAGCAGGGGAGTAACAGCAGCTGCAGCAGGGACATTGCCATCAGGGCCAGCAGTCTCATCTACATCAGCACCAGCTTCTAACAGAAGCTCAACTACATCATCATGACCTTCATAGGCTGCAAGAAGCAATGGTGTCATTCCATCATGGTCTCTGTGTCCTGGATCTGCTCCACGCTCCAGTAACAGACTTGCTACCTCACCATAACCTTTCACCCCTGCTGCTGTAGGGACACAGAGGGCAGCGACTGACAAAGCAGTGCGCCCATCTCCATCAGCTAAGTCAACTTCTGCATTGTGGTCCAGCAATATCTCCACAGCTTCATGATGTCCCATATAGGCAGCAGCAATAAGAGGCGTGCGGCCATTGCTGTCAGCTTTGTCGACCTGTGCCCCATAGTCCAGCAGGGTCAGGACAGTTTCCTCATGACCCCCCCATGCAGCAGCTCTGAGAGCAGTCCGACCCTCACCGTCACATCCATCCACATCTGCTCCTGCATCCAGCAGAAGCCGGACAGCCTCACTGTGTCCACCCCAAGCTGCAGAGCGCAGTGCTGTCCAGCCTTCATTGTCCACATGCTCCATCATCCGCATTGCAGTTTCTGGCTCCTGGCTCTTTGCCCATTCCAGGAGCACAGACAACACTTTCACATAACCCTGCCTGGATGCCAAAGTCAGTGGCGTTTGACCCTGATGATCACTTTCCAGTGGATCAGATCCATGTGTCAGGAGAAGTTTGGCTACATTTGCAGAACCCTCATGGGCTGCACTGGCAAGCAAGGTCTTTCCATCTGTAGAACCAGGCTGGTTTACAGACACTCCACTGTCTAGCAGCCTCTTTACAGACATCTCCCTTTCAAATGCCTGTTGTAAATTAGTTCCCTCTTCACCTATACAATGAAGTCCAACACTTGGGTCTGCATCTGAAAAAAAGGCTGCAGAGACAATCCCACTCCTCATTAACAGCTGAAGAACTTCCTGACTGACCACAACAGGAGGCTGAGTTAAGGATGTGGTGAGGGCACTACTGTCGCCAGGACTAAGTGCAGGCACACCTGCCCACAGCATCCACAGTGCCAATAATGAGAGGTTATCTTTATGGTGACCTGAGCAAACTAAATGTGTGGCTAGCTGGCAAGTGTCTTCAATGTCCAGATGGGGTCCCTGCAAAGTCATAGCCATGGCAAGCATACTGTGACCCTCTGTTTTGCTACACAGGTACTTCTGTGTGCAATACTTAACATCCATCAGCCACTCTGCAAAGCTGCCATGAAATAGTAGTTTGGTGCCCCCAGGGCCATCGATCAGGAGAGGAGAGAGGGTTCGGAGCTTGTTTTGGAAGTCCTGGAGGCTGAGCAAGGTGTTATGTGTCCAGGCTGCTGTGAACAGCTGCTGGGGCGTGAGGGGCCTTGGGGCAGCCAAGAGGACATTGAGGAGAGGCCTGACATAGACAAAGAGGCCCTGGGGGAAAAGTCTCTGGCACAACCACAGATACAGGCCATTGAGAGTCCCAGGGATGTCCCGGATCTCCCGGAGACCCACCAGTGCACCTGCCACACCATCCAGCACACGCTCGAGGAACAGGAAGCAGCCACCGCTCTTAATGTGCAGCAAATTCAGCATGTCAGCTGTGTCAGGGGTGAGCTGACGGCGAAGTGCCGCTTCTTCATCCAGCCGGCAGAGGATGTACTGCTGCACGTCACGAACGGGCGGGGGCTTCCGCAGATCATCCAGACAGAGCTTACGAAAACCTACAACACAGATAGAGATAGTGCAGGTTTTTAAAACCCCAATATAGTTTTGCATATTTGTCTGGCATAGACTTTATCAGTCTTACATTATGTCATTTTGGTTCTTTTCTCTCTGTGTCTCCCACTGATCATCACCATCTGGTACATTTGATAACTTGTTTAAATAACCAAAATAAGAAAGAAGACGGAGGGCCCAAAGAATCCTTAAATAAGTATTAGTATAGTATAATTTGGTCATCAGGTTCGACAGCTACAAAACAACACCTCCCTCCTTCATTTATAATTTGTCAGTAAAATGTGAGTGTATAACCAGAGCACTCAGGCTAGTCCCAGCTTTTAACAAGAGTTATAGTCAGAGATCCTTTTTGCTATAGTTACACAAAAACTTGGATGCTAAACCCTATCCTATTAAGGTCATTACTGTACATCTTTTGATTTACATCCACTGATTAAAATTGTGCAGATTAGGGGGATGATGGACAACTGGCTGCTAGATTACTTGTAAAATCCCCAACTTCGCTGTAGAAATAAAAAGTAAAATTTTTTAACTACATTTATTTCTCATCTGGTAGCCTTGGTAGTAATTTTGAAAATGATTGAATGATTTGTTTACTGTATGTCAATCAATAGTCATTAAAAGTGACTCGATCAGAGTTCTTTTATCAGATGTAAAAACAATGACTTTAAAGTTGGTTGAGACAAATACATACCAGAGCCCAATATCCACCTCACATGTGTCTGTGGTAGTAGCCCCCACAGACTAAAATTTACAATAAAATGATATCTTGAAGTGCAAGGCCCATTAAGATGAGTTATTCTTTCTTCATACCTGAGAACATCTTGCACACAGCTCTGTTGTGGCGGCGGACAGAGCAGACCAGCAGCAGCCAGCTGGGCAGCAGGTGTTGATTGGTGGCCAGGAGATCTGCAATGGAGCGGCTCTTCTCACCTCCTTCGCCTGCCCCATATCCCAAGTCAAGGGAGTCCACCAACACCATCAAAGTCTGGGTGGGAGGAGGAATGTCCAACAGGGGTTCCAACACTGCTCTAAGGGCATGTGAGAAGTAGAGAGACATTAAAAAAAAGAGATTAAATTTAAGACAGCCTTGTAAAAAATGCAGGAGTTGTGGGCAGATGAGGGAGTTCAAAAAAAGTGTGAGCATTTTCTTTCATATTGACTGCAGTGTAATTACATCACAGATAAACACAGAAGGTCAAACTCTTTTGCATATAAAGTCAGTGACACTAAATGAAATCAATGCCATGACTTGAGGCAATTCCACTTCAAGCAGGGAAATGGTTTGTTGAGTTTTTGCTTTTGTTTTCCATTTCACCTATTTTAGAATCTTACCATACCCCGCAGGTTTCTTATTAGTTTGCTGTGTTCATGACATTTCTGAGCATCAACCTTTGGGCAGTGGTGTGTAGCCACCATCCAATAACAGCGCACAGGCTGTGAGGTCGGGACTCCATAAAAAGCGAGCAGGTTACATCGCTGTCTCTGTCTCTCCTCTGCTCTCTGTCTGTGTCATAGATGTATCTCCAGCGCTGGAACAGCACTCAAACAAAGTGTGGAGATAGGTCAGGTCTGAGCTACACACACAAAGCAGAGAGCAGCGGACATGATGATGCTGGCTCCTTCCTGCAGGGTTGTGCGGAGGTGTGGGCGATTTTATTTGTGCTTCAGAACGTAACCGTCGTGAAACAATCAGAAAATAAGGTTTTATTTCTCCGATTCACTGCTTTGTTCTCTCTAATGCCACTCCCTCTCTTCATTCATTCTCTAGCTCTCTCTCGCTCTGAGCTGGGGAGGAGGGGCCAACTTTGAATCATGTGTTTACAAACAGCAACCAACAAATCCTACTTATTCTGCCTTTAACTTTGTTAAAATCACAAAGGTTTCAATTCCTTATAGCAACTTCTGTAGTGGATGGCGTTTTGTCTTATGGAAAGTAAATCTTAGGAACACGCTTTATGTTTTGACGTTGAGTTAAAGAGGCTAGTAACGTATTGTAAGGTCATGACCTCGGCTCTCTATTCCACTCAAACCAACATCACAACAGGGCCAACAGACGACCAAAACAAAATGCTTCTATCAGCTATAGTTTATAACACTAAAAGCTGACATTAGCAGGCACTATGGCTCAAATTTGGCACCATCTTCTTTACTTAGAACACTGTAATATTAAGACAGCATTTACCTCAAACCTTTAACACAGAAATACAGCTGTGATTAGGGAACAAAAATGGCAAATATTGTATCTTCTACTGTGACTGAACACTGGAATATGATGCAAAACAGTAAAACAATGCTAAACAGTGTAACTGTCCTTTAAAGAGCACAGTCAGCACCCACACCCTGCTTTGATCTGATGGTGACTCAGGTTAATGGAACTTCTGAAATTTCCTGCTCCACCCTGGGCACGTTCACACACACACACACACACACACACACACACACACACACACACACACACAATCCTTACATACCCAAGCATACTTGTACATCTCTCCTTTTGAGGTCCTTCCACTGACTATACTAATTTCCTGACCCTTAAACCTCCTCACTGTAACATGCCTGAGCTTTGATTAAAAAGTATGTTTCTTATCACCTACACTACTGTGAAACCATTTACTCCATAGTAACCATAATTTCAGCAGAATTCCTTCATGCAGAGAAGCAACGTAAAAGTGGTTCGCAAACCTTAAAACAAACAAAACAATATGTTCAAAACAACAACAACAACAACAAAACTCTTGTACATTATGTATCACATAGAACAGAGCAACAAATGAACTGAACAAGGACCTGAACCCAGCGTGAGAGTACAGATAGCAAAGGTTTTTTTTGGACCCCAGTTATACCTCCAGGCTCTTATTCCAGAATCTAGACATCAGAGTTGAGTTTATCTGAGGAGAATGAAATACTGCAGTCGACATGAGGTTCAGAGCTGTTGGAACATAAAAACTTCATTATGAAAGTGCAAGTTGTATGAGGGAAGTGGGGGTTTTTGAGAACAAAGTTGATACTACCAGATGGCTAGTGTGGCTGCAGTAAAATATTCCTGAGCCAAAGACAAAGAATAACTCTGTTTTCCGACACCTATAATAATTCTATGGTAACTGTATATTATCCTAGTTATTATAGAAGCCCATGTTCACCCTGACCTAACAAAGCCAAGCAGTGCCAGACCTGTGTTTAACCTAGGTCAGGACAGGGTTGTAAAGAAGTAGTTATTGTATTACTGACTTACCATACAGTGGATACTGACAACATCTTTTAGCATCGTCAAGCATAAATCTTAGAGAATTTTAGAACATTGCTTTAATTTTTCATAAGCAGACCAAATAAAGAAAAATCTTTTCTGTTACATTTTTTGTCGGTCTGTCCCCCACTTTAGTCCAACAACTATTGGATGGATTCTCATGAAATTTTGTACAGACATTCATGACCCCCAGAGGATGAATCCTAATGACTTTGGTGACCTTTCCTCTAGCCCCACCATGAGGTCAAAATTTGACCTCATGGTGGTCCAAATACATGCAAAAAATATTCTCATCAGCTTCAGCTGTACTTTGTGTTTAGTGCTAGTTAGCAAATGTTAGCATGCTAACATGCTAAATTAAAATAGTGAAAATGGTAAACATTATATCGGTTTCACATCAGCAGGTTAGTATTCGCACTGTGCCCATGTTAGCATGCTGACGATTGCATCTAGCTCAAAGCACCACTGTGCCATCGTACAGCCTCACAGAGCCGCCAACATGGCTGTGTAGACCCTTAGTCTTGTTTGTGTTTCTAGGATACCTTCTATCTTGTTTGTTACTTATTATTTTTATGAATGTCTGCCCTCATGATTACATTTTTTTTTTTTTTTTAGTTCTTTGTTTCCAATACTCTTTAGGTCAGACATGGACTGCTTGGCCATCATTGGTAAAGGCTGGTAATACGAGGGACAACAATGGTTTAATTCTGTGTTCTACTTAGCAGAGATTTGTACAGAACTACACTTACAGACAGGGGTCTTGTTTTAAAGGTGACAAACAGTGATTAACCACAGCAGTCTGGTATGAATGGGTCACACAGAGGCTGAACTCAGGTCAATTACCCTGCAACAACCACAGGGTGCGTGTTTGTGTGTGTGCTGTTATTAGAGTTAATGTCTATATTTAAGATTGACGAGAAGGTCCAGTTATCTTTAGGCACCAAACAGGTTGTCTTTAAACCTGATTTTAAGAAAACCTAAAAAAACCTTTAATCTTACAGTCTGTGTGGTATTTTACCCACAGACTGTAAGTGTTGTAAGTGTTTCTGGTGCCTAATAATTAAAAAAAAAAAAAATCAATCAACGTTTCCAATCTTGTAAAAGCAGAATATGCTGCTACCTGGAAGGAAAACAGTGTTTAAAACAAATTGGGAAGAGGTCATGCAAGTCTGTGATGTTGAAAAAAAGTAACTAAAAGTAGCAGGGTCAATAACTGAACGTGCTGAGGCCAGCATCAAAATATCAACCTTAGGATTAACATATGTGTAGAGAGTGGGGTGTGAAATTTCAACATCACAGAAATTAGTCCTTAATGATTAGACTTTGGTAAATGATGCATCCAACAAATCTTTCCTGATTGAGCTACTATCATGAAATTGTGCATTACTACATGCACCATGTTCTGAAACACACAAATTAACTATTAGCTCCCTTAAAAGGTTCTATATATAACTTTCAGAAGACTAATAATGACACCTTTGGCCGTTAAGTGAACTGCAGTCAGCATCCTGTTGCTAAGTGTTACCAACTTGGCGACTTTGTCACTTCATTTAGCAACTTTTAAGACCCTTTATTTCTTTAAGACACTTTATTTCTAAAAAATTTTTTTAGCAATTTATTCAGACCATCAGGGAAAAGGCGAGAAATATACTTAAATATATGTTATATTGTAATTCATTCCCATGCATGCTGCGGCTCTTCTGCCAACAGTGTCTCGCTTCCACTCTTGCGCTGTGCGCAGGCAGTCAGTGTGCCGTGTGGGGGAGGCACCTTCACTCTTTCTCTCCGGATCTCTGGATTAGGATGTTACAGCTTGTAAATATGTAAATAGTGTGTTTGTGCTTCTCTCTCACTCTCTCTCCAGATTAATATGTTACTACATGTTGTTAATATGTAAATAGTTTGTTTGATCTTGTAAATATTTAAATAGTTTGTTTGATCTTCTCCCTCCCTTTGTAGATTTTTTGATTTAGTTTTTTTTACTTCAAATACAAATGTGATTATTTGGCCAAAGATTTCTCTATGTTTTATGTCTTAAATTAAGGTGATCTCTTCCTCACTGCACTAAGATGTATGCAAATGAATGCATGATGATGTAATCAATATGCAAATGAGCGTATGACATCATTTGGCCAACCCCAGTTTAGCATGGGTTACTGTTAGCTAGTTGGCCGCCGCTGCTTTGCATCACCCTTGGCTAGTAGAAAACAATTCGTTGTACACCTTTGCTTTGTACCGTTACATCATTTATTGTTGGCTAAAATCAACACCATTTGTCTTAATACATAAGTTAGTGTCATGGATCACGTTAGCTGGTGAAGTAATTTGTCGCACCTCCACCTAGTTGGGCACCACTGCTCTCCCCATAGGAAAACAATGGCACAGCCAGTGCAGAGTGGTTTTAACGCTGATCATGTGTGGGGGCCTTTAATGTGTGTGAATCATCTCATTACCATAACACATTACCTTACACGGTAGCCTTGGTTTATATAATTGAGCATATCCTGCAATTATAAGCAGATTTAAACCCTACCGTGGATGACAGCTACGTTTGGGTAGCTTATCATACCTCTGTGGGCTTTAGTCATCTGATTAAAGAAACACTCCCTCACCGGGCACACTTTCAGCTCTGCGGAGGAGGAAGTGTAATGAACCTTTTATTGCTGCTTGAGGATTTCCGCTCCATTTTGCCCACATAGTTCTGGACACAGGTCTGTGGGTGACCTTTGACCCGGAGCTTTAATTGCACTTGTAGAGGGGAGCATGCCACAATCAAATCTGACCTGCTCACAGACTACAATCCAATCAGACCTCTCAGGCCATCAGATGGTGGTTTTCTAACTGAACCTAGAATAAGATCCGGATCTGGTCGGGGTGCTTTTGGTTACTGCCTGTCATGTCAGGGACGACTTGGCTGTAAAACTCCTTTCGTAGCAACAATACACTGTTAACTGATGTGCATGTCTTTTTTCATTCATTTTTTTTTTGTTCTCATTCAGACAAAAGTGCCCTAGCCAAGACATGCAGCCATAACAATGTGCTACAGATTACTGATATTAAAAGAAAAGAAAATATCACCAAGATCAAAATTAAACATCTCCAACAGTTTGTAAGTGGGCCAACCACAGGATTATAGTAGTTATAAGATGTCGACATGAATTCAAACTCTAAACTACTATTTCATCCATCTGCTGATTTTGAACTGACAAGCAAACCATCTGTATAAGAACTATAAATATGAATATATAATATGCGTATATATAAATATGAAAGGTCATTTGGTAACCATGGTAGCATTTATGTATGAATGTCAGCATTGTGAATGAGAGGGTTTCACCTGATTTGTCAGAAACTGAAAAGCGGTTTAAAAAGCAGTGTGTTGTGCTTGTGTCCTACCCTTGATCACATAACAATACACGATATCCTGTTTCTACCTATATTATGTGTCATCATTATTTATTATTCATATTCAAAGTCCAGTAACAGTTTCCACTAATACTGCTTGTAATCAGTGATGTTCTTGTGAGCTGCTGGTGACATCAGAGAAGATAGAGTGGTAGGGACCTGTCAGCCCATATGACTGATACGATGTGTTTACTCCTCTTGGTACGTTTGTAATCAGCTAGTGTGAACATTAATTGTAGGCCTACCAGAACTAAAAGGCAACAATGGCTAATTTTTTCCCAGGCCGAGTGAACCGAACTACATGTGTGAAACAAACCTAAAACTAACAATATGACATCCAGTTTTTTTTTTTTTTGCAGCTATGATGTGTTGAGTTTCGGCTGCTATGATTTAAATTCACAGAAAGAGACCAACTTTGTTAACTTTAAATCTGACTGTTAAATGGTTTTAGGCAGAAGGAGCAGCACCACATAAAAGTTCAGCGAAGAGTTACTGACTTGCTGACTACAGCTAGCTACCAACTGATTGAAGGCATACTTCCCATGCATGCCCTTTCACCGCCAATTCAAACCCATGTTTCATCAGTTTGTCAACGGCTGTTCTCACATGGCAGTGTTTCGCCTGCAGCCACTTTCTCTCACAAGAGCTACAAACACATACAGCGGCTGGCTGTGAGCCAGTCTGAGGGCAATGTGGAATCCAGCTCGGTACTTCACACCAGAGGTAAGCAAACACAGGAGGAATGTAAAAGGGCTCAGACTCATCGCAGAGTAAACAGACCGGGAGAGAATGAAAAAAGTCCGGGAGAGGAGGGTGACCTCGCTGACTGGTGCTGAGATGGTCACTGGGGTACTGGAGGCATTTTTTCACTTCTTTGTTCTTTTTTTCCCTCTCTGAAAGGATGCTGTGTCGTAAATAACACAGTAGCATTCATTCACACTGGAGGCCCATTGTGTGTGCTGTGAATGGGCTGCATTATGAGAGGAGAAATAAATATAAGACGAGGAAGAATAGCTGCTGCCGTGTTTTTCCTGTGACTGTCCGGGCCTCTCTTTGCTTCAGTGATGGCCACATGGTTTTACATTTACAGGCTTTGAAACTCTTTTTGTCTGTTGACAGTCTAAACACCTGCAGAGAATCATATCTATTTAGAAAGAAATAGATGCAGCCTTAAAGCTTTTATGGATCATTTTCCCACAACATGAGCAGGAGCTGCTGCTGTGTTTGACACTCAGCCACTTTTATTTCCCACACAGAGTGGGGAGCTTTTTATGTATATAAGGATGTTTTATTACAGTGTTGCTGACATTGCAGCTAGGGCTGATAATTCAAAATAACTGCTTATCAACTTCCATTATATCAAGATATCATAATTTTATGTTATCTTTTTACTCACAAAATCAGTTCTTTTTTTGTTCTTGTTACTGTACAGATGTCATGTTATTGTACAACAAGCAAACAATGCAAACAACGCTCTATCACAGTATATCTAATGTTATATTGTGATATCCTTGTATATATGGTACACTTTCTGAAAAAAAAAAAACAATTGATAAACTGTTTATGGATAAAGCAACCTGACAGAAGTGTGTTGTTTGTTAATCGTTCAAATTAAATACCTGATGTATTCAATGTATTACATCACATTGATGCAAGAATCATATGAGCATATGCTGTATTGTCATACAGCAGTTCTGCTCATTGATTTGCAACATTTCCCACACTGGCCTAATGAAATCAAATAAAATTAATTTAGTCACATGTTATATACTATGTCTCATATTACCCAATCCTATTGATAGGGGAAATATTCTTATTGTGATACCGATTTCATATATATCACCCAGCCCTAGTTGGAACTGTAGGCTACAAATCAAATTCATATCCTCCATGTTGTGTAGCATTAAGATCATTAAGCACGTTTGTATGTTACAAAACACAAAATGGGTCATTAATGTGTCTATGATCTCAAATCGAAGCTTGTTTGGATCACAACAGACCAGATTATATTCTCATGATCAGGGTTATCATGTCTAAAATGATTACCAACATTGAACATTTTTGGTCACCACAATCAAATGTTAAAACTGAAAGAACTTGTGGCATAGGTTTTCAATTCTGACTGAATTTGATAAACCACTTGTTCGCCTGCTGACACATGTTGGATGAAACTTTGTTCAGCTGCTCCTGCTTTCATCAACAATACCACCATTTACAGTCTGTGATACCACACATACATTTTGCTGTGTTGAGCTGGGAATGAGCCACGCTCTTGAACATGCACACACATGCCGAGCGCCTGGATGGGTTTCATGCTTGTTACCTTTTCGTTAACTTTCCTCTCTCACTCTCTCATTTGGCAACCTTGAAATTACCCTCAAATCAGCTTCAATAAAGAGCAACCCTCTTCAAATCACATAATTAAAAAAAATAATAATAATAATCGGCAATGACATTCCTCACACTCAGAATTTTGAAAGTAAAAATGTGAACAAATGTGATACAAACCTCTTGAAGGTGTCATCAGGGTCTTTTTGACAGGTGAGAGGCTCAAGTGCAGAGGATACAGACGGGCTGTTGAGGATCTCTTCGTACCCAGGAGAGAGGAGAGGTGAGGCCCTCAGCTGCTCCACCAGGCCCAGGACAAACCTCCACAGCAGCGTACTCCTCTGGTCCTCCCTCTGGCAAAAGTGGGAGGCCAGGCAGCGTGGTGCCAGCCCGACTGCCAGCCCTGCCTTCGACGTGGGCCACACAACCTCGGTGCACAGGGCGGTCTTCCCGGCACCGGGGCCCCCCATCACCAGCAGCCCTGGTGGCTGACCCGGCACGGAGCGGGTGTCCAGGTAGCGCCGCAGCTTCTCCAGGGCCCATTCCCTGCAGTAGAAACGCCGACCCTGGAGCAAGCTGGAGCTGCTGCCAAATCCACTGCTACTCATTTGTTCCTGGGGGTCTGACATCCAGGGCACAACTCACTGCTCTGAACTCCACGTCCCATGCTCCTCCAGTAATTTTACTCTGACTTTTAGGTTGAGCTGCAGCTGGTGACACCTCTGGTTCCCTGACAGCTCTGGGCAATGCCTGTGTATTTCCTCACACCGTCAGTTCCTGAAAGTGTTGCATCAGGTGATTATTATCAGTGGCTGTCCTTCCCCTACAGGTCTTGAGGTGTAAGGCTGACAAGAAGAGAAGTCAGAGAAAGGTTAAGCCAGCTGATGGTTCACCTCTTCATTTTCTTCATTCGGATTCGTCATGATCTTTTTGTTGCACGGTTTGAAACGCTAAAGCGAAGAGGAGGATCCATGGTTACCACCGTTTATCAGCCTCTCCTGGAGATCGTGGAGCTGTTCAGTCAGAAATCAGAAAAAGGGAAAAGGAATGAGAAGAAAGGAACTGACAGCATGTTTTTCACAGATATAATGATACAGTATCTCACCCCTCCCCTGACTGAATCATCCTGTCTTTCAATTACAGCTACAGTCTTCCCTCCACTCAGTTTCTGTCCTGCTTCTCTTAAGATTTCAAGCATCGATCCCAAACTGCAGCTGTAGCATAAGATATGCTTTTCCTTTCTCACGCCCCCAGGTCTTTACAGCCCTCCGTTCACACCTCTCTCTCTCTCTACCTCTCTGTCGCTCATGCTCCAGTTTGTCTAGTTTTTTTTTTTTTGTCTCCTCCCTCCCTTGGTGTTCCGGCATGTCAAGACATGCACAGGAGAGCAGAAAGAGAGGAGAGGAGAGAGAGGGAGGACTCATGTGGCTGTGAGCAGTTCTACAGCTGACAGGTGGGAGGGGTTACCT
The DNA here is from genome assembly GCF_020085105.1 of Siniperca chuatsi. Classification (NCBI taxonomy): domain Eukaryota; kingdom Metazoa; phylum Chordata; class Actinopteri; order Centrarchiformes; family Sinipercidae; genus Siniperca; species Siniperca chuatsi. The sequence goes on from NC_058053.1 coordinate 21,942,509, forward strand.
GGGTTCAAGGTTCAGTCACAGGGCAATAATACACCTCAAGCTTTAGTTTTATTGCTATTGAAGTTTTGTTTTATGAAAATTACTTTTTACCTTACTTTTTCTTGTGAGGTACTGTTGTCATCACAGCATGACCCTTGAAGTAAATTGTATTTAATTTATGATTAATTCATGTTAAGACTAGAGCTGAAACAATTTGTTTTTTGCCTTAATGTGATGTTTACATATATTTTCTAAATTTTTCTCACAATTGTACTTCTTAGTACTACAAAAACTTTTTTCAAACTGATGAAAAGACAACTGAGCCACATTAATCCAACTGTCCAATTTTGTATTAAAATGAAATGATATAAGCAACTAATTTATCCCCAATGTATAATCAGCTGAGTAACTGTAAGCAATTTCCACCATGTGTTTAATTTTTAGGTAATGCACAATGTGTCTATCAACAGCACTTTCAAAAGTTTGTCAGTTTTAGACTGCATGCTGCCACTTTTAAGTGTAATTAATTTAGTCATTTATCCAAAATCCTGCAGGATGAAACACAGCAGCATCCACACCACTCAGCTCACTCAGAGTTGCTGACAGTTTTATACTGTAAATTCATTTAATGAATTTAACTAGGCTATATAAAAGGAAAGAAAATGAAAAAGCCATACAAGATGGTTGGATAAAAACCTTCCAGACAAGGAATGTCAGAGGCTTCTGTGACAAAGTTAACACAGTGATGAGAGTGCACACTGCTCCGCATTTTAAGTCAATGACTAATCAAACATCAGCTACACTAAACTGAATCTGTCAGATTATAACTGTGATTTAACACTTGAGGGAACTGAGCAGAAAAAAACTCACTGCTGCGCATATCATCTACAACACGATTGCCTGGCGACAGTACAGTATGATTCAGAGAGCTAATTGGAAACATAATAAGTAACAACAGCCAGCTGAAGTTTCACATGTGCAGCATTTAGCCTATATGGTGTAACCCTATCCTACGGGTGGATGACAGCTGACACATGTTGTAAGCTGACAAGTGCCAAATACTGAAAATGGACTGGAAAATGAAGAGATGTGTTGTTTTAGCAAGACACTGAAGACAGTAATGAGGAGAACTGACACTAAGCAGTGAAGTTGTCTACATTCTTGTCATTACTTGTGGTATTTACAAAGCCCTCAAAACCTGGCATGTAGCCTGTAAAGTCGCTGGTGCAGCAAGCAAAGCCAGGAGCAGCGTCTTTATAGTGCTTCACTGACATGCTGTCTATGCAGACTTTAAATCAAGTCAAGTCAATTTAATTTATATAGCCCAACAACAGTGAAGTCGTATGGTCACAGTGCGTGCTTTTACATGCACAAAAGAAACCAAGTCATCAGAAAAATTTGGTTAAGCAAGAAATCAGACAACACGTTGTACATGTACTGTCTACCGGGCAGTAATCAGATTTCTCCCCTGCCCCAGACCCTAATTTGGAAGCATTACTTATTTTACTGGACTTATTTTAACTGTGGTAGTTGTATAAGACACTGTTTTTGGGTCCTTACAGCATGAATATGCCTGAATTTAACAAATACTCAAATGTTCTGTGGTGGAAAATGAGTTATTTAGACTTCTAGAGGCTATTTTGTGTCAGTTTCCTTCAGATGGAATTATTTTGATGTAATGATCTGTACTTTCATTCTGCCGCGCTGCTGTTATGGCAAAACTTTCCCTGCATGACCCATATTTTGTCAGGCACATGCACACACTAAAATGCCTAAAGAAACCTAGTAGTACGTATACATGGCCAAGAAACAGGCATTCTCGAGGAGACATCTAGATGGAGAAATAAGGTTTCTCTAATCCCCTACCCTAATTATGGACTGGGTTTCTCGTTCACATGACATGTAGGAAATCAGCTTAATTGGAGAAAGCTTACTGTAACCTGTTTACTTAAGTGCATGTAAACACACTTAATGAAGCTGTTTGGCAACCAGTGAAGACACTACACAGAAGTACTGGGAGGATGGATGAACTGTTTTCCATCATGAAATAGTTACACCACTTAACTGAACTCTAAAACCACAAGTTTTGTTTTTTACTTTTGTTTGTTTACGGCTTAAAGAAATAGTTCGACATTTTGGGAAATACGCCTATTTGCTTCTTTTTTTTTTGCCAAGGGTTAGATGAAAAGATTGATGGCACTCTCATGTACACTAAATATGAATCTGGAGCCAGCAGCTGGTTAGCTTAGCTTAGCATAAAGACTGAAAACGGGGGAAAACAGCTAGCCTGGATCTGTCCAAAGGTAACAAGTCCTCCTACCGTCACCTCTAAAGCTCACTAACTAACACATTATATCTTGTTTGTTCAATCCATACAAAAACAGAAGTGTAAAGACAACAATTCACCATTGGAAGAGTGATTATTTGTCAGACTATTTCTTGGCCAGGACCATTAACTTCCTGGAGTCTCCACTGGTTGCCTGTCAACTGGTCCCAGCCTAGCTGTTTCCCCCTCCTTCCAGTCTGTATGCTTAGCTATACTAATCGCCTCCTGGCTCTAGCTCCATGTTCAAAGAAAAGGAAGTTTGACCTAGAGCCGGGAAGCGATTAGCCTAGCTTAGCATGAAGACTGGAAGCAGGGGGAAACAGCTAGCCTGGCTCTGTCCAAAGTTCAAAAATCCACCTACCAGCTCTAAAGCTCACTAATAAACATACTGTATCGCATTTGTTCCTCCCATAAACAAACAGAAATGTAAAAACAACAATTTGTGGTTTTAAGGGGGAGTTATGTGCTGGATATTGGCTAACTATTTCTTGGAAAAAAACAACTGTCTACTGATGTTGCCAGCCAACCAGTGGAGACGCTGCACAGAATAGATACTATGAACTATTGTTCATCAAGAATAAGTAGTTACAGCACAAAACTCTGTAAATACACAAAATGTCAATTGTGGAAAGCTAAGTGTATTTCCAAAAATGTTTAACTATTTCTTTAAATGACTATTAGTTTATATTAAGGGGTGTATTCGTAAATTAAGTTGTTTATATTGCCTTTTTAGGTTTTAAAAGGGATTCTAAATCACTATGGGATGAACTGGGTCTGTTTAAAATAAAATAAACAGATTTTTCCTCAAACTACCAAACTGTTTCTTTTTTCCTGTCTCACGTTTTTATTTACCTGTACATGATTTTTAATCACCGACTCAGTGCTGTTCAACATAAATTATTCGGCTTACTGTGGTCTAAACATTACAGCCAATCAGCTCCTTCACTACGGTCACATTTGTCTCATTGAATCTACAAGTGATCCGCTGCAGGCTGTCAGCTTCTACAGCAACAATGTGATGATATTCCCTACAGGCGTGGATAATGAAACCATAATCTACGTGCCAATGTGCGTTTTAACCAAATACAGTCTGTGGTTTTAACTGACCTCATTACCTCATTAACCAGACGCACGACGCCATTGTAAACAAAAGCACAAAGCGCTGCCCAAATAGCCTACTTTGTCAGTTTGTTTCCGTTAAAGCTCCTAAAGTCAGATATAGGCTACCGTTTATTTCACCACAAAAATACTGTGACTGAGTTTTAAATCCAGCAAACATGATCTTACCTGACAGAGACGATCTCCCTCCTTGACTCTCCTTACCGACCACCGCACTTCACCGGATTGAATCACGTGTATCCACTCCCACAATCCTCCATACATCACATTAAAGGTGAATTTATTATTATTTCTGGTAGGCAATACTGTAAATGTCCTGTAGCCTACATTTAAAAGACTATCATTTTCTCTCCTTCCGTCTCTCCGCGGGTTTGCTCTCTCTGCTTCCTTGCACACTCTCAAAAAGATGTTGGAGAGAAAAAAAGAAAAAGAAAGGAGTGTGTAACAATTGGGCATCTTCTGCAGGGCTGGTTTCACACAGATATGTTGGACTGGACTACAGCTTTGTCTCAATTTTACTGTCAGAGTATGGAAGCCCATTTACGCCAGAGAAATACAAACATAAATGAAATGTTAGGAATGACAAAAATATAACTACTCATGGTGAATCAAAAATAACATACTAAAATACAAAGTCAAGAAATTTACTTATTAATTTGATTTACCAGGTAAAACTTATGAGATAATATGTCAAAATGATGAGGTAGTCAGTCATTTAAGACTTATTAAGGCAAAATTGTGAGATAGAAAGTCAAAATTATGACTTTTTAAATGAATTTTTGACTTATGATCTCCTGATTTTGCATAAATAAATGTATAATTTACTTAGAAAATCACTTTTTCTATCTTATGATTTAGATTTTTGATCATAAAATTGTGATTTATCACATAATTTAGACTTTTTATGTCATATTCTCAAATGTTTGAGATAATACATCCAAATTATGAAATAGTATCTCAAAATGTTTGACTCCAAGATTCTTACAAAATAAATCTAATTGACTTTTGTTTTGTAATGATATAGATTTGATTACATTTGTAAATATAACAGTGAAACAGGCTTGTATTTTGAATTTTGGATCAGCTGAGAGTCACAAAATGCAGAGTCAGTGTGCAAATGTGCCTAAATGCTAATATGCATACTGTTACGTCAAAAAAATACCAATTGGGCCTCTATATTTAAAAGGTTATTTCAAGACGTTAAATCACTGACACCTGCTGACCAAAAAAGGGAAAATGTGTCTCAGGTTGTGATCTGTTTGTTTTTAGACCAGTTACACCTTGGACATGTGTAAGTATTCCTTCAGTCTTTACTGAATTTTCCCAGTAAGATGCCTTGAGTTCTTCCTGAAGTATTCCTTCAGCAGATTTCACAGCTGGCTTGGAGACATGATGTGTTTCGTCCAAATCACATAAACTCTGTTTTAAGCTAACAGGGGCCCCAAACTGTCCCACGATCACAACTGAACTCACAGTGAAATGAGAAATGACCTTTTCACCCTGTTAGCCAATTCTCCACATTCTAACATAGGGCACTCTTATAGACTAATAAATACCAAAAAACATCCCTTCTCTTAAATAATGATGATTAAATAATGCATTGATATTTCCTACTAAAAATATATTTGACATGGTGAGACGCTGAATGCCAGTTACATAAAGAGAGAGACACCAATGACACAGCCAACAATTTCCCTATATGTTGCTGTTTCACTTCAGCTGCTGTGAACTCTATAATAAACAGTACATTTTTAGAATACTTTTTTTTTTGTCAATGATAAATCTCTTATGTGGAGGTCAATCCCAGTCTTCTACTATATTTGCAGGGGAGACCTCTACTGGATATCTGTGGTAACGACAGACTTCAGTCAAAACTTTTCAGCTGAAGATGAGTCACAATCACATTGCATTTTATTTGTTAATATCTCACAGAATGTGCATTTTAATAAAGAGTTTGATACTTTATTTAGCAAAACAGTTCACAAACAGACAGCATTCAAACATTTAAAGTTACATTTATTACACACTCTGACACACTTTTTACTGTTAAATTAATACTATTCATGCATGATATAAAAGACAAATGTTGTTTGTTCTACAACTTTAAAATTCACTGTATGAAAAGTATTTAAACAGTCAAAATGAATAATAGTAATCAGCTGCAGTCAGTCAAAAAAACAAAACAAACAAAAAAAGGTAACATTGTTTGTCAGAACCTGAAAGCTTTGGTTTGCTCTGAGACATTATACCAGACATACAACAGACCCGGTATTCAGGTTGTGTTAGAAGATACTTCTTCATTACTGAAATTCAATGAAACAACATTTTCAGGTTGGTCAGCAGTGCCATCTGACCTAAAACAGCTGCTGTGGCACAAAAGGAAGCTACACAAATTGTAGACTCTGTGCAATCCATGCGTTTGTTTGGCCAAATAATTGCTCCCAAGTTTGAAAATGGCTCACATGAGAACAGAGGATTTTTTCTATATAGGGAATAAATCATGTACTAGATTATAGATGTACACATTGCTTCTTTTGTTTAAATAACTATTCCTCTTCCTCGTTCTTTCTGCTGGTTTCTCATTGTGTCTCATTGCATTGTTTTGTAATGCTGGATGATTTATTAATGTCAGCAAAAGCTCTCTCCACCATCTCTGATGCACTTCAGGGAGTGGAGGCAAAATGCACAACACCATTATGTAACAGTAATACATTAAACACAATCAGTCAGCCTCCGGTCACAATAAAAAAATAAATAAACAAGTCATCCAACATAAACAACAAAATGCATTGTTTGTCAGCGCCCTCCAAAAGTGTTACAAATCATAGTTCTGAAAATGAAAATGTACTATCTGCCACTGCTATGTTTAATGTTTGCTAAGGTTTAGGGAAAGATCACAGTCGCGGTTAACAGAGCCCAACAGCAGTCTCCCATATCAAAGCCATCCATCCACCCCGACCTCCTCCTTAAGAGATTTTACAACGCTAACAACAACACGCTACTTCTGCCATCTCTTCTCACAGACAACAGCCTTTTACAAGAAAGTGTAAACATAGGTTGTTATAAATGTTTGAACACAAGACCAATGTTGTTGTTTTTCAACGTGAATATTCACTGAAAGACTGAAATCCACAAATATGACTGGGAGCTTTGTGGGAGAGAAACAGGAGAAATGTAAAGTAGTCATTTTATTTCATGTGCTTACAGGAGGTGAGGTGTAGCACAGGGCGTAGGCAGGATTTCAGAAATCCCAGCCCCACGATGCACCCCCTCATAAATTCGGATATCAAAAGGAAAGTATCTAAAATACATATGCATATTTTCATGTATTTTTCATTTTTAATTGATTTATTCAACTACAATTTTATTTCCCAGCATGAAGGACTAAATGCCATTTCAAAGCATTCTCCACGCTGCCAGGAATAACATTCTGGTGGGGAAATTGTGAAGCCTTTTATTTTTTATTTTGCTGGCTTAAAAGTAGTCAAATTTAAATATACTGAATCTAAAAAAAAAAAAAAATGGAATGACCCAAATAAATAACCACCATGTGGATTTTTCTAACTGTAGAATGTAAATCCAGGTTGCTAAAACTCCCAGATTCCCTGAAAAAAATTCAGAGGACACATGACCTCAGTGTCGTCAGGGTCCACAGTGTGCAGGGCACTTTCTCATCTTGTAGAGGTTTTTAAAGATGAGAAACTTTCAGTGAACTTCCCTACCCATGTAGAGTCAAAACATAGAACCCTTGAAACTCTATTTTGTAAATTCTATTTTCAGTTGATTGTTTTTTCCTTCATCACAAATAACAAGATGAAGAAATTGGGAGACCCATTTTAAAATCAACTTATTAATTCAACATTTATATCAGAGTAGAAATATTCATTAGATTTTATTTTTTACTTTAAGGTTTTTAATGCATGATTTAATTGCAAATTTAAAGATGTATTTTTTACAGATGTATGAATTTATTAACAGATGAATATAAATAACTGAAAATCTGTGGAATTATTCCCATAGCACACTTAAGACTGCATAGTAAATTCCTCAATATTGACTTTGCAGATAAAAAAGATGAAAAATTCTGCAGACATCCCCTTTAAAAATCCATCCCAGTAATTATTTAACATAGTTGTTTTATGTTGAAATCATTTTTACCATACAGAAACAAAAACAAAAAAACATGTCATTCTCAGAGAAGAGGATTCTGACCTCTGAAGCAGATAACCCACAGTGTCACTCTTTTAACTGAGTCAATAACTACTTAAATCTGAACTTTGTGCATAAAGGTTGGAGGAGCATTTTTGAGCATGGTCGACAGGCTCCAGGTCTCTGTCAGTGTAACTACAGTGACAGGATGGTGAAGAGAATTAATGAATGAACACACTTTCACCAGGCAGATTGCATTTTCCTGGACCTGCCAGACATAAATCTGCTGTCAGACTTTCCGTTACCTGCTGTTAGTATGGCTTACTCTTAGACCCACATGAAACTGCCTGTTCTGTGCTCTCGTCTTTGCTGTTAGGTACCACTACCTTGTGTTTGAAACATCTTTTTTTTTGGTCAAGATTGCAGTGTAATTATGTTACAAAACCCAACACTGTGAATCATCAACAGACATGAAAGGAGAGGAATAAAGAAGGACGTAAGGCACTGATTCCTGAACAAACTAAAACTTTAATTGTCTATTTCTGTCCATGAAGTAATTTCAAATGTAATCATCTATTTAAAAAGGTATCCAAATACACACTTCTTGAACATAAACATGAACTTGTGGGCCTCTTTGCGTTGCACACACAGGGAAAGATAACCCTCGTTATCTACGTCTTTTGTTTTTTCATGAATGAACAGCAAAGAAGGCCAATAATCCGGGCTCAGCCGAGTTCACAGACAGAAATGACAAATGCCAAGATAACTGCACTGAACATGAATATCATAATAAGATAATAAGATCCTAAATGATTATTATTCTCATTATATCATGGCAAGAATTGCAAATATTCTGCTACATAACTGTTGATTTAGCAGGTTTACAAGGTCAGATGTCAAATCAGTGCACATTCTTATAAGCACTGCTTTTTGTGATCTTATAACTTTGTATTTTGTGGTTTTGTGTCAATTGTTTAATAATTATATTATTCTATAGGTTTTGTTTGTCCCTTCTATAAAGCCTGTTGTAACTACTGCTTTCAAAAGTGCGATATGAATAAAGTTTCTTTACTTATTTATTAAATTTTCAGCTACAGAGTTTCTTCAGCTACTCAACTTTAACCTCATCTTTATTTAAATAGCACTTTACACACAACACAGTCAATCCAAATAGCTTTACAGCACAGAGAGGTACACAAACAGGCTACTTCCATGTCAAACAGCACTTTAGAAGTAATGTGAGGCAGCCAGTGATACCTTGTAGTCTGAGGAAGCCTCAACAAGATGCATTATTAACACAGGAAAGAGAGTCCTGAAACGACAACATTGCCATAGGTGAAATGAAAGAAAACTAAAGAGATTATGTGACCCCAACACATACTGCTACTTTATTTTTCCTTCTTTAAACCAAGTAAAAGTCTAAAAGCTCTTTTTCAAGAGAAACCTGCCTGAAACGGCAGCATAAAACAGCATTACATCAAAGAAAGTACAACGATACAATACACAAAAGAGAGTAAACACAATCATTTAAGATGCACATACATGTATTTGTGACAATTCTGGTAAGTGTTGTATGGACCTAAAAGCAGAAAGCAGAGGCACAACAGGTAAAGTAAAAAAGGTGAATGAGAAAAAGATTCAGCAACAGGTAGGTAGTCAGTGAAGGCAAAAGAGTCCAAAAAGGGAGCAGGCAGGTTGTCAAAAACCAAAAACTAGCATACGCAGGCAGACAGACAGACTAGAGCTGGACAGTAAATGCCTGAATAACACGACAGACGATCATAATAATGTGAGCTGCTGGTGGGCTGGTATAGTGGTATAGTAGGAGGCTGATTGGGGAATAAAAGGCAGGTGTGCAGGCAGGTGATGATTGTCCAATTATAGCTTAGCAACTGTAGCTAGGCACAATGGGTCTAGCTTTGGATTTCTCCACATGTTGAAGCAGTATACATGGGACTGTAATAAGATTGATACTCTGCATTTAAAGAGTGTGAATAGTAATGTGTTGTGTTTTTTTTTGCACTGGAATAATAACCAATAACACAAGGAATGGATTTTTCTGATGTAAACTGCATCGTTAGCATGTCTGGCTAACTAGCTTAACTAGTAAGTAGTAGGCTGACAGTATTTGAACAAACTGCTCTCTGAGGAAGTTTTTAAATGTAGAATATCATTAATGACAAAACAATTGAGTGAGTACAAAATCGAGTAATCGCAATCTGCAATCTGTGGGCGCTCAGTTTAAGCACTGTTGTCTTGTGGGGTGAAATATGTGATTGTGCTCAGGATGCTGTCTGTGCTTGCTTGTAAACTTGTTCTGCTGTAACAAATCTGTTTTCTGTGTGCAGATTGATTTTCTCTGCTTCAGCGGTTCTGTCGATAATGATCTTCCATAAATTACTAGCTATGAGCTCATAACCCTGTGTGTATGTGTGTGTGTGGGAGAGTTCTTTTCAAGATTCATTTCTATTTAGTATATAATTTTTAAATAACGCTGCTGTTCTGTTTTCATTAAAAATGAATCTTTCGCATAGGATTTTTAACAGTTCTAGAATATAAAAAGATGTTAAAAATGTACTGCAGAATATAAATTTTATAAATTTATAAATATAAATTTCTGTGTGGATGGGCGTTAATATTAATTCAAGTTTTGATTATCAGTCAGTCGCTACTACACCGTACAACATATATATGAACATATATACATATAGGATTTTAGTGGAAACTAATCTAATACCTCTAACTTAATGTAAAGTTTTATTAATTTCAAGTTAAGTCAACTTAAAATATCTAGTTTTCATTTTTAAACCATTTCAAAACTTAGAAACCTGAATGTGAATGACTTAAAGTCATGTGACTTGAAATAACGAGTTGAATGAATGTACTGTTGACTAAGCTAATCAAAAGATTGACATGACTAGCATATTAGCTGACTTCCTAGTATGCACTGTTTGAGAGTTAAAACTCTCCAGAGACCCTTCCCTTTTGTAGTTTTGAGAAAACACATGTGATGGGAATTTGCTGTGTGCCGTTTAAAACAGATGAAGCTGAGTTGCAGTTGTTTCTTTGGATAATAATGAAAACAACCACGAGGAAGGCTAGTATTATACGTTTAATTCTCTTAACTCACATTGTTTTAGGCAGGGAAATGTACATTTTTAGGCTGAACCAATTTAAAATGTTTCACATAACACTGTGCTTGGCTGGTCTCTAGTGGTGAGAAACTTGCACTACAGTATATCTCCTTGTTAACACAGGAAGTTCACTTGGTTTTCACCTCAGATGGGTTTACTTATTCCAGTTCATCCTTAAATGGGGAATCTCATCCATGAAAACTAGCTCAAAGCGAGTTGATCAGCCCACATGCCCTTTGACTGGCCTGGGCAGGTGACTCCTCCTCTGCTGTACAGTGATGGCAGACTATCATGGTTCAGTAATGCTGATGGCAGGAGTTGGGACCAAAATCCATCACACAGGCAGAGTAGAAAGGCTTTTGAGGCGGTTTACTGACAAAATGTGACAGTGGAGTTAAAGGATCTTATTTTTGTACTACCCTGGCTCCAGACTTCTGAATTGCTGCTCACATCTCCAATTTTTTTTCCAGTGATTCAAATATGTGCCCATGTACTATTTCCCAGGTTGGAAAAAAACCCTGAGTCACTCAGAGCTTTGTAGCCAAAACTCACCTGTGAGACCCTGTTGTTTCTAACAGTACAGTTGAGAGGCCATATTTACCCAGATTTTTTAAAATCAGCAAAAAAGTTTCCTCGTTTCCTGCGGCAAGAGGATTGTGTTCACTACATTTGACAAAAGCTCAGTTAATGCTTCCACTAAGTGACAAATAAAACTGCTACTGGTCATGCTGTAGAAAATAATAATAATAAAAAAATAACAGTGCAGCTACACAAATTTTAGTTTTTTTCATGTACTTGTCTTAATATCCAAAAATTAACAATAAATTCCCAGAGAAATGAAAAACAAACAAAATACCTAACCATGTTAAAGGTCAACATGTGTTCTGCCCTTTTCAAATATTAACAAAAAAGAGCAAGACAGTGTTGCTATTTTTTTAAAAAGCACTTTCAAATCTTTGCTATGCACTACGTGCTCAACGTGACAGACCTGGAATATTATATGCCTCAGTCAAGGTTAAGGTCCCGGCCCCAGTCAACACACTGATTACTCCTGTGCACCATCCTCTATACAATATCATTGCTCAACAGTGACTCACTGAATGTTTGTGTTAGTAACCACTCTGAATAAAAACACCTCTATTTTCTAGACTGGCAAAATGTTAGAAAAGGGTTTTACTGCTCAACTAGACCTTTTTACTTTCCAATGCACAGAAGCTCAGGGAGGAAAAAGAACAAAGAGAAAGATGTATAGAGAAGTAGAAGGAGTGGATGGAGAAAGGAGTAAGGGAAAGGGATTGGTGGATGGAGAGATGCAGAGAATGAGGAGGAAGTTGATGAAATTCCTACAATGGTGCTTCCAGAAAGAAACCTGCTGAGCCGTGCCGCTGCCATTTCTATACAGTTTCCATACACTTTTCCTGTTTCTTTTTGTACTGTTTCAACAACTTCATAGACTTTTCATATTGTCCAGTACACTTTCAATTTCATAGTTTATATTAGTACCTAATAGGAAGTATACAGAGAACTAGTTTTTCTATTGCAAATGCAAGCCAGCACGTACATGGGCTACGCAATGTGGAGCACTTTTAATTTCACTGATAAGTATTACATACAATGAGGCCAACCCACTATTCTCTGTTAATGTTCACCATAGAAACGTTATACAACACTAGTTTTCGAGGACTGTGAAGGGCAGTGGTCAGCAGTTTTTATTTATTTTTCTTGGTGCACTGGGTTAGTTACCTCTCAGAATTGGACCAGGTCCTGGATGCAGATCCAACTTTGATCTGTCTTCTTGAATGTTCTGGAATATATTTGTAACAGATTAGGCTAAACATCTCTATGAGCATATTGTATACTGTAATGCAAAATAATAAAAATTATAATAAAATATAAATAAAATAAAATATAAATGTATGGCTACTTTTCAGCCTTTGTTAGAATGACTTTGTTTATTTTTAGCCACATATATGAAGCAAAGGGAAGCATGCAAATTCTCTTATACCAACAGCAGGTCTTTCTACTGCCATAGTAAATTTGCTAAATCTATAAAGCTTTACATTCATTAAAAATGAATACTGCGTTGGTGTCATAAACAGCTGCTAGATCTTCAGCAAAATGCTTTAAGTTTAAGTTTGAATATGACAAATACATGATGAAGTATGCACGTGTTAGGACATAGTGTCATTTAAAGTGCATAAGATACACATCTATTGATTAGATTTTCTTGGTGAAAAGGGAGCCTTCTAAATTCTATGAATCTTTGCTGCCACAGGACTCACTTTCCTGGTTGTGGGTCTAAGCAGTGAGATGATTGGGGTAGAGCTCCCTGGGGCACAGCTCTGGGAAGTCAAACATTGTGGGTGTCTTTGATGAGCCAAGTGCGTCTGCACATTGTTCGCTCCTCCTCCATGATGTTGCCCACGTAAACTGGGCTATGGTATAAATAGTTGCTGCAGCAGCTGCCAGGATACCTTTTGCATTGCTCTGCTGTCTTTCCAGGCCTCTCCTGGACCAAAGGACTGCTCACCATGAAGCTGCTCGCCCACATCCTGTGTCTCTGCCTGGCTCTGGCATTGGCTCAGTCGTAAGTATTTTTGCACTTAAACTGAAGGGACAATCACCATGCAGTTTGTAAACTAAAAACTAAAAATTACAGTTACACTTTACTTGGCTAGTCCGCCTACAAAAAACATCTTAGGGTATAGGGTATGTTCATGAATTGTCACATATACTTTATTGATTATCTGCTTAACATCTACAGACAAGAGCAAAACAGTTGAAATGTTACAATTATTTTATAACCTATGTGTAGGTGGACTATCCAAGTAAAGTGTAACCAAAATTATAATGATTTTCTTTATCTGTTCTATTCAACCAGGCAAGAAGCACATGCATCAGGTGAGTTGATGGAAAGCATTAATACTCATTTTGACATCACTAGTTTGACGTCTTGGTCATTAGGGAGACATTTCTCATCATGAATGTTAACTCTTTATTTAAAACTTTCTATTTAATTTCACATGACCATAATATTCTGCAGCTGTCCTTGACCGCTGTGAAGGCCTTGAGATGGATGCTGTTGCAGTGAACGAAGAGGGAATCCCATACTTTTTCAAGGGTAAGTCCCTACATATTGAGGAATCATGGGTAGGATTCATCATATGATCTCAATACAATGGGAAGTTGCTTGCCTTATGTCCCCAAAATAAATCATACCTAAACATGTGTCAAGTGAAGTCAGTAAGTGTTGCTTTCTGTAAATCATACCATGTTCCGGTTTCACTGCATGAAGTTTCAACTCACAAGATGTGGAAGAAAATTGCTCAAACTAAAGGTTGTGTCCTGTATTTTCTAACAGGTGATCATCTGTTCAAGGGGTTCCATGGCAAAGCAGAGCTGTCCAATGAGTCCTTCGCTGAGTTGGATGACCATCACCACCTGGGCCATGTAGATGCTGCTTTCCGCATGCATTACGAGGACAGTCCCTCCGACCACGATCACATGTTCTTCTTCTTGGTACGGTCCAGGCTGTGACTCTCATGATCTTTCTCAATATTGAGATTAATAGTAAGATTAAAAGTGTTCCTTCCTAAAAATAAACTCTTTGGGTAATGCCCCTGCAGAGGACCCAGAACACGTTTGGGATTAGAGCTATTCACTGTGTCAGAGCTCTTTCTCAGCTGTTGTCAGGGGGCTCCAAATTTCTAGTGACGCCAATAATGGCCTGTATGTAACAACTGAAGTTGTTTTGGAAATTAAAGACTGATTTCAGTAGTTTCTGATCTCATCATAGTCCACTCATTATTAACTGTTATGTAACAGAGGTCCTAGATTCAACCACCTTCCTGTAAAGAAAATTACTTTGCAGTCTGAATTGTAATTAATCCAGCTCATCATAAGTTTACTCATGTATAATCAGACCCTATTTTATGAAAGACTGTCCCTTTGTGTAATGGTTCAGTGAAATGATTACACAAATGCATGTCTCTCAGAGAGGGCAGGTAAGGTAAAAACAAAGTTTACAAGGTAGTTGAGTTTGGCAACAGGCAGTTGGTCAGAACAGGCAGGAACGTGCAAAACTGGCATGCAAAAAATCCAAAGATGCAATCCAAAGCAAGTGGGACAACAACTACAAAAAAAGTGGTAAGGTGATGAAGAAAGGCTGAAAGACATTGAAAACTACTGCTGGACAAGTAGGGATTTGCAGGTTCTAAAAAGAGATTTAGAAGCTGGCAGACCCAACTGCAGAAAGTTATGAACTTGCTGTCATCATGACACCTTTGCAATCATCAAATATTCTTCCTGCACTACCTCCTTTTTGTAAGTCTCCCAAGGGTAGAAACTGTATGATAGTGTCACCATAGATTAATAAACTTCTGTATTTTGATTGTGCAAGCTTATTGTCAGTTTAATCTGGTACTCGCGGTGATCCTTTGATACAGGACAATAAGGTGTTCAGCTATTACCAACACAAGCTGGAGGACGGCTACCCCAAGGACATCTCCGAAGTCTTCCCTGGAATCCCTGACCACCTGGATGCTGCCGTGGAGTGTCCCAAGTCAGAGTGTGATGAAGACTCTGTCATCTTCTTCAAGGGTCAGTGTACATTCTTACCGACCTCGTTGCAAGAAAACCTTAAACGTTCTACTTGTGTTTTTTCAGTAGGATATTTTAATGAAATTTGGTGAAAGGTTAAGTCACGGAACAAGTCAACAATGTTTGGTGTGAATCAACGATTGGACATTTTTAAACATTTTTGCTATTTTCTCATCAACAACTGTATTTCAGTGAATGTCAGAATCACTGTGTGTATTTGAAACACATCCAGATGCAATTTAAACATTTTTAAACATAAAGATAAGATAAGAACAAATTTAGAGGATTGAGCAACCTTGGTGGAAGTTCATGCTCAGTATCTTAAGCCATCTGGAGAATAACTTCAAAATATATCTCTAACATCATGTGTCATTTTTTCTGTAGGAAATGACATCTACCACTACAACGTCAAAACCAAGACTGTAGATGATAAAAAGTTCAAGTCCATGCCAAACTGCACGTCTGCTTTCCGCTTTATGGAGCACTATTATTGTTTCCATGGACACATGTTCTCCAAGTTTGATCCAAAGACCGGCGAGGTGCATGGCAAATACCCCAAAGAGGCACGCGACTACTTCATGAGATGTTCCAAGTTTAGTAAGTGAAAAATCAATGTCAGCGATTCATCAATCAGAGTTTTATCTATGTTTATCTCTGAACAGCATCTGTTTTTGGCTGTAAAGCAATCCAGTAGATTTCCCTCCAAATCAAACTCAGTGGCACATTAAAATTTAGTTTAAAGGTCACTCAGGGTTGTCAATGAAGTGATGATAAAATACTCTGCTTAACACGTTTGAGTCAGTTTGGAAGCAATGCTGAGGAAAGCTGATATGCCTAAATATATAAGTAACCTTAGCATTATGCTTGTTTGCTGTTCAGGCGAAGAGAGCGACCACGTGGAGAGAGAGCGCTGCAGCCGTGTTCACCTGGATGCCATCACATCTGACAATGCTGGGAACATGTATGCCTTCAGAGGTGAGATCTGACAACAGAATATTTCTTTGAAATGGTTATCGATTGCTTTGGGATCAGAAAGACTTGTGTGCTGGAACAATTTCCAAATGAAAAGCGGCCAAAGTTACTGCGGGCAGCAGCTGTTCCTCAATAAATAGTTCCAGCACATAACTCTCCTTCTGTTTGTGGACAGATTAAACAAATTAGATATAATGTGTTAAGTACAGAGCTTTAGACATACTGGTAGGCAGATTTTTGAATTTTGGACATAGCCAGGCTAGCTGTTTCCCCATGCTTGCAGTCTTTATGCAAAGCTAAGCTTAATTGCTAAACTAAGCTAAAATTTCCCAAAATGTCTGGGGGTTGCAGATCCAAGTGGACTGAGAAACATGTGGTAACAACAAGGTGACTATGGCACTTTTAGTCAGCTTGGATTCACAACAGTTCCAACAGATCCCAACAATGACTCCTCCAGCATCCTCTTCTCCTCTGTCCACCTATTTTACAAACATTAATATTTTTGTCAAAATATACCAAACTATGGTATTTTGTATGTATTGTATACAGCTAACTCTGCCAGCAGCAAATGGAAACTATGTATGTAGCCATATTTATAGAGAAGCGTATTCTTCTGTCAGCCACAAATCTACTCACCGTATACGCAAATAATAGAATAGATCCTATTAAAACACCAGTTGGTCACCAGAGGTCTGTATGGGTTGACTCGGTACCCAGACCTGACCTGGATCCTGAATTGAAATTCTATTCAGTCTAATAGAGCTGGACAGGATCCTGTTCTATTGCAACAGGTGGTGGGACTCTTTGTAAATGTCTAATACCCAAGTGCATCCGAGCGGACTCTCTAACAGCTCTGTTTAGGTCAAATGAATTTTGGATTGGGTCTAAGTATTCTTACTGTCTTTGGCTCCTGTTCGGATTGTGTCTTTTTTTGGAAAATAATTTACGCACATCAAGTTTGGGTAGGTAAGGATCAGTTTCAGATCATAAAGACTTCTACCAGCCACCCTGTTTAATCAGAGAGACTAAAACGTTTTGAGGTGGCTGGTAAACTGTTTATCATTTGTACTCTGTTACTTTTTCAATCTTACTACAGTGTTACTGTTTGCAGCATCCCTAAGCGATTCACTTGTCTTGCAGGTCACCATTTCCTCCGTAAAGATGAGGGCAATGACACACTGAAGGCGGACACCATCGAGAATGCCTTCAAGGAGCTCCACAGTGAGGTGGACGCTGTTTTCTCTTATGAGGATCACCTTTACATGATCAAGGTAAGTGGCAAGCACACACGCATCATATTGATCTTGTCATCACCTTTTCCTCAAGGCTAAAACACACAACATTTATATTTTTTCCCCCTCAGGATGAACATTTATTTGTTTACAAAGTTGGTGAGCCCCACACCCACCTGGACGGTTACCCCAAGTCTGTGAAGGAGGAGCTGGGCATCGAGGGTCCCATTGATGCCGCATTTGTCTGCGAGGATCATCACATTGCTCACATTATCAAAGGTAAAGACACAGACAGCATCTAAAATAATATGCAAGGCTGATGACAATCCATGAAAGAAATCTAGGATCATTTTGAAGATACTAGCCTGTGCATTTACAAGCACTAAAAATGGAAATGGAAATTATGTAAATAAATGTAAAAATGTAATGTAAATAAATGTAAAAATATGTATATGCTATGTTATGTTATGTTATTTGGCAGAAACGGCTCTGCTGTTTGAGGGAGCTCTCAAAAAATCTGAGCAGGAACAGCAGGAATTCTACTAAGAGAACAAATCTAAAATTAATAAATGTTTTGTTATTAACCAAAACCTCTTGAAAACTATTGAAAACATAGTATTTTTTTGCAATACTTTTTAATACTGACCACTGACTTTATCGCTGGTACAATAAATTCAAGAGCAACCAATTAAGCACTGATTTGGTGATTTCACTGATTTAGCAGGTCAAAAGAGGTCTTTAAAACCAGGTTAAATTTGATGTGAAGGTCTTTTTAGCCACGCTAGCAGCATGCCTGGCTCTATGGATGGCAAAGTCAGTTTGTCAGTCGGCCCTTCTGAAATATCACAACAATTTTTGGATGGATTGCCATGAAATTTTGTATATTTGTGGTTCTTGGTGAAATGTCTCGACAACTATTGGATGGTTTGTAATGAAATTTGGAACACACATTCACGCCCCTCTCATAAATAATTGTAATAACTTAGGTGATCTCATGACTTTTCATCTAGTGCCATCATCAGGTCAAAATGTGTCCAATACTACGGTTTATGACCAAATACCTACAAAACTAATGACATTCCCATCAGCCTCACCTGCACTTTGTGTTTAGTGCTAATAAACAATTGTGAGCATGCTAACATGCTAAACTAAGATGATGACATGGTACACATTTTACATGCTAAAAATCAACATGTTAGCATTGTCACTGTGAGCATGTTAGCATGCTGATGTTAGCATTTAGCTCAAAACACAGCTGTGCCTAAGTACAACCTCACAGAGCTGCTAGCATGGCTGTAGACTCTTGTTTAGATGTTACATATAACTATTGTTTCAACAGCCTTTCAAGGACTATATTTCAATATGTAGTTAGGACCTGCTTCACAATGAAATCTAGTCCTTGAAATCCTGTTTAAACAAGTTATATGTAACCCTGAGGTCTACAAAAGTGTCACTTTTCAACCAAAATTAGTCCAGTTTTGACCTAGATGTCTGAAGTCTTTTGATCAGCAAATCACCAAATTAATGGTAACGTACTGGGAAATGAATTCACTATAGCTTTCCACAATTTATAAAGAGATACACTCACATCTCTGCCTGCTGTCCTCCAGGTCAGGACATCTATGATGTGGAACTGAAGGCCAGCCCTCGTGTTGCTGGCAACAAGCGTCCATTTTCCCTCTTCAAGAAGGTTGATGCTGCCATGTGTGGTCCTGGAGGAGTTACGGTGATCGTAGGCAACCACTTCTACCGCTTTGAAAGCCTCATGGTGTTTATTGTTGGCAGGGCCCTGCCTGAGCAGCACAAGGTATCCCTGGAGCTGTTCGGCTGTGATCACTAAGAGGCTTGTTTGACAGGACTGAATGGATTGTGCAGAACGTCACATACAACATGGTGAAACATGGAAAAACAACAGCACCAACAATTTCATGCAGGAGGACCCTAACAACAAGTCACTAAGCTTTTGACTACATGTGCTTACAGACAATGATGCAATGTTTCATACTAGTTGTTTCCCTTCAGTGTCTTACCTTAAAATAACAGTGGTCCTCTGTGTAAAGTGTGCTACCATGAAGTTAAAGGGTATTACATGTTTTTCTGTGATTCATTTTGTAGTGTTGTTGTGAATAAAGAGGAGAGGTAACAAACAATGCACAGAGTCTACTTTGTCTGGCAAGGAGAGACACTGAGAAGGTTATTTAGGCGTTTCATTTTATAAGTTTGTAATTTCCTAATAATCTCCTAGGAAGTGTAATGTGTAATTTGTTTTTCATTATATTGTTTATCTTGTTTTGACACTGTTACTTGAGTTAAGATTAGATTAGAGGGTAAAGTAGTTTGGTCGCCCATAGGCAGTGACAACCAACGAAAGAGACAGACACAGACAGTCATAGCAGACAACATAGAAAAGACATACTGGCACTACAGTAAGAACATTAACACAAACTAACACATATTTCAAGAGGACGTTAGTGTGGAATGGAATTAATTTATTCATTAAGTGTACTGATTGAACACTGTCTCTACTATCCAGTTCTTCTAGAATTGAATGGGACCTTAGGTACCTTTTTGCAATGCTAGAACAAGCACAAGTTCTGGCTTTTCACCAGTAGAGGGCAAAAGCATTCCACTTTAGGAACCAGCTTAATTGTCACGATAGTAAAACTTTAAGCTTCTCTCAGACTGTGTGTTTGTCTCTGTCTTGTTTCCCTCCAGTAGAGCAGCACAGATAAGTCAGTGCAGGTGTAATCTCTTTCCTCTGTGGCAAACACTGAGACTTGAGTTAACCACAGGGAGCTTTGGTATCAGACTCAAATGCGGATTATGTCAATTCTTCTTCATGTGAACCCCATAGACCCACTGTAGTTAGCATTAATTTGTAGTTTTATATCTGGTGAATAGTCTCTGCAAATTTATATTGATTAAACTCTGAGGTACCTGCGAGTGGTTCCATCTTTCCAACAATGCTGTACGATCAGGCATTGTTCAGACCTGCAGATCTCAAATTTCACTTCTAGGTCAAGATTCCAAAGTTTACAAAGATACCAAATATGTCAGGCTTTTTCTGAATTAAAAAAAAATATATATGGTTTGAATTATAAGTAAAGACTCAAGTCTTTCAAGTCTCTGAATGTTGACCATCAAAACAACACAAACTTTAATCATTTTCCTTTCATTTTCCTTTCACAGCTGTTTTAATATACTTTTTTTTACATAAGGAGACCAAGTTCTTTCAGCGCACAGGCCTAGTAATAAATATTCAAGCTTTGTGATTATGCAAGACCGGCCTGCTGCTGTCTTAATATTTTATTGTTCCAGGATTTTACCGGGTCAAAACTTGCCTTGACTTGAATGTTTTAGAGAGTCAAGTCTGAAGTCAATCAAGACTCAGAGCAGTCAAATCCAAGTCAGGTCTCAAATCCTCATTTTTGTGACTTAAGTCTGACTCAAGTCCAAGTCTCAAGCATCCAATGTACAGCTCTGCTCAGAGAGTAACAGATTTGAAATCATTTTTCATCTTTCATTCATTGTGAAACAGTGGTTTAAGTACCTTCATTTGCTAGAGAGAAATTACTTTTCAGAAAAGCCAGGCCTAATAAACAGAAAAAGAAAACTTTGATCATTAACAACACAGGCTTTGCAGTGATTTCAGGGTTCTCCCTCCCATCCTCAGTGACCCACTGTGCATCATGCAGATCTAAACTGAGGCAATGGGGTGATGTCAGCTTCATGACCGGGGCTGAAGTCTCTGATAACAGCACGCTTCATTGGATCACACAATCCCTTACTTCACCCCACTGCCTGCTGGGATGACAAAGGAGTGAGAAACACTGAGGCCCTTCACCAGCTCTGATATGATGCCACAATCAACTACAGAGACTGCCAGCCCAACAAAACACACACATCAAATCTGGTTAATGTGTCTAATGAGAAGAACATAGTTATATGTAACCTAAACATCTAAACAAAAGTCTACAGCCATGCCAGCAGCTCTGTGAAGTTGTACTTAGGCGCAGCTGTGTTTTGAGCTTAATTCTAACATCAGCATGCTAACATGCTCACAGTGAAAGGCTCAATAACACAGCAAGAAAAACAGATAAGGTAAAAGTAAGGTTTACTTGGTCAAACAAGACGGCAGAGGTTAGCACAGTCAACCAGGTCCAAAAGGGCATAAGCAAGCAGGCAAAAATCCAAAAAACAGGAAGTATGCGACAACAAGAAGGCTGCAACACCACAGCTGGGATGGCACAATAAACGATCTGGCAAAAGGCCATAATTAAGGGCAGGTATACACTTAGTAGCCAGTCTATTAGGTACACCTAGCTAAAACTAATGCAGTCTAATACAACATTCCTAGTAAACCCTCTCTCCATGAAGGTTATAATGTTCAGTTTTTGTTGAAATAGTTTTAGACATTTGTATGATAATTTTGAGGGCTGCAGTTTATGGTGCTGTTGGATTGTACTGCGTTATAGGTGCTGACAGGTGCTTCTCTTATTTTGTCCACCCCATACACATCAGTGACAGTAGGCTAAATAACAGAAACGCCTCTCTGTATGATGCAATGCAGTTTAACAGCACCACAAACTACATCGTCCAAAATGATCATGAAGTTGAATCAACACCTCTCATTGCTCAGACCTGCTTTAACAATCATCAGTAACTTTCACTTTCACACATCTTTGGTTGCAGCTTTTGTGTGACAAAATGTTTTATGCAATAAATCTCTCTCTCTTTCACACACACACACACACACACACACATGTACTGCCTTTGTGGCTATCCATGCTTCTTCTCTTTTGCTCTCTAGTACGGACAAACAGCCATTGGACTGGCTGTAGGCATGTACAGTATGCTTGTGCGTGTGTGTGTGTGTATGCATGTGAGTTGTCTCATTGCTGTTTTTGATGCTGCTTAATTAACTGGACTGGGAGGGTTGACGGACATCTGCTCTCAGCCTGTCGCTTAGGGTAGCTTGACCCCCAGTAAGTGTGTGTGTGTGTGTGTGTGTGTGTGTGTGTGTGTGTGTGTGTGTGTGTGTGTGTGCGTGTGTAGAACAAGCAGGTATGGACATTGGCCAAGACTGCCAGATAAACATTGGATCTCATGACCAGATGGTGCCAACTAACGTCCCCTCTGCAGACTGGTGACCGCTAAAAACACTCCCTCAGATGTAACCCTGGTGCCCTGCATCAAACTGTCAGAGAGAGCAGTGAACCAGTCTGGTAAAGACACACCAAAACACACACACACGCACACATGCCTACACAACAAAATGATGTGAATAAAGCTCAGATAAAAGGCCCTTTAGGTCGCTCTTAAAGTATTTCAGTGCACAACTAGTTTGGCTGCGTACATATATTGTGGTAAAGAAATGGATGTATTAAGAGATGCTATCAGTAAAATATGACTCTAAACAACAAAAAAACTGACAACAAACTAGTAGATTTTTTTTTCAAAAATTCAAAATTTGCGATCTGATTTACAAGTTTAAAGTGTCTTGCTTGTAGATTACTAATACAGCGCTTCAAAGATAAGAGATAAATGGTCGTCACATGAATGTTTATCACAATGGTTCCCAACTGTGGGGTTGTGGTCCAAAAGTGGATTGTATGTCCATTTTGAGTAGTCAGCGAGCCAAAGGGTCAATTTCTAAAAAACTAACAACAAAAAAAATAATAACTTGAAGTGTAGCAAATTTCTGGTAAAATAACTTTAGTGTGGCAACCAAAAATAACAGCCCTCTAATTTCATTGGGTATCAAACCCCAATTGCACTTTATGTATTTTAGTTTTCTTTAGTTTGTTTTTTGTGTGGACCATGACTTAATGACTAAGGAGAAATGTGGACCTGAGGCATGACCAGATGGAAACCATTGGTTTTAGACAAGAAGAGTTCGCCCACATTAAATTTGTAAAAGCATCTTTTTCTCTCTGTTTCAATCCTCCGTCCAGACTAAACCAGTGTTTTTATCCCCCCCAAAATGAAGCTTTTCCAAAGTGGCCTCCAGAGTGTGTAAGAATGTATTTAAGTGTAGAGCTTCATCTGTCTGTACTCTGTACTTTTTCTCTGCCTTCCTGTCTGTCTTAATCTGCTTCTCTCTGCAGTTGGCAGTTTGTCTGGACTTTGCTCTGCTGCTGTTTTTGCTGCCTTGCTGTGAGCAGTCTCCCACTCTCCCCCTCCCTAAAGTTGCCACCACCTCCACATCCCCTCCTATCATCTCCTCCTTTCCTGCATCTCTCCTCCCTCCCCCCTCCTCCTCCACCTCCTCCTCTACAGTGTCTTGTGGATTGGGTTGTGCGGAGCTGTCAGTCCCTGGCTGGGCCTGCCAAGCTGCACGTCCTGGTCAGAGGGGAGGCCGGGGCAAACGGTCGGGGCGTCGATGTGGGTCCGGCCGACCTCCCACCACTGAGCAGCGGACCCCCTCAACAGATTGAGCCTCCAGCTGGCCAGTACGGGGCCTGCCATGGCCCCATGCTGAGGGCACACATGCCACAAAGCACAAATTCCCACTTGCACACAAACACGCACACATACATTAACACGCTAAGACTCAAACATGCATTCAGACACACAAGCACCAATCTGCAGTGTTCATTCCCTGAAGTTTAAAGAAAAATCATATTCTAAACACAAAGGTATATCAATACTCTTTACACAAACTAAAAAAATACTTCAGCTGTATTGTAATTCATTTTTGAGTCATCTAATCAGTCTGCTTTAAAAACTGTTCAGATGTGGGATTTGCTGGGTCTCAGTAAATAATATTATGAGTACGGTCTAGACCTGCTCTATAGGAAAAGTGCAATGAGATAAATTCTGTTATGAATTGGCGCTATATAAATAAAGTTGAATTGAATTGAATGTTACTTATAAAATTTAACAAGTTCCAGTGACACTAAAAATGACTTTAGGAATCTCCCTGTGACACATAGCCTGGGTGCATGTGCTTACATGAGAGGACAAGTTCAGCGATCCTTTCCAACATAGTTACAGGGAAGATGATGTGTGAATATTTAAGTTTGATTTTCATTTGACCTTGGCTTCTAAAAGTGTTTTTTATTGGTTTATTTTCATCCACAAATTGTAGTGATAAAAATGGCTTTTCTAATTGTTTTCCAAATTTGATATTTTTTTGTGGAAAAATTGTGGCTATTTGAAAAAATTAGTACTGCAACCAGGGATTGGTCGAATTTGCATTAATTCTGGCATTCACAAGTTATTGGCAGATTTCCCAGAAACACTATCTAATTGTTTAAAACAGATCTCACAAACCCAATGCTTGAAAAAAATCCACAACCTCTATATACTACTATTATGTTTTGTTTAAACCTACAGAAGTTTCTTTTAAATTCTAATGAAGATATGAAAATTTCCAAAGAACTGTATCAGGTGGAATTATTTTATACACATACCAGTAAATATTACTGTATGTATATATAAATATTAATATAATATAAATATTTCCATGTGATGTGTTGGTCCACTCTTAAAAAACATTGCATCATGGATATACATGTTTCACTCAGCTTCATAATAAATTAGAAATGTAAGTAGGCATTAAATGTGAAGGAGCATGAATGCGGATAAGTGAAGGGATGCAAACAGCCACAGGTTTGATCTAGCGGTTGAAAACTGAGGCAAAGATGGTTCTGCAAATGTTTCCTGCAAGCTTGAGTTAATTTTTTTATTTAAGCTTATCCTGAGGCTGCATGATTTAACTTAATGAATGTACAGAGACAAGACGACCATGAGAATGACTGGAGGAAAATAACAGAAACAAATGGAGATCTTGGTAAGTGGAGTCTGAGTGATGAAATCAGCAACAGTGGGAGTTATTGTTTGTTTATGCTCTGTTACTGTAGTATTGTATTGTTATACTGTACATAGTCATATCTTGTTAGGCAGCCACTGTACTTATCTGTCCTTCCTCTCATTTGAATTCCCAGTTTGCCTATGTGGAGTTCACTACCTCTCTCGCTCTCTCAGCCAGGTAAAATTCTCATCCTGTCTTCATTAGCTACACTTGCAGAGGGAGGTTTCCTGTCTGCCAAGGTCCTCTGGGCCCCCAGACACCATTCCAGAGGCCTCCGGGGGCCAGAGGAGCCAGGCTGCACACTGTCGGTCTGCAGTCTGTTCTCCAGTTGTGACAGCGAACGCATCCTTATGATGACAATTAGTGGCTGTTAGAGAGCACAGATGAGCAGGGGAGGCAGGAGAGAGAGAAAGAGGGGAGGACGAGGAGGAGGAGGAAAAGAGAGGGCAAGGGAGGGGGGGGAGGGGCAGGTGGTGCAGAAAGCAGGACACAATTAACAAACATGGGAAAAATACCCACTAATGAGGACGGGCAAAGCTCAAGGGACCTGATGAGATGGTGGGGTGAGGGAGGGGAGGAGGGATTATGACTTTAACTCTACATCAGGGGAGCATGGGGGTGGAAGGGGGGCAGAACAGGAGTTACTTTGTGACAACACACGTGTGGTTGAAAGACTAAGAAAGGACAGATACTCTTCTTCATGGGTCTTCACAGGTGCCTGGTAACTGAGACCTGATCTGGGACCCGAGTTGGACCGGGTCCAAATTATGTTCAGTCTGATTGGGTTGGGTAGCGTGTATTGCTGCAGGTCTCAATATGTCCAATACTCAAGTGGATCGGACTTTTTATCAGCTCTGATCATGTGGTGTGTCATCATCATCACAGAAGGAAAGTATGTTTGTTTTTATTCCTAGACAGAGAATATGAACTGCTGAATGGAAGCAGAGGTCGTTTCAGCAAGTACCCCGTAATGACATCTGTTTACGTTCAAGTGACAAAGCCCTCTAGTGGTCATAGTAATTATGACGATAGCAAAGGAGGAAGTCAGGTGACATTATTAAAGAGCGACAAAGTCAACAAAACGTCCAACCTTAACAGGGGAGACCAACAGTCAATGTTGTTTTTTAAAACCATGACTACGATCGTTCCATAACCTTAACCAAGTGTTTATTATTGTAACCATGACGAAGAAGGTCCCCTAACCTTAATGAAATAGTAATTTTAACCATAACCCTGATCTTTCCCTAGACCTAAACAAGTCGTGTTTGTTAGTTTCTCTTCAAAACCTTCTGCCATTGTTGCTGTTTGTTCAGAGTCTCCTGCTGACTGTACCTCAGATGCTGACATACTGCCTCCACCATTAATGGGCTGCGTCTTGCGGACACATAGTGTTCATTCCTGAGGAATCAGCACTCCGAAGGAACACAGGATATAAAGGGTAGCCATCATGTACATGCAAACGCATAGGTAAAGGCAAGTATATCAGCCTGCTATAAGGCTGCCAACAATCATTGCCAATAATTTGCTGCTGGGTTGGAATGAGTAAGTGAGAGTGGACAAGTGAGTTCATCTTAATGTCAGTACGACATTATATAATTTATCTGTGAGAAACGAGACTGATAAATTCATGCTGAAACAATGCACACTTACTCTAAAGCGAGCCTTTGCAATATTTGAATGAAGAAATAGCACATACTTTCTGATTCAAATGAAAATTTGAATTTATAAGCAATCAAACACACTCATCTTCAATATATTCAGAGGTTTCTTTGATACAGATTTTCAGTGGATAATTTCCTGCGAAGCCTAAGGTAATATTTCCTACCTCACACCTAAAATGACTCCATTTCTAATAACTGAACCCTGAAATGAACCCTAAAATATCGCTTTTCGAACTACATTGATTCAAAATGTAAAAGTTAATATCAGTTTTTCCCTATTCAAATCATATAACAACAACATTGGCAATGCAAAAAAATTGGTATTGATGTATCTTTAAGTCCACACTCGTGGGACTATTTCTCTCACGTTTTAATGAATCATTTAGGAGAAGAGACTCTGCAAACATTTTGGCCTGAGGCAATCATCAGTGTCATTAAGAAGGCACCTGTTTATGTAGTAGAGAGGCTCGTTACTCAAATTGTTAGAGGACTTTCTGTGGAGTATTAACACACCCATAATTACACAACAGGTTGACACAGCAAATCAACACGGCAATTGTGGGCCACAATTACAGGATAATGGAAAATGTAGTGCAACAATAGCAGAAAAGTAGAAAAATGTCTTTAAGTCAGCAAAGTCACTCAGTAATATCACACAGAAATATATATTTAAAGTTTTCTAAAATTGGCCAACATAATAAGCTACTGGCCATTCCAGACCAAGTACAGTTATGGCAAATAAACCCCCTGTGTTGAATTGAGCAAAGTAATGCATTATTGCTTATAAATTATAATACTGT
Organism: Siniperca chuatsi; assembly: GCF_020085105.1. Classification (NCBI taxonomy): domain Eukaryota; kingdom Metazoa; phylum Chordata; class Actinopteri; order Centrarchiformes; family Sinipercidae; genus Siniperca; species Siniperca chuatsi. The sequence goes on from NC_058053.1 coordinate 21,970,296, forward strand.
ATTATTTCCTCTTTCAAAAGTGACATAGTCTCGCTTTAAGTCCAACTCAAGTCTCCAGCTCTGGTTTACCCTTTAGGTGAATTCAGCTTGGCGTACTGTGTCTGACGTTACTGATCTGGTTTGGCATCGCTAAAACCTAAAGTACAGATTCTCTGCAATCCCACGACACCATCATATTCCTTCTTCTTCCCATGACCCACATCCCCTCTATGTATGAGCTGTGCATCATCACACACCGCATCTATTGTCTCCCAGCCAACAATGCATGGGTTAATAACTGGCTAACCTAGAGAGACATGTAGCTAAAACAACAATAACAAAAACAACAACAATTCACAAAGCCGTCCCTCCAAAAAGAAAAAAAAACTGTGACAATGATGCCATCCAGGGAGCACAAGTCCTCCATTGTTGAGGGCTGACACGCCGTATTGTGCCTGGCAGACTACATTGCCTCATAGCAGCTGGGATGTGCTGGCAAGGGAAACAGGCCTGACTGTCATCAGCTGGGGGAGATACAGTGTGATGCAAGCAGCATTACATCACATATGATCCTCCAGGCAAACGCTTCTACGCCGCTCAGCACAGTTTGACTGGCTGTAAGAGATTCTATGGGTTCATCTGAGGATAGACTGACTGAAAATACAAACCACTTTTTTTTTTTGCATCCTCAAAACTTCATTGAACAAATTTCTGAAACACTGAATGTGAATTTTGATAGAGTACTGAAATTGAAAGTCATTTTTGGGATATACAAACTTTGGAGGTCATTTTTATATTTTAAAAGGCCCTTAAACGTTTAATATGGAATAAGGTAAAATAAATAAAATAAGGTAAAATAATAAATAAAATGTGTCACTTTTAGGGGAAATTAAATTAAGCTTATAGTCCATAGTCTGCTTTTAGTCATGCTTTTTTTGCATGTTTACATTTTGCACTTTGGGCAGTTATGTCATAATTCTTTGTTTCTCTTCTCAAGCAATACTCATTTTGCATGGGTTTCTTCCAGGTGCTCCAGTTTCCTCCCGCAGTCCAAACACATGCAAGTAAGGTGAGCTGGCAGTTTCTATCAGGAGGCAGGTATGAAACGGAAGAGATAAAAGTTGCATGTACAAGTTACAAAAAAACACCCACACTGCCCCTGTTCTCGTTCACCTACATGTAGCCCGGAGGAGCACATTTCAGCTTTGAGTTCTGTGATAAACTGGCTGCCTGTCCAGGATATATCCCACCTCTCCCCCAATGGATAGGCTCCAGCTAACAGCCAGTGTGAATGGATGGATGGAATAACAAACAAAGTTTAAATGTCAGAATCTAAACTTGTGGCACATTTAGTTTGATTTATTACACTTAATCCTTACTTAATATTATATATTATGTACTTTATTTTCTTAATGTTGTAATTTTCTTTCTCATATTGTATTTCTACTCCTGCCCCTTATGTGGATTCTGTTTATACGACACCTACGTCTGTCCGTCCCTTTCCCTACAAATTTGTCTAAGCGATGAGGTTGTCAGATGCTGTACAGATTGTAAAAGTCTTTGAGAGAAATGTGTGGATTTGGACTATTGAAATAAACTTGACTTGACTTGTTAGCTACATGTTATGAGCTGAGTTATTTATTAAAATTACGAGAATAAACTTGTACTCAAAAGTTCTGACCTCGAAGGATTACATCATCTTCAGATAAATAAACATGTTGCATATTACCAAAGTAATCAAACACAGACTTTTAAAAAAGGATAAAATAACTCAATTTATCAAATAATATTAATATTATTTGCAGTAATCTTGCATCTATACACAAGCCAACTCCATGACTGTAAGGTCACATTTCAGTGTATCTGTGTGTGTAAAAATGCCTCCATAGATACTTCTACTGGTTTCAAGCCTTGTAAAATACACAGAATTTATGTCTACAAGTCATGATGCAATTAAAATAATGTCTCCCCATTATCTGTATGCAAACAAAATTAGCTACAGGGCTGCTCTGTCAGTTTTGAACTGATAAAAATGTTGACCTAATCGTTGCACTTACCCCACACACACAACCACAAACATGCACAGATGCACACAGACAAACAGACACACACACGCACACTTTTCTCAGGCAGGTCCTAATTGCCTATAAATGTCAGTGTGAGTCAGTGTGCAATTGTCTTCTTGTAAATTAACTGGTGGGACTGGCACCTCCTCATTAGACAAGATATACACGGCACAGTGAGAACACAACACACTGGTCAACACTCAGTTTGCAGCTACTGGCTGCAACCCTGAACTCCCCTGGGATTTTATCAAAGACAGAAAGAGGTGGTGTGTGTGTGTGCGTGTGTGTGTGTGTGTTTGTGGCTGAATGCATGTCTGTGTGTGCATATGTCTGTATGTGCGTATACATTTTGTATTCATGCGTTTGTGCTTGTGTGTGCATCTGAGTCCTCCTGAGGGAAATTAGTCGTCTCTACCCTGCTCTATCTTCAGGTCCGTCCCTGATGTTTTCTCTCTCTGCCAGGACACTCCCACTCCCATCGGGCCACACTGCGGCTAATTGCTAAATACTCTGGCTGTTGTTTCAGATGTTGCCAACAGTCTCTGTAGAAATGACTGCCGTTCTGGCTAATTGGGAAACAATATCCAGAAACATGGGTCTCCATAGTTTTATGCTGTCTTGTACAGAACAAGTGCTGATCTGTCAGTTACAAGTTGAGATGATCACATATACCTTACTTTTTCTTATTTATTAGCAGAATATCAAAAAACTAATTGTCAAAAGATTGTATTTGGTGGAAAGTTCAGCTGCATGCTAACATGCTTACAATGACAATGTTGGCATGCTGATGTTTAGCAGGTATAATGTTAACCATGTTCACAATTTTGAAATTTTGACCTGATGATGGCGTTAGATGAAAAGTCAGGGGATCACCAAAGTGATTACAATTCATCCTGAGGGGGAATTTCATGGCTCCATCCAATAGTTGTTGAAACATTTCACTTAAAACCAAAAATATCAACCTCATATGTGTATATCAAGGGGTTCACTAAAGTCAGTAGGATTCATCCTCTGGAAACCATAAATGACTTTACCAAATTTCATGGCAAATTCTTTGACTGTGCCTTGTTGTCTGGGTGTGCTTGTTTAGTGGTGGCCATGCCAGATGAAGAAGCTTGAGAGTCCCAGTCAGAGTAGACATGGCCAGAGAGTTCCTCAAAAAACAAAAACAACCTCAAACAAAAAAACATCCTAAAAGTAGTATAAATCTATGGCGCAAGTATAAACTGTAAAAAAAAAAAAAAAAAAAAAAAAAAAAACGTGACGCTGTTTAGCAGCTGCAGTGTCCAAAAACTACAGGTTTTTGGACACTGCAGAGCCGGTTTTGTCAAAAGGTATTCCTTTTGACAAAATAAATATGAAAGATGCTCAGGTTATCTCTTGATGGAATATTTGTTTCATGGTTTGAGTTTTAAAAAGTGGTTTGGTGAAAACTGGTCATTTTTAAAAGTGATGGGCATGCTTTATCAGTATCCCCAGCATAAATGATGAAATATTCATAGCAGTGACTGAATCGATCTGTAGCTTTTCTCCTTGACCAGCATCACTTTGTGAGAGCTCACACAGAGCACAGCGCCACTCGTCACAGCGCTCTGTGATCTTTAGTCAGTTGTTTCCCTCACTAAAGATGTAAAAGGAGAGCTGTTAGGAGATTTATTCATTCCTAAGAAGCAGTGAGCACCTGAGTGTCTGCAGCTTTCAGAGAGAGAGAGAGAGAGAGAGAGAGAGAGAGAGAGAGCACCAGAATGATGAAAATACAGAAACACAGCAAATGGAGACAGAAGCCCTTTTCAGACATGCAATACCCAACAATGCTGGCTTCGTGTATCTGTTAAAGTGATGTCTTTTTGTCATTCAGACTTGTGAGCACCCCCTCGTCTCACAGTGAAACCATTGATACATTTTCAGATCAATCTCACCATTTAATGTTATTTTAAGGTGAATTCTGCTGCCTATGCTTTATAAAGTCCGACAGTGCGCAATCACTGAATACAGGACTTTAATTTGGGACTCTCATTTAATTCCTATGAGCTTATGTAAAGTGTTTGCTGGATATTCATTTATTCACCCATGCAGTATGGTGAAAGTTGAAAATATGAGGAGAGAGTGCTGGTCTGATTATTACAACATTGCAAATTTGGCTCTTTCACAGTGTTTCCTAGTTTATTAAACTGATTTTGTGCATAAAAGATGAAAATAAAAGATAATACATTTATTACAGTGAACTGAAGGCGGTATGAGTGCATTTAATCTCTCTCTTTGCATGTGTTACCTCTTGCTGCTGAAGTCTTTACGTTAATCTGGCAGCTTTCAATCCAGACTTGTGCCATGTTGAAAATGATACAAAAAAGTTTCTAGATCCAACCTAGTACGATTGCTGTCGTGACTTTTTACGTAAAAGTGACTTGGGTGGTCATTCACACATGAGACCAACATGTTAAATTGCGGCCAGATTAACATAGAGGGCTGCATGTCTGAAATATCAGGGGCTAGAGTGAATCTACTGTATTCATTAGAGAATAAATAATGAACTTAGCACAGCTACTTACTATATACAGAGAATAAAAACAGATGGCCTCTACAGTGTAACCTCCACTAAACAGAGCCCATCCCTCCATAACTGAGATGACGTTGATTCCCTTGATGTAAATTGTTTGTGCCAGGTATTGACACTAGTTGGAAAACTGAAAGTGAAGGATTCAAAACTTAAAGGAAAACTCCCTCAAATTGATTGTTACATATCATCAGTTAACAATGTTCAAGTTAATCCAGGAGTTATTTTTTGATGAGGTGTAATTTAATGTTTTGGCTCTAGTACTGGAGAGACAGTCCTCACCAGAAAAACGAGTTGGCTGTGTGATCAAATGCATAAAATAACTTATGTTACTATTTAATGCGAGTTGCACCAAGGTTAGTGTGGATGGTCGGGTGTACAAAGTATGCCTCTTTGACACCAACAGTTAACGCTGGTTTCTTTTAACCATGACCACAATTTGTCTCTAACCTCAATCAAGCAGTTTTAGGTGCCTGGACCTTAACAAACCTCGTTCATAGGTGCCAGAACAGAAAACACTCATATGGATCATTTTGGAAGGGAATGAATATCAACCTTTTTTAGGAGAATTTGTTGGTCTGCATTCCCTATAACGATTTTCACCCTGGTTTTGATGAATGTTAGTGCACAAAAAGCAACTCTCCAATCTTTTAGAAAGGCTGGCAGAAAATTTAAACGATGTTTAGTGTTGAAGCTGTAGATTATTCAACCATTTTCTTTATGGTGTTGTAGCTGCAAAGGAAATGTCTCGATATGATGTCATACAAATTTGGTCAGTAATGATAAAATTCACTTACAAATGGAAAAAATAGGGCCAGAAATGTACATTTGATTTTTAATACCTTTTTGTGGTTGTGTAACAAAATTTCATTTTTCAAATATCCAGCTGTTTCTTTTTCCACATGAGGCCACCAAAGAGAATTATTTATTATCTGGTGCTAATTTAACTTCATTTTTCAACTGAAAATGTGTTTTCTGTCATTTCTGTGTAAAACAAACAAGCATTGAAACAGTTGCTGCTCCTTGAAACGAGTGTGAGAATAGAAGGTTTTCAGGCTCAGCAGCATGTATGAGCCATCTGTTAGACAGTGAATGTGTCTCTGCTTCCTTCACTGTGACAGCACTCACTGTGAATTACACTGTTACCGCCAAATGTCTCTCATACTGAAAACAGGGACGTCTCTGTATACAGTATGCTGATGGTACACAGATTATAGTGGTCAGCCTGTCGTTCATAGTCCAAGAAAGAAAGAAGGAAAGAAAGAGACAGAAAGAAAGAAGTGACACCATTCAGACTGTCACATGAGTGTCTCCTCTGTGGGTTTGGATGCAGGTGTGTGTTTCGTCTCCCAGGCTGTGTTGTCTTTGTCTTTGTGTGACACACTGAATAAGGACAAAACACACACGTGCACACACACACACACAAACAAACAAAACTAGCCTGTGTTGACTAGTCAAAACCAGCATGAAGACAGTTTCTGTGCATCCTCTTGAGGAAGAAGTAATCTAATTAATCATTTTGATGCTTTTCATGTGGCTTTTTTCCCTCATACGTACGACTGCTTATGTCATGCATTTGAATGAAATAATTTTACAGATTTCCACTGATATCAATACAACACATGCTAAATCAAAGATGGCACAAGATTTTGTCCTCACTCAATGACTGGAGTGCTCCTCAGCAGCATCACGCTCAGTGCTGCCACTGGTGGATGACAAGAGTCTATGTTTGATCAGTTATTATTTGGAATTTATCATGAGTTGTATTGACTTTAAGGGAAATCACACTACACTATCACCGCCGCATATCACTAGACGCATGTATTGTACATGATCAGGCTATATTGTGTTTTAATTTATATTCCCCACAATATCTGTATTTACATTCTTTCATTTACTTTGTGACACAAAGCGACAGTGATTACATCCAGATGTTATTTTGCCATGTCTCAAAACTGAATAGAAGACTACTGCAGTGCAATCACTGGTTTGGTTAGGTTTGCAGTGGAGATGGCTTTGCTAGATGTTTGTTACTGAAAAGGAGAAGATGACTGAGTCTGTCTTAAACTTCCTTAATGTTGCCTTCACTCTCAACAATCTCCGCCGCCACCAGAAACTCGTAGGAGAAAACACAAGCTGACGTGCTTGTGTTTTGTTGCGGTCACAGTCCTTGCGGTCCCCACGTGGTATCTCCATGGCTGTCGAAGCCCAAAACTATATTTTTGAGGAGGTGCATGTCAGTCATGGTGTAGCCTGCGTTGTAACCCTGGAGCCTACGCACATAGCCACCATAGGTACAGTGTAACCCCTTAATGTAAAGTATAAACCTTAAGTCATGTTTTTGTTTCTTTATACCCGCCTGACAGTAGCTGCGGTAATATACACACTTTTTTGTTCATTCTGATTGAAATCGTCCTGATTGAAGATTTCAGGTCAACGGTTTATATGGGATTTGATCTAATACTGTCTGGTGTTTACATGCTCTGACACATTTAATTGGAACAGCTGTGTGCCATGCGCAAAAGTGATGAATACGCATGCATCCGTCTTCCTCAAAGGCTACCTGGCATGTGTTTGATCAGCTCCCTGAAGATGGATGTTTATCGTCTGCTCAGCGCAGTAATTGCCGTTATTATGTTGCTCTTAATCAAGCAACAGCATGATGACAACGTATGCTTTTTTTGGAAGTCGAGAAGCATACGTCCACACGCATTTACGTCACGACAGAGGGAATACGCAGAAAGAACGCAGCCAGACAGTAATCAGTTTAATCATTTACATGGTACAATTTTTCTTTTGATCGGCTTATGAAAAGGTTTAAACTACCCCTCTGCAACCGATCAGTTTGGGCCTGTTTATTCTGATTGAGGTGTTTATATGGAGCATTTTTATTCTGTTTGGGCTATTAAACCAATTATAATTGGAATATTAGGCTCCATGTAAACGTGGCTATTGACTGTTTCTCTCACGACAAGTTGTCAAAAATTGTTTATATTTTCAACATTCTTAATGTAATAAATCTTATGAATGCCTGAGTGACTGAAATGTTAGCTGATAGCTCTTCAGGACTGTGATATGACCTGACCTGTGATATGAACTGCTTTACTGACTTCAAAGAATATACAAGAAAATATTCAAAAAGTGCACATCGAAAGTAAAGAGAATGACACACACATGCAGAGACAGAAACAGAAACACTCACACACACACATTGTGAAGCCTCAGACAGAGAAGGAGGATGTGTCTGAAGGCGACAGACTTTCTTTATTTGTGTTCTCTCTCTCTCTCTCTCTCTCTCACTCTCACACACACACACACACACACACACACGCACACACACACACACAGGCATCTCTCTTCTGCAGCAGCCTTTCAGTACTCAACTGTCACTGAGACTGTATGGTGACCCGATCTTATTCTGCTGGTACACACACGCGTGCATACACAAACACACACCCTTTGTCCCTACTATATATATAGTCTCTTTAGATTTAAAGCTCTGTGTGTTTGTGTGTGTTTGTGTGTGTCAGTAGGAGAGCACAGGGATGCCCCCTGAGAGTGCTTTTAGTTGATCTCCGCCATGTAAATGCTAATAGAGGAATTACTTTGTGTTTCAATGGGCCACTGGGTCATTGTTGTAATGTCAATCTCTGTGAATGAGATAGAGCTGCAGCTAACTATTATTTGCATTATCGATTAATCTATTGATTATTTTTCCCAATTGTCTATAAAATTTAAATCATTATACAACTCCTCTTCATCTGTTTAGCTAGCTTGTCTGTCACGGTTCTGCAGCAGGTCGTTTTTGGTCTTCAGTAAATCAGTAAATTGTCAAAACTCCCTGTCACAATTTCACAGAGCCCGAGGTGACATCAAATGTTTGTTTTGTCTTACCAACAGTCCAAACCCAAAGATTTTTAAATTACAATGATATCGAACAAGAGATTCTCACATTTGAGAAGCTGAGCCATAATGTCTAATCGACCATCACAGTTATTGTTGATTAATTTTGTCAAATGACTAAATGTTTACTAAAGTGCAACACATTAGCCTTATAATGCTAATTATAAGTAATTTAGCTGAATATAAAGATTTGAAAATATGAAACATTTTTAATATTTAAATCTCTTGGTAGGACGGACATTTCTGCACTGTGTAAGTTAGCACATGTATGACAGTGGGGTGGCTGTGTGTTTTGGGGGTAGCAGCAGTGTGTGTGTGTGTGTGTGTGTGTGTTCAGTACAATGTTTGTACTGTGGGGGTATGCAGACAGATGGCCGGGACACTTGTACGTCTGTGGTTGAACAGTCCCACCATTGTCTGTGTCACAGAGAGAGCGGATTGTTGTGGCGGCCCGTCACACTGTAGTGTCTGTAAATCTCACATGTTCTAAGCACCAAAACTTTCTATAACTCCCAAACTACTGCCTCCTGATGATTTATTTCCAAACCTGACCTATATTCTAAATGTAAGACTCCATTTTTAAACCCAACCATAAACCCAAGGTTAACACAAAGCGTATCATCAGTAGATTACATAGGGTTTTACTTGCTTTGTCTTAGTTTTCACAGTCAGTTATGACAGGGCAAGTAACAAGCAGTCAGTCAAAATCAGATGATCACACAGGTTGTGACTATGTGAAATTCTAAACAGCATGGTCAAACACATGTGGATACCTGAACATACAGTGTCAACACTAGAACATCACATCCATATCAGATTAGATGATTGTTAAGTATTCCAAAACCATGGGTTTACACTAGGCCTCTTAGTTCCAAAGAAGGGAAATCTTAATGCCACATGCAGCATACAATGATATTTTAGACAAAAGTGAACTTCCAACTTTGTGGCAATAGTTTGTGTTTGCCCCTTTCCTGTTTCAATATGAAAATGCCCCCGTTCCTAACTTGGTGTGGAGCACATGCCCGGACCTCAACCCCATTCAACACCTTTGGGATAAACTGGAACACCAACTTCAAGCCAGGCTTTATTGCTCCAGGTTTATGTGCATGGTTGCAACTTCCAGTAGTCTGCCTTTCTCTCTCCCTGTGCTTTCTTTTTCTGTTCAACTGTTAACTATCCAATTAAGACAAAATGCCATAAAAATAATCCTTAAAAATAGTAATTTTGCATAATGCCTGGTTAGAAATACTCCCGCAGAATCACTCATCCATGCTTTCACAACATCCCGGCTTGATTACTGCAACAGTATCTTCTATGGCAACACTACCAAAACCCTTAACAAGCTACTGTGTGTTCAAAACTCTGCTGGTCATTTGCATACCTGTACCAACCCCAGAGACCATATCACAACCTCCACTGGTTTTTTGAATCAACTGTAAAATTATTCTCATGACCTACAAGACCCCCAATAACTTAACTGTATCTCCCTAGCTCTAGTCCACCCCTCTTGTTGCTTCAGGTCCAACGATGCCAAGGACTTTCAGTCATCTTGCTCATCTTGTAGGTGTGCTGTCTTTTGTTTTGTAAAGTGTCCTTTAGCACACAGAAAAGAGATATATAAATATTATTAAAACAATATGTGTACATGCAAATATATTTGAGTGCATCTTAATGCCTTGATCACAATACCTCATTTACGTCTTGACAGATTTACATAATACGAATCCTTGTGGAAGGTTCACACACCAGCACACAGACGAACACATCATTTAAGGTTCAGAGAAAAATGTGTGAAAAACATTTCCATTATTTTCCAGAACTGAAAATATCAAGCTACGGTCATCTGTATGTTTGTTTGCTCTGAAAAGAAACAGACATGTTGAAAGTGACACCTCATTCTAAAAGTGTACAGATGGGATCCAACACAAAAGAACTTTGAACCAATTATCATAATCTCTCTCTCTCTCCCTCCCTTCATTTTCCCTCATGATTAAACATGGGAGAGTTAAATCAGACGATTAGCATGCTGTCAGGGAGAAGTCTAACTGCTGTTGTGTTTCACAGTGTGAGAGACAAAGCGCTGGCCTGCACACCGACAAGCCTCCCTGGCCAGCTACAGTAAACTGGTAAACACACGTCTGTTTGGCTCAGCGGGGGATGACAAACACCCGCCGAGGAGGTAGAGATGAGAGGGCGGGAGGAACTGAAGAGAGAGCCCATTTTGACTCTTTGGCTTCTGTGTCTCTTGGCGCCTAATGTCCAGAAATCTTATTCCAAACAAGTCATTCTGAAAGGTCCCGGCACGACTCTCCATAAGCAGAATGGATGGAGACAGAAGGGAGAGGGAGGAGGGGGGTAAAGGGCAGCTTATTTTAGAGAAGGAGATTGGACAGTGGACTCACCTTCAGTTTGTTTTTTAATTTTTAAGGTTGGAGGGAGGGAGTGGGTGGGCACAGGAGAGAAAGCTCTGATGAAAGAAAGTCCCAGAAAGAAAGACCAAATTCTGCAAAACATTGATTGGGGTTACATGAGAAAGAGACAAGATATATTATGAGCAGAGGTATCTTGATACATCAGAAACGGATAAGGCAGAGGCATGAAACAGCATTTCCTACATTATGTTCATGTTTGTTCTATAGCTCTGAGTGTATAGCTGATCTAGAATAAAAAACTTGGTTTGATATACATTTTGATGCAGCATTTTCTGTGGCCATGGTATAAGGTCTATTATCTCTCTATGTGAAGTGTTGTGTATTACTCATAACTTATTGAGCAATGACATAGCCCTTTCCACTACAGGAACTTCATCAGAAACCCAGGAACTTCGGGGTGGAGTTTGATGTACCGAGTGTTACTCTTACAGCTAGAGTACATTATTCGTTACATTACATTACATTCATTTGGCAGATGGTTTTGTCTAAAGCGACCTTCAGTAAGTCACTTGCTAGCTGTGTGATGAATTTGCATTCATTCCCATCAGATCTCGTAATCAAATAGCTTAATACCATCCGGATTATGTTTACTGTTAACATAATGAGGAAATGTTATTAATCAATGTCTGGCAAGCTGCAAAATGTTGACACTGAACGTATCAGTAAAATGTTCACTGACAATGTATTTCATTTGTTTTCTGCCAAAATATCATATTTTGCAGTACGTTATCTGCTCGTAGCAACAACAAAATTATTAGACATTTTTATGGTTATGATTAGGCACTCACAACACTTAGATAAGGTTAAAGATTTCTATATCTTGGTACAATATAGACAAAAGCCGGCAGTGACTTGAAGAACAAGACAAAACATATATGTATTAGCATTTAACTGAAACCACAATCTTTCACTGACCTTAACCAAAGTGCTTTTGTTGTCCAAATCTAACCACAGACAGAACTCAGGATGTCTCTGGTGTCAAAGTCCTGTGCTTTGTATGCCCATCAACCACCCCAGCCACCTCCATACCACTCTGGTGCACTACATCAATGTAGTGCCTCATTTGTTTGTCAGTGTAATGTAATTGGGAAAACAATTTAGTACTGTATAAATCTAATTTCTAGGAGAAAGAGTTGTGCAGACAGGCACAGTCTCCCTTTCCACCTCTGCACTTTTCCTTTTCATTCAAACATTTATTTGAACGTCAGTGACCAACAGAAAACTGTGATTAAAAAAGGTTGTTGCTTCCTGTAATTGGCATAATTTATCTAATCTTCATGGTTCTTCAGATGTGGTGGAAACAGTGATGCGCAAAAAAGACTTTTAGTCACTAGTTTACGTCCTGGTACTATTTGGTTGAAAAGGGCCCAAACTGTCTCTGCATTGCTGCATACCAACATACATGTACTCTTATTTTTCATGCCCTCACTCAGTGACTTTTGGAGGTCATTGGTGTGAGTTGATGTCTGTCCGCTGAAAGACGTCTCCCTGAAGCTCTCATCGAGGCTGATCGGCCTGGCCGCGCCACGCTTTACCGTGCCGTGTAACTATGCAGACAGGATTGGGCCGGGGTCCAGGAAGACAGTCGGCTCTGGAAGCTGTCAGCAGCAGCTCCGTTTGACAGCATGCAAATGTATGCAAATGAAGAGGTCCAGCCATGACACCTGCACACAGGAGGAATGGACCATGCCCTTCCCAACAGAGGACTCAGGATGGTGGGTACACTGCCCAACACACACACATTCATATACGCAAACACACACACACACACACACACACACACACACACACACACACACACACACACACACACACACACACACACACTGCAATCCTTTAGTACCCATTAGTTTTTTCCACTCACATTCAGAGTTATAGTCCAAAATATAATGCTTATATAAACAACCCAAATCCAACGGACCTTTAAAACCTTTCAAGAGGGTATACACCTTTTTCTGTTAAACAGATGGAAATCAAAACACTCCCCCCCACTACCCCTCTGCTTTCTGAACATCTATATTCTTTCTGTAAATGTACATCATGTTTAAAGGTTTCCAAACATTCATGGTGCATGCTACTGTACAAGTGTGTCTCACTTTAACCTGAAAAACAGAGCCTGTCAACACCAGAGAAAAAGTCAGCAATAGTTATTCTTTCATATGTATAAAAGCAACATACGTTTGCAATGAGAAGCTAAACTTTGTTATACCACTGCCAAAAGTTATTTCAGCCTGGTCACACCAGAAAATGGCACAGCAAAATCCATTTGGGCATCCATGTGAAAAATAGATGCTGCTAGAAGCTTTGTGGCGAGGGACTACTTCACTTCTTGTGCAGTTCCTACTGTTGGTTGTGGATAGCTTTGTTCAAAAAAAAAATTAGTTCCAAAGGGAAAAGTTCTATTAACGTTGCTTCTCATTCAGCAGAGCAGGGTTGAACAAAATGGCACGACACAGCTAATATAATAGCTTTTCTTAATTTGGACTCTGAGGTTCTCTGTGCTCCCTCAAAGGTCAGCATTTTCAAAATGGTATGCAGTAGGTAAATTTGTGTGTCAAAGTTTACCAAAGTTTAACTCAGTGCATGAATCCAAAGGTGATTCAATTGATATTACCTGATTTTGTCCCAAAATGTTGCTGTTATAAATGCTTTTCTGTCCTTAAGGTGAAGGTTGAAGTAGGTGGATGGCTGTTCAAAGTTTTTGATTTTGATACTGGAGACCTTCAGATTCCTTTAACTACAAAGACAATCTTTCCTTCATCTTAACCAAGTAGTTTTAGCTCCATACATACCTACATCCATTTTAACAATTTGAACAATTTAACTACTGATGCTGAGTTATAGAGGTAGCTTATCAAAAACTAATGTGTTGAATAAGTGGGAATTTTGACCTGTTAAGTCAGGATTTGTCCTGTGCAGAGCATGATTGTCTGTACCAAAACACAGTAAATGGCAATCCATCCGGCACTTATTTCACTCTGGACCAAAGTTGCACCAACCGACAGGCAGACTGAACAACTGATCGACTACATGGCTTCCCATCCTTAGAGTCATGGTGCAAGTGTGACTAAAAACCTTTCACAAATTGTTAACAAGCCCCAAAACACTGGCAAAAGCATCCTGTTTTATCTTTTTAATTGACTGACCAGAATTTGTCAACTTACTGTGTCCCCACCACTCTCATTTTGTCAGAATTAGTCCAGACTGACAAGATCTGATTTGATCAGTAAAATGAATGTAATGTGGATTTGATTTGGCTCAGAGTCAGCTGACTTTGTTTACTGCACTGATTTGTTTGAATTGTAATAAAGACACTGTTGAGTGCATTATTTTCAATAATACACTTGCAAAGTAAGATGTGCCTGCATTGCATTATGGTTGACTGAAAATAATGCTGATTAGAAATATACACTTCTGTAATGGAGGTCTCCTCGTATGATTGTTGAATATCACTGAGAAAATTCTGTTAAACTCCAGTTGTAAGATAAATGCACTGTTTATCAGTGTTCAAGTGCATCCAGGTGAGTTTTTCCCTCATTATTGACCTCTAAGGCAGCAGAGCCAACACACGTTCTCCACCTTTTAACTTACGGTGGAGCTTTTTCCAGGCGTCAAAGTAAAGTCATTTCGGTTTACTGTTCAATGGGTCAAAATCATGTACCTGTGTGATAAAAATGCACAACGCTGCTTGGCCTCTCCTCGTTCCTCTGAAGTGTTTTGACTCCTGCGTTGACCCTGCCGGCTGGTTTTGGCATTCCAGCAGGCTGGAGGAGAGGAGGAGTGAGGTGTGGCCCTCAGCAACCCCTGCACACACACACACACACACACACACACACACACAAACTGTCCTTGGGTTTCTGCTGGTCAGCAGAAAGAGAATGGCTGTGTGATGGCACAAGTGTGTCTGTGTGTGTGTTTGGTGTGGTGTTGTAGCTGTCAGAGTAGCCCTGTGTGTGTGTGTGTGTGTGTGTGTGTGTGTGTGTGCGTGCGTGCGTGTGTGTGATTTAAAAGTAAGGAGAAGTGGGGCAGCCTCAGGGAGGGAGCTGAAGTCTAGTGGCTCTGGTCCAGACCTTGTACCACGTAAACTGGCTACACACCCAACCCTTCAAAAACCTCAGATTTATGGCACACACACACACACACACACACACACACAAACAAAGACTCTCCCCTTTGCCCTTGACTGTCTGTTTTGGTGTGTGTGTGTGAGCAGATGGACAGGTTCATCGACCCTGAGGGAAGAGAAGAGTGTGCTTCTCCTACAGTCCCAAAATACAAACAATACACACAACAAGAAGATTAAAGAATAATAACACAATTAAAACAAAAGAAGCAATATTGTTACTTTGGCCTGCGTTGTTACTTTTCAGATATTAGTATCAGAGTCTTGCTAGAACTTGCAGTCTTAGCAGTGAGATGAATATGATTAGAAATGACACCATGTTAACATTGCTGACTTACATCAAGTTAACAGAAATCTTTGTGACTATCTATACTTTGTGGGAAAAAACATTTTGTTTTATACGTTTATTAAATACTTCCAATAATGCTAAGTGTTTTGGAATGAAGTTCTTAACTTTAAAAATGCTAACAGAGAGAAGAGTTCACCAGGCTACTTATATTATATTATAAAGCTTTAAACAGGCATCATACGTTATTACATCTTATTTAAGGTTTAAATATTTAAGAAATAACATTTGGCCTTTGTGGATTATAATACAGAAACATAAACTTAATAAAATAAACATTCTCTTTCTCCCCATAGTGCTCACAGCAAAAACAAACAATACATTTTTAATTAGTCTGAATAAATGAAACTAGGCATTTCAGGCCTGTGCCTAGCTCTCTTCCGGAAGTCAACTATTTTCATACTGAAATGAAGTGAAGCAAACGGCTGCCTGGAACACTATAGCACACAGTATGGAAAATGGCCATATGTAAACACAACATGCTAAACCACTGGTAAAATTCTTTTAAATGGCTAAGCCAACAGCTTGGCAATACATTGTATCATGAGTGTATTATATGAACAAGCCATACAGTAAAAGGCTATTTTTTATATGAAGTTAAAGCTGCAACCACTTGCCAGGATGAGTCACTTTGTTTATATTGTGGGACAATAAAATTCTCTGAGCTGAGCTTAAATCTGCAGCTTCACCAGACCAGGTTTCTTGTTTGTTTGTTTTTTTATTTTTAGTGGGTCATTTAAGCACCAGGTTGTTACGGGATCACACCACTAACAAAGTCAAAGTCACCGCTCGTCAAAGTAAAAAAGTGAAATGAGAATCCTCCTCTGCATCTCTCTCCCTCTCCTCTGTCCTGATGATTGATGACTCCACACACAGTCAGTGTTTGCCTTTTTCGGACCACTCTACACTCTCGTATGGAGAGCATATTTACGGGTTTGCTGAGCACTTAAAACTGAGCAGACTCTCTTGTCTCTTAATGGTCTCAATAATGGATGACTTCTAAATTTCAAATAAATGGCATTTTAATTCAAATTCAAATTGTAATTTTAATATTTTTCAGAATGCTATGTACTTACCATGGGAAATATGTGATGTATTCGTTTGTATGTACTGTGTCATGTAATTTGAAAATTATAGTCACAAACCAAATAAATTATGTATTTTCGGGGTTGAAAAGGCAACTTATATTTGCACAAAAATTGTTTTTAAATAATCAAATATTAGAAAAAAGAAATTCATGATATTTCATAAATCTTGCTCAAGCTCCCACCGTCCTAATCTGGGCCATGTTCACTCATGCTGCAGTAACGGTGAAAAACTAACCCGTCTCTGGGAGCACAATGGCGAATGCCCCCCTGCCCCTCAGACTCCCCACATAGATGGTGCTGTCTGACAAGCCCGCCTGCCAAACAACTCAATTAAGCAGAAAAGGAGGCAAGAAAGAGGATCCCAAACAGAGGAGCGAGAGAAAGGAAGGGAAGAAAGAAGACAGGAAAACAGAGGAGGGAGAGGGCTGGTGGCTGTCAGGCCTCGTCGACACCCAGCCGACGTTTGGCAAGAAGCGACAGAAACACAAAACAAGAAGAAAAGAAAACTGATCTGTGATGTGTTAACTGGAATTCCTGCTTCCAAGGCCACAGAGGGTTCAGAGGGCAAACTGAGGGCCAGGGGTTCATTACCACAGCGACACTCACACACACACATTTAAAAGGACCATACCCTTACCCATATAGCCTATTTATATATTATACATTTTTAAATTTTCTTCACTTTACAGGTATCCTCTGAGATCGATTAATTTCTGTATGATATCAAAATCAATTGCATAGACATAACTTGTATGAGTGGTGTGATATATCATAGGCAAGCAAGTTACATTATCATTAAATGTTAATTTAGGTTATTATAGCTTCACTTTGTTAATTAACATACATTCTGTAACACTAAAATAAACAGAAATGGAAATCAAGTCTAAACTGAAATGCACTCAAAAGCACTTAAACAAATCAATATTATTTCCTTTTTTATTGTTGTTTCGTTTTTCTAGTAATCCATTATTTGGAGGAAGACCACGGTATGTGGCATCATATCATACAATACAACCCACAGAGGAAGCAGCACATGTGTGTGGGATATGAACTGAAAACATAACTTATAACCTTCATAAATGTGTGATCAAAATACCTGACCCATTTAGACAAAGTTAGGGAAAAATCCATACATCATCATCCCCACTAGGCAAAGTTTTGATTATCAGAAACAAAATCTGATTTGGACACAACATGCAACATGCCTGCCACGTATGTTATGTCTCAAACTGCATGTGTACTGGTACATAATTGGATACACTTTCTAATATCACAATTGAAGCCTGCCCTTTTGCCTGCTCTTTTCGACATTGTCATAAATATCACAAAGCACTCTGTCAACAGAATAGTGCTATGGACTACACTTTTTGCATGTTGAGCCCTTTTAAAATGGATAGACTGTAATAAAACAAACCCAAAACTAGCTTGGAGAAAATCAGGTTTACTGCATCCAAGTAAAGATTGTATTCTGATGTGGCAGCCGATAAAAAAAAGTATGTCCTTTTCTTATATCCTATTTTTGCTTTGGATTTCTGATTGAATATTTGGTGTTAGAATGTGGAAGTGACTAACACGACAGTCTATAACTAAAGGACTGATTATCTGGTGTACTCTGTACCCTGCCTTCTATTCATTGCGTGCTGGGAAATGCTCCAGTCCCCTGAACAGGGTAAGTGGATCATCAGAAAAAATAACCTCAGTGGCGATGCGCTGCAGACCATTTACATTAAAATGCACTGACTACTAAAGATACACACCTTAATTTTGTTACAGTGCTCAATAGCGCCAAATTTTTGTGAGCTGGGAGGAAATTTGGGTATTTGAGTGCGCTGTAACAAACTCTGGAAAGATGACAAGTAAAGTGACCGATTTTGAAGGTACAATCCCAAATCTGGGGATATGGGATGGTTAAAGCATTGGGCCCTCCTGTGGTACACCTCTTTGAAATTCCCCTGAAATTTGGGGGTTCCTAGGGCCCCAAAAAGACTTGGGCCAGCCCTGAACAGAGGAATAATTTCTCTTTTCAGTGGTAAAGGTATATTGAGTGAGGTATATTTTTTTTGTTTTCGCTTGTTATCTGTTTAGCAATGTCAAAGTGTATTTGTTATTAACCAATAATTCTCACTTTCTCTCATATGTACATATGTTTTAATAAATAAATGCTTTTGTTTTTGTATTTTTTATTTTTACGGAATTTTCTAAGTAAATACATTTGACAGTTATGGAGGATTATTATGCCCACATTGTCTCAGTTTGAGTTTATAAAGTTATGTCACTATTACCACCTGCAATATAGACACGTAAAACACAATTTATACAACCTATTCCACTTAAAATCAGCCTTATATCACACCTAAACCAAATAATTTGCAAAACTTTAGAGATAATTTCAGATTTTGTAAAGACAATAAGTCTCCTGTGACCACACACCATCTCAGCCCGTCTTTTAGCCGGTTGATAGGGGTAATGAGGTGACGGTTGATGGTGGCCTGTAAAGTTGTAATGAGGGCCGCGGTGTGAATAGGACAGAGGGCTGGAATGGGTGGGAGAGAACACGATGCTTAATGAGCGGGCCGGCAGGCTCAGCAGTAACCCTGTTGTATCGGCTCGGTCTGAGAAAAAAGGGGTGACAGAGGGGATCGGGAATTTCAGGGTGGGACAGCACAGAAGGGCCTGATGTTATTTAGGGAGGGAATGAATAAAAGCTGGGTTAGAAAGTAAATGGGGGTCCTGACCAGCCCCTGTGCTCTGGTCATTGTGGAGATGAAATTTATGGCTCAGGACTTCCTAAGCCAAAGACTCCCCACGTTGACTGGTTAAGTGCTATGAAACAGTACGACAAAGGCTGGAGGCAAACAACACTCTGAGATGAGAGGCTGTAGGAGAGGGGACAGTGGAAGACAATGTGTACGAGCCACATTAGAGACACATGTTGGAATATAAAGTGACTGGTTGGATACACAACAACATGCTTCAGCTGAAATCCAAATAAATACACAAATATATAACATTGCTTTTCAGAAGTCAAGTGTGTAGCAACTTTTGCACTTTCGCAACATGTGTGCTAGCAAATATTTGTAAGGCTAAAACCCTCATTTTGTGAAGGCAGTTTGGTAGTGAGTGTTGTAGCTCCACCCCCACTGGTTCTGTACAGTTGATTTACTGAATGGTAGAAATCTGTTCTGTTTATGCAAGGACTTATATCTGACAGAAAAGACTAGTTCAACACATGAAAGGTTTGGCTCTGGTAAAGTCTTTATGTAAGTAAAAAAGTACTCAGTGGAGTATCAAGATATATACAAAAATAACAGATGAGGTGGAAGCAAAGAATGCCAAAGCACGAAGCGGTGTGGTGTTTTCTTTGCCAAGTCCATTAGTTTTCAATATCAGGACAATTATCGTACTTATACAATGGCCAGACAAGAAGGATTCTGCAAATCCTGAGTTACGTTCATTGACAACGATTCAACATTTTCTACAATACACAACAATACAGTATGATTAAGGTTAGGCAACTAAAACACTTGGTTTTGGTTAGAGACAGATGGTGGTTATGATTAATAAAATGTTAATATCCAATATCAACATAATTCTTCTGCAACAAGTCCACTAAATTAAATGTTAAAATACATCTTTTTGCCCGCCAGAACTACACATATAAGCGTTTTCTAATGTGACGCCATTGTTTGTCAGTGCCTTCCAAAACAAATAAATCAGTTTATTATGTGACATTGCTATAGTTAAGGTTTGGTCAGGTTTAGGCACAAACATGGTTACTTGGTTAGGGTTAGAAAAATATCTTGGTTTGGGTTAAAAAAAAAAGGTTGACTGTGGGATGGAAAATAGAAGCAAACAGTGGTCTCCAACGTTTTGTTGACCCATCCATCCACCCCAGCCTCCTCCTTCGTGGCTCTATAATAACGTAACCGGCTTCCTCCTTCCTTCCGATAAACAAGAGTCATAATTCCTACGGCCGCTAGAGGACTTTGTTGCTTGAACGTAAACAAATGTCACCTGATGCTGTCATTTTTCTTGGGAGGGCAGTCTCTTCCTGGGATACTTGGCTTTAGTCACAGGTTTTTTATTTGCAGTCAGTTCAACCCATTGTTATGTTAAAGATTCTGCATATGATATTCTGAACATTAATATAGCAGCAAACAACTATTTGCTATTTAAATATATAGTGGATTTATGGTGTCCTTAGCAGAGAATGACATCACACTCCCTCTACTTCTACAGTACATTCGTACTGCCTGATCTGGATCTAACGTTAGCTTCTCTTTCAGGGGTGGGGGGCTGGGCACTCTCCCTTACCTTGTGAAATTAAGCTAGGTTAGCCTTCTTTTTTTTCAAAAGGGACTTTCAGATTTGTGGGATTTTTCCCCTTGAGAAATGTTTCACATATTTTATCACCTTCCACTGCTACAAGGCTTGTGCTTATATCTGTGACACAGCCGTATTCAAAGTAATCCCAAATGGGACTCTGGTGCGTTCTCCCAACTTTCGCCGCTACCATGATGCCAGCCGTGGCGTGGACGGATTGGTAACACATCACGGACCGTGAGGTGCCGACAGCTGCTGTAAAACTGGCACAGCTAAAAAATTGGAAGATAGATTTCATGTCCACCTGAAATACTAGGCTTGTGTAGTATGAAATAAATTGACAAAGACGAAAACTAAGAACATTTTCTCTATAATTTTAGTTTGTTTTAGTTAGTTTTGTAAACACACAATACACTTTTAGTTAGTTATCGTTTTTTTGTAAAGCCTTGTTTTTATTTTTATTTCAGTTAATGAAAATGTTTTTTTCACATTTAGTTTTGGTTATTTCGTTAGTTTTTGTTAACAATAATAACCTTGGTTTGAATGAAGTGTGTTTTACAATGATCTGCGAGGTAAAATTACCGTTTTTCTCAATGGAGTCTGGTGGGCTGTAGTGCCCTTTTGTTTTGGTCTGCTGGTGCTCTAGTGCGAAATGTAGTGGCAGTGAATGCCGCATACAGCTCCTGTAAATTTCATCTAGGAGCTGGCTGAACAGTAGCAGCTGTAGCATGTACAGTTGCTATGGTTACCTGCAGTCATATTCTTACTGACTGTACAGTATGTGCATTTGTTAAGCTTGTTTGACTACTGAGGTGTCCCTTTATAGCCTGATAATCAGGTTGAACAGCCATTTAATTTGATTCACTGAAAAAATTCAGAGATCTGGAACGAGGCTAGTTCCACTACACAACTTAACTTGAAATTGAATGTAGAAATTGCACTCAGTAGAATGGTTACATGAGGAAGAATTTTACCTTTGTGTGGTTTAAACCACAATGGCCTCCCAACACATAAATTAACCAAATATTTCATCGTAATAAGAAGGCAAGACAGTTGTTTTCTAAAAAGTGCAACCTTAACATTAGGTAGATAAAAAGAGTCATTATCTTGTCTTATTTCTTATTTGTTGTAACAATTCATAGCTGCACCAACTGGGATAGCTACAGCAGAGAAAGGTACACAGAAGTTACTGTGTAGATCAATACATGAATAACTTTAGCAAGAGATGCATATAAAGGCCCAACTGGAGATAAAAGATCAAATAAAGAAGGTATCAAGATAAACTTATTTTATATTTGTTTGCTCTGTCAATCATAGCGTATGTCCTTGTACACCGCAGTCACCTACAGCTGAGCAAAGAGGACTTTTCATTAAAGAAGTAGGACTTAAAATTGTCAGAGCTGATTATTGCTGAATTCAAGTTAAAGGATCTGGAAAAGAGCACTCAATGCTTCTAATTTACTGTGCTCACTTTATATTTACTTTGTATTACTTTGCATAGTTTTGGAAACTCGTATCTGTTTGTGAATCTTAACTGGGTATTATTTATACTCTTTTGTACCATTTGACATTTGTTTAAGCCTGTTTATGTTGGCATTATATTTATTGTTTTAGCAATGTTCTTATGTTGCGCTGTTGGCCTGGTCTCTAAAAAGATTTACATTTTTTATCTGGTTAAAGAGAGGAAAAAGTAACATTTCTAGAAAACAATGACACAGGTTTTGGATGTGCTATGCCTTTAACGAGAGTAAGAAGCAGTCAGTGCTAAGTCTGCTTTTCTGGTCGTTGTCCACAGTGAACGGTGTGTGTGTGTGTGTGTGCGTGTGCATTGTTGTCTTACGAGCTCTCCTCGCCCCATTGAACAACAGTGATGAAATGGAGATGAGTTAAAGTGCTAACACAAAGACTGACCAGACCCCTGCGTCGCTGCAACAATGAAACCACCAAACACGAGAAAGTGAGAGCCTCTTGGAGAAACAGAGAGAAAGACCAGAGAATGAGAGGGGGGAGAAATTAAGGAGGCAAACTTAAAAAAAAAGAAAAGAAGAAAGGCTGAACCATCCAGAGTGCAGGAGGAAATGGATGGTGGGCAAAGGTGGCAGAATAGAGAGCAACCCGGAGAAAATAGCAAGGTAGCTAATCCCTCCAGAGATAAAGCAGCTATATGTAAATCAAAGATGTGAAGTTTGGCCATCTTACTTTGATCTATGAATCAGGCTCTCCCTCCCTCCCCCTCCTCTCCTCCTTCACTCTCACCCTCTTCTCCTTCCTCCTTTTTCCTTGTAAGAAAATCAAGCCTTATTTAGCTTAATCTCACTTAATGGCATCCAGCTCCTCTTTTGTCCTCCCTGATGCTAATAGATTCCCGTCCTTTCACTCGCCACTATTCACATATCTACCCTCCATAATCCCCTTATTCCGGGGTAGCAATTATTTTGAGTATTTTATCAGCATTATGATTATGATTATTTTCATTATTATTATTCATGCAGGCCATGCTAAGGGCCAGGTTGTGGCTGAGAATATCCTCCCTCCCACCAGCACCTCTTATTCTCGCTCAGAATGAGGCTGCCGGCTTTCTTCCAGAGGGGTGGCAAGTTTGCAGGAGTGAACCCCATTCAGCAAGACACATTTTCTGGGCGTTTGAACATATTGTGAAGTGAGTGTAATGAGTAGCACCAAATCACCCATCCCGGCTCCTTAACACAGAGAAACATCAAGAATTTGAGGATGGAGGAGAGAGAGGGGGTAATAATCAAAAGACCTCCTTTCTGCGGAGCAGTAATTACACGGTTGGGTTTTGATCTTTTGCTTGTTGGGGCGATGAATAGGGGAAGAGATGAGGACTGTTTCACTATTTTGGGGTGGTGTGGAGGGTGGAAGAAGCTTTTCAGCCCAGCATCTCGTCAGCGTCAACGATGAAGTCTCAACGAACACAGTACGGCACAAGGATAAATTCACCCCCATTCATTTTCTATGACTGAATCACCTCAAGGTATTATGGGATAGCAGGCAAAGCAGTACTGACCAGAGAAAAGAGAGGGGTCAGAAGTTGAAAATGTTTAACTTTTTGCAAATTAGGACAAAATTAGCCAGAAAGCTTCATAGTGTTTTGCCAAAAACAGACAATAGTGGTGCAGTGGTTTAGTCTTTACAAGCTGGGGGAAAAACATTTGTGGAGTCTCCCAGAAATTGTGTTGATGTACAACTAATTTGCAACAGAAAATATGTTTTATGAGGAACTTAATGCCACCCGGATTACAATTTTTTTCAACATAATGAGGAAATGTTGTTAATTAACATACCTAGCAAGTCACAAAATGTTGATACTGAACATATCAGTAAAATGTTCACTGACAACATTTTCCTTTGTTTTCCGCCATATTTCCCTTTAACTGGGGAAAAAAAAAATGGAAGAAACCTCAGGGAGATCAATAGAGGAGGGATCCCTCTCCCAGGACAGACAGACATGCAATAGATGTTGTGTGTACAGAACTGACCAAGATAGTAAAATTACAGTATGGACAATCACGATGACAAAATTACAGATAGATTGTGAACTATATAAAGAATATGGATCCGGGAGGACGCTGAGCAACTTCCGAGTGCCGCCAAAAAGATAGGACCTGAGCCACGCGAGCTCCTCTCAACCATGGGTACCTAGACAGACAACAGAAACACATAAGAGGCAAAGCTCAAGCTCACCATTTACACAGACAGGAGAAAGGAAAGAAACACACAGAAGGAGAGTGAGACAAGGACAACATGCACACAAGAGAGAGAGAGAGAGACAAGAGAAGAGGTTGAATTTTCTGGAGGACAAAGATCCACATCCAAGCATCTGGAATGAGGCACCAACAGCCAGTGGAGAGAGAGTGGTCCCAGCACAGAGAGGCCTGAGTGAAAAGAGAGGGAGAGAGATAGGCACACGGCTGTGCTTATGACACACAAACAAACAGAGGGTTAAAGAGATGCAGTGGTTTTCAGAGACTTTACAGTATTCTCGTCAGCAGGACAAACATGGACTATTAGTACTAGGCTCAATAGCTGCATTGAGACTGACCTGCCGGAAGGATAATGGTAACAGGTACAAGGCCTGAAGTAATCAAGTAATAAGCAATTAACTGAAAGTTAAGGTGAAAAGATAAGTTTTAAGTTTGGATTTGAAGGCCTCAACAGAGTCACACAAGATTATTTCAGAGGAAGGGAGCACGATAGGAAAAGGTCCTGCAACAGCTGACTTCTTTTTAACTCTGGGGACAGACAGGAGGTCTGTAATCTGAGAGCGGAAAGCACGGGAGCCTATTTACAATCATCATCAGAAGCACCTTAAAGTCTGATCTGACATGGATAGGGAGACAATGAAGGTCCAAATTTTGTAGTTTTAGTTGCAGCATTGTGAAGACCAAGCTAGAGTACTTGCTAGAGAGAAATCAGAATCAGAAATACTTTATTGAGTATCTTATCTGAAATAAGACTTTGACATGGCAAATATGGAGACTGGTTTGCACCACACTCTAACCAACATTGAACTCCGGCCAGAGTTACAACCACGAAGGGACTTGAACCCTCAATCTTCTGATCCGAAGTCAGACGCCTTGTCCATTAGGCCACGTGGTCGCTTTGGAGGAGTCTGTCTGCTGAGAGGAGGGACATCTGAAACACATGTTGTACACAAAGCTGCATGTTGAAGAATAAACACACGTGGTTTCTCTGTGACACACTTCCTCTGTGTACTACATACTAACAGTATACAGCGTAATTTAAGCTAAATTTTCAAAGTAGACTGTTTTTCCAGTGTAGTATACAAAATATGAATGTACTTTACCATTTGTACTGTAAAATGCACTGTACCGTCAATAAAACTGACTTTGGAATACCACTGCCAATTGAACTTCACAAAGAGAAAAACTAAAGGTGTTCCTAAAGATTAAATATTTTTTGTTTCCTCGAGCCACCATTTATCTTAATTTTGTCTTTAATTTCCTTTGTGCATTGCATTGTGGGACAATATTGTCCATCACAAAGCAAAACAATTAAAGTACACTCAAAAATCAAGCATTTTTTAGTATATATACTAATTCAGTATATTTAATTTTCTCACCTTTACCTTTCTTTATCCAGGCATGTATTGCTGAGAGCTGCCTGATCACACACATTCTCACTTGGAAGCTCCACAGGAGCAGTTGGGGGTTCAGGGCCTTGCTCAGGTGCACCTCAGTAGTGGTAATGAGGGAGAGACGAGCGCTGGTCTTTCACTTTCCCCACCCAGATTTATCTCGCTGGTCCGAAGATCAAACCAGTAACCTTCCAGCTATGAGTCTCTGCTTCTCTAACATTTAGACCACAACTGCTCCAAGAAGTAGAATCAGTATTTAGTGCAGAAATGGGATTTGTCTTTTTTTCAACTTCTCTTAAACAAACACACACACACACACACACAAACTTAAATACACATACAATAAATATAGGTACACTCATTTGAACATTCAAGAAAAGAGCACAGACAAAAACACAAATACAGAAATCTCTCATGTGAAATCAACAAAACTACTTTGGCAGCTAATAATGAGTTTGTGTAGGACCCCATTGCTCATAGTAAGAAACTCAGAAGAGCTTTTAAATATTATCATTTTTATTTCAGTCCTTGATTTGGGCCCTCTACAGTTGTCGGTCCCTAAAATTGTCACCATCTTTCACCCTACAAGCTACAACACTGCACCACACATACAGTCATTACAGCTTACACTTTCTACAAGAATCATCAAAGTAGTCAATTGTTTCTTTGTTTGTGACAAAAGAGAAGTAATAAAATACAACTTATCTCTGAAACAAACAGTGGATTATTAGAATTACTTCATAAAGAAACTGGCTTACCAAATACAGCATAGATCCATTAGGTTTAAAAAGATCAAAGGATAATCGTGAGTAATTACAGGAAGATATTATAAACGTGTTAAAAATGTTAGAAAAATAACAATTCATATAAAAAATGTTGCGTACATGTAACAATCCATTCTTCAGAAATCCCCTTCAACTTCAACTTCAACTTCAACTTCAACATGTCACTTTGGGAATCTTGGAGCTGGAGTGGAGTGGCTAAATCTAGGCAGTCTGCAGACTCCACAGGGGCACAGGGGCCCTCCTGAGGCCCCTGCTGAGCTCCACTGCATAGGAGCCAGAGAGGCCTCCATAGGGCCCGGAGACAACAGGGAACATTTAGCAGAAGAGGATGATGAAGTGGAAGAAGAGGAAGAGGAGGCTGCTGAGGTGAGGAGGGACTCCTGGGTGAGGAGGAGCTGACTGGGCCCAGAGATGAGGGGCCAACCTCCAGCGAGCAGCAGCCGGGGGACTGGTCCTGTGTTCACCCCCATCCCGACGCTTACCTCCCCCAGCAGCCGCCGCATCTCCTGCAGAGACGAACCCAGGAGAAGGATGTAGTTCCTGGCCAGAACCAAGGTAGAAATCTTGGAGAGCCTGCGGCCTGGAGGAGCTCCAGGCTGGTGGGACTGAGAGGAGGAGGCAGAAGATGGCGAGGAGGCATAAGGCACCATGACCTCCCTTAAGGCATCCATGGCGATGTTCAAGTCCTGCATCCGTTTCCTCTCCCTGCTATTGATCTTCCTCCTGAGCTCCTGCTGCTCCTCGGGGCTCAGCTCCCTCTGAGGTTTGGTTGATCTTTGGCCACTCTGGAGGCCAAGCATGGGTGCAGGATTTAGGCGGGAGCTCAGGTTGAACCCTGGAGGGCAGTGGGGTAAATCCTGGACAGACCCGGGGCCACAGAGAGGTAGAGACTGCTCCTGGGCCCTGATCACTGGGTTTGACAGCACATTCATAGTCTCTTCAGTGGAGGGCTAGTCTTCTGAGTTGTAGTTCAGTGTAGTGTAGTCTTATTAAAAATGTCTTCAGCAAAAGATAAAGTTTGAGAAACAAACCAAAAATAGTCAAAGCAAAAATACTTCACTTCTGCTTTTAAAAAATCCACAAACTGGGAAAAAAAATCTTCATTCCCTCCACCTGTTGATCTCCCCTTTGCTTGCAGAAAACAGCTGCCATCCAGCACAATAACGAGTCACCAAACTTTTTACTTTTGGGCTTCAGAGGTTTCTGGCTGAGTGAGAGCTTCCTAAAGTGGCAGCTCAGTTTTATCTCATTTCCACAGCTGCGTGTGGTGAGAATGACAGCTCACACAGTGGATAAGTGAGCTAAATGCTCCCCTCACATACCCCCACCTCAGCTCAACTCCTCCCCGACACATTAGAAACTCATTCTGACTTTTTGACATTTGACAATAAATGAGAAACAACTGGTACATGGTGACAACACCAGTAGAATCCCAGGCAAGATATTAGAAATAAAAATTCTGTGGATTATTTAATTAATCCAGTAGGTAATCTCATTGAGATCAGTTTCTCTGTTTGAAGAGAAACCTGTGCACAAGAAGACCATACAGCATAAAAGTATTGTATGTACTGTACAAGTACAATCCAAACACTCAGTTACCATATGCAGTTGACAATTAAGTCCATAGTGTTCTATGGAAACAAATCTTTTGTTTTGAAAGTTTTTTATAACGCTGTATTATTTCATGTGTGAGGAGCATCAACATTAAAACTTTTACCAGATTGAACATGAGTACAATAAAGTTAGACTCCCATTAACTGACATTTACTGTATTTTTGATATGATCAGACTGCAAACGTAAAGAGAAGATGAGAGGATCCATTTTTTCCAGGTTGTCCTGGAACTCAGATATTTTCTGTTCTTTTTGCTGTCACTATCTTTGCCAGGACACTCCTGTAAAAGAGAAATTTAATCTCAATGAGGAACTGTCTGCGTCTAACATACAACTGTCTGATTTTTATCAGATTTTCCATTTGTGAGGAGCACTGATTTTCTAATTAATTTTACTAAGGTCAGTTTGAACATGCGGATTATCTAAAGATGTCCAGACATCATATTAGAAGCTGTTTTCCACACACAGAAGAGGATGATCCATTACATGCAGATTGTACTGGATGAAAAATTCAGATAAATGCAACCAGGAGGAATGACAGACACTTAAAGAGTCTCAGTACAGCAGATAGTGAATGAATAGGGGTAAATAAGGACATTGTGATAGCTCTGATCTGTTGTTTTCGTGACAAAATAACTTTTACTGTAATGTCCTTTTGTACAATTTGATTTTTTTTATGGTAATGTTTGTTCTTTCACCACTTTAGTCAGAATTTGAAATATCTATTGGATAGCCCTAAAATCATGAAATTTTGTACAGACATCCACGGTCCCCAGATGATGAATCACGTTGGTGATCTCCTGACTGAAGTTTTCATTTTGTCCAAAACTTTGGTTTATGACCAAATATTTGCAAAAATAATCACATTCCTGTCAGCCTCAGCTGTACTTTAGTGCTAATTAGCAAATGTTAGCATGCTAACACACTAAAATAAGATGGTGAACATGATGAACATTAGCTGCTAAACATCAGCAAGTTAGCTGTCATTGTGAGCATGTTAGCATGATGATGTTAGCATTTAGCTCAAAGCAGCCCTGTGCCTAAACACAGCCTCACAGAACTCTCTGTGAGGCTAGACTCTCGTTAGTACCTGACACCATGAGTAACACTGCTTACTTTTTCTTTGTGTTAAGTTAATTGAAAGCACACACAAACTGTGAGCTTAATGGAATGTACCACTACAGCCATTTAACAACATGGAAGCCATTATGTCATTATGTGACAGAGAGCAGGTATTAGCAGTATTAGCATGGGTACTAATCGTGTCAGAGAACAGTTTTGGCAAACAGTGAATGGATACATCATTGTGTAGCAGGAGTTAAGTGTGGTTTTGAGGTGGGCGTTATTGTTGCTCAGTTCTGAGCGGCTATGCTAACCAAATTGGCTGGCAGAGAGCTGGGCACGGTTCCAGACAGGCAGACAACAGGCCAATTGACTCCAACCACAGGTGAAGCTGGCTTGGGGCACCGAGCAAGGCTGGAAACCTCAAATGTGCCATTCATGAGCCACAAAAAGACCTCAGCATCACTCCGTTGCACAGAGAGCCTGGCCGTCCTCTTTTTGCACTCCTTCCCCCCTCCTCCTTGTAAAGCCCATCTGAGCGGGAGAAAAGGAAGGCAGGGGGAAGAGGGGAAGGACAGCACCGTTACAAACAGAAAGCAAGTTGTTTACGATGAAAGCAGAAGGAGATGCAGAAGAGGAAGACCCTTTCTTTTTTCCCCAGCCGCTCTTCTCTTGTCGTTCAACAAGTGAAAGATGTGTGTGGAGGCGCTTCCCTTCCCTGCCAGTGGTCCGGTGGCGTCCGGCTGGTGCTGTGATTGAAGCTGAATGGACGGCTGCAGACGGACAGGAAAGGGAGGGCCTCATGAAAAGAGCCAGGCGGATGGCCCTCGCACCTGCAGGAGAACAGAGTGCAGGCAGCCAGGATGAATGTGTGCATGTGTGTGTTTGTGTGCGTGCCTGTGAGTTCAATTTGATTTCTAGTGCCTGTCTAACAATGAGAGGTAATAAACTGAGTAATGAAAGAAAACAAGCTGTGATGGTTTTGACTGTATTTTGGGATCTGGTTTCAGTGTCGAGAGAGAAAAAAGGACACCTGCAAGGAGCCACACATACAAAAGTCAGAAAAGAGGAGAAAGAAAGAAGCTGGTGTCTACCAGAAAAGTGCACCTCCCCCACTTTTTTATCCACCACTTACAAGGGAAAGAAAAGTGAGCTTGATTTGGGGCTGCAGCCCAGCATATCCGCCTCCCAGCTTCCAGGCTCCTTTTGATGAGGCTGGACCAGGGCAGGAGCACCGGTGGCTTCAGGGCAGGGGGAAGACTAGTGTCTTTATGGTGGAAGGAGTACTATCCATCTGGGCAAGGCCGTCCAATGGTGGGTCTGCACCTGGAAGCTAAATGCTTCGTCTGTGTGGAGCCATTTCCTGCGGCTGACAGACAGGAAGACACCTCAGCCAAACTCCTGGGTCAATTTATCCCCCAATACAGGATGAAAAATACACCCAAAGTGATACCACTGAAAAAAATGGTATGGTATGGTAACTATTTTTTGGCGTTCATCAACAGGACAAGTTTTAAAAAAATGCATTTTTGATTTTCTTTTTCTTTTCTTCTTTGTGTGGTTTCTTAGTGTTGTTTGTATTCATGATTTTGAACCCACAAATCTCCAGTACGGAGATTAAAAACAAAACAATAAATCATTGAACTACAGGGTATTTGCACTGCCAATGGCATTTGTAAAAATGTTAAATTGCAATTATTATTGTATTATTTATTTTTTATATTCTCTTTTAATATTGATAAATAATCACAGATAAATTCACATATTATTTTGAGGAGAAAATGTTGAAAACATTGAATCCTCAGTTTGAACCACCAGAGCAGATGTTTCCTTGTTGAAACACACACAAAATAACCTCTATTTGCTCATTAATTGAGTACAAATTGGCATAATTATAAATCAATAGATATAAAGAGACAGTTTCACAAATTAAGTCAAGCCGCAGGCTGGCTGCTGCAGGTCTGGACACAATCTTGACTTAATGGAGTCAATTTACATCAGGTGTCTGATTGAGCTCCTTTGTGTGTCACTTGATGGTGTGTCGATGTGTTTGTTGTCTCGGTGGGAGGACTTATCATGTTGTAAACCTTAAAATAACATCAAAAAGTTTCCAAATTGCATCAGACTCTCTCAATGAGAAAATCAGCTAATTCATTTATTTTAGGTTGCACTAATAACAATAAAACCCTGCAAAATCCTGTTTAGATTAATAAACAGTATTTCTGGTATTTTTCTAACAGAGTAGCTAACCAGAACGTTAAATGAGGAGGTGCACCTGCTAAAGGCTTTACATCCCAAACTGTCTTCTGTTTACAATGTGCAAAGAGAGTCTAATGAGAAATTAACAGTTGCCAGTGACTGATTTTCTCCATGTGTCCCTGTGGGCAAACAGGTGCAGCAGCAACAATGGAAATATAACAGAGCAGGACTTTTTAGAGGGAAAAGGCTGCTCTGCATCAAAGCAAGGACGGAGGACACACTCGTCTATTCGCCCTAACTCCTGCTCTGTGAGGCCTGGCCAAAGACATGAGAAGATTACAAGCTGTTAATAAGGTGGAACCAATCAGCTGAAGGTCTGCTTTTGTCCTTCCCAGCATGCTTTGTGAGCGCTGGCCTGGGATAGTCGGCATTTGGTGCTGATCATAGTGTGGCAGGGATAATGAAGGTGGGAGGGGTGTAAGGTTTAAGCCCCCGGGCCCTTTGTGAAAGAGAGCCTAAATGCTTCACTCTCAATAGCTGCACACGCTCAGTTGGTCACAGTTGTTTAAATACAGATGGACATTTGCCACATTCATATTTCATGCTGCTAAATGCTCCATTGACACTTTCTGTCATTAAATTTTGCTTGTTTTGTTGTGTCTGATAGCTGTATTCCTGCACTATCTAGATGTGTTGTTACTTTCAAATTAACAACTTGAAAATCCTGTGACATTTAAAAATGTTAAAGTTTTCACATTGATTTGTTTGCAACAGTCAAGCCAAAGCACTCTAACCTTTCATTGTGGTCATTTAAAATGACCCCAAACATAACCTAGCTCAATGATAGTCCATTGTTATAGCAGATGTTCCTCTCTGAAACAATGCCACCAGGGATTTGTAAGATGGCTGCTAATAGGGGAGTGTTAGTTAACCCGTCCCCCACAAAGTATCCTTAAAACCCCCGATCCTATTTAACCGTGACAATGATAGATTCACAGACACTAAACTTCGACAGGAATCCTTGTCAGAAGTCAAACACAGAGCTCCTTCTTCTTCTCACTAAGCGATCGAAGCCAGGAGCACCCCAGTTAAAGTTTAATGTTATGGGGGTGGGTTGAGATGTTTCTTTTTGGGTTTTATTAGCGGCACAAGGCCAAGGGTGGGTTTTCAGAGGTGGGAAAGGGGAACAGACATTGAATGTGTTTCTGCCAAATAAAGAGACTGCAACAAAAGCTGGCTGCAGTGCGGAAATGTGGGGTTTGTCTTTGTGATCCATTGGCAGAAATGGACGTTCTAACATTGGAGAGTCTTAACTTGAATGTTTAATCAACAGAAATTTGACCACCCACTGACTGCATCTATACAAACTCTGACAAACCTTTACCTTTCTCATCCTTCCTTTAAAGGTCCAGTATGTAACATTTGGGAGGAGCTATTGGCAGTAATGGAATATAATAGTTATAAGTATGTTTTTATTAGTGTAAAATCACCTGAAAATAAGAATCATTGTGTTTTCATTACCTTAGAATAAGCCATTTTTATCTACAGAAGGAGCAGGTCCCCTTCCATGTAGGCCACCATTTTGCACCGCCATGTTTCATGTTGTAAACTGACCTCCAGGTTAGCCAAACTTATTTGGAAGAGAAAACTAAGGCGAACAAACTTGCCCAAACTGTTTGATGTAATAAACAGGAATTATCCTTTAAAAATCTGATTGCGGTAATGAGCAGTTAAGATAGAACACCGTAACTGGGTGTCTGGTCAATACAGGATACAGTGAGAGGTTCAGAGATTTGTGAAGGTTTGAGTGTTTGTCCTTCTTCACAAATTAATCCAAACTCTGTGGCTATATCTTAAAATATACATATATAATACAGTGGTGTGCAAAAGTGTTTGCCCCCTTCCTGTTTTCTTATTTTTTTTGCATGTTTGTCACACTTAAATGTTTCAGATCATCAAACACATTTAAATATTAGTCAAAGATAACACAAGCACAAAATGCAGTTTTTAAATAAAGGTTGTTATTATTAAGGGAAAACAAAATCCAAATCTACATGGCCCTGTGTGAAAAAGTGATTGCCCCCTAAACCTAATAACTGGTTGGGCCACCCTTAGCAGCAACAACTGCAATCAAGCGTTTGCAATAACTTGCAATGAGTCTTTTACAGCGCTGTGGAGGAATTCTGGCCCACTCATCTTTGCAGAATTGTTGTAATTCAGGCACATTGGAAGGTTTTCAAGCATGAACTGCCTTTTTAAGGTCATGCCACAGCATCTCAATAGGATGCAGGTCAGGACTTTGACTAGGCCAACCCTGTTGCACTTTGAAAATGCTGATGTATGATTTTCAGCCTTCATAAACATGGGGTGGTAGTTCTGTGTATGAGCAATCATTAAAAACCCAACATATAATAGTATTTTTAAATGCATCCAGATTTGTGTGGACATATCCTGCTAGGGATTGTCCCTGGAGCCCTCCCTTTGGACACGTTTCGCGCTCGGCCAGCTGGGAGGACACTGTGAGGCAGAACCAGGACACGCTGCAGGGATCACATCTCCCAGCTGACCGAGGATCCACCAGGAAGAGCTGAAAGATACTACTGGGAAAAAGGCGTCTGGTGCTCTAATCGCCCCTATTTGCTACAAATAGAGGCTACTATTTATCAGTGGATAAATTAAAACTTTGCTCAAGGCAGAAAACATGTTCCAGTTTTGGGGTTGTCAGAGTTTGGGATATCCACCCATCCACCCGCTGACCACCGCACTCTTTCTCCCCGATTTTCACCTCAAATTCGCCTTATTTTTCTTTGAATGACCAAAAGTACACTATCAGACAATGAAGAATATAAGTTCACTATCTGCTTGTTCCAATAAGCAAACAAGGAGGCTATGTGATGCTTAATTAAAACTTAAGTAACTGTGTTTTTTATGGCAGCACTATTACAAAATAAAAGAAATATTCCAGATGTCTTTTTCCGCATTTTGTTAATAATTTCTCAAAATTCAGTCTGACATATTTGTTGTGTTTGGAAACTTTGGGGTCTTGAGTAGAACAGTAAATATATCTGTTTTAGTTGTGCTTAGTTGCACAACAAGAGTTTGCACCCACTGACGGAGATGTCAGAGTTTAAAAGGTAAACCTTTTTTCCCACTTGTTTCATGAATAGAGAATGTTATGTTGCATTTTTAGACATTGCTCTGATTTCACTAAATCTTGCTACGCCAGGCTGACAGATGGATGCAGTGGATGTAAGATGAGTCTTTCAGGCGTTGATGGACACATCTGTCACCCTACACCCTGTATCACACACACAAACACAGTTACACACACCCCACACACACACACACACACCCATGTCCCCCCTTACAACCTCCTCCTTCGCCTGCAGCTCATTCACCTCCCACTGTGCTCCTGCTCCTCACAGATTCTCAGCACATTAAAATCCCCTCTAAGACCTGAGAGATCAGACTGAAGCTGCCACCACTCTCCCTTTCTATTTAGCCTCCACTCTGATTAAACTGCAGCAGGTTTATTACAGATGTTGTCCAAACTCATGACTGGCCTCCCCCTGAGGACTGTTAACTACAGAGAGTGTGATAGCAGGTGATTTACATGCTATTTTTTATTTATTTACAGTTGTATTAATTAAATGGTTAAATACAG
This sequence comes from Siniperca chuatsi, assembly GCF_020085105.1. Classification (NCBI taxonomy): domain Eukaryota; kingdom Metazoa; phylum Chordata; class Actinopteri; order Centrarchiformes; family Sinipercidae; genus Siniperca; species Siniperca chuatsi. Next base: position 22,005,551 of record NC_058053.1, read on the forward strand.
ACCTAGAAATGAAAAAAAGAAAACAGAATTGTGGTTTACTTCTGTCCTGCTTACTTGTGAATCAGATGACTGCCATTCTGAGTGTGGTGATAATTTGATTTATGAAACCCGGGCCCCAGGGGAAGCAACAACTCAGAGAGCAGACATATGTTGCAGCGCAACATGATAGCAGGCTTCAGTAACTTGACAAATTGGGGTTGTAGTTATTAAAACATCTCATAGTGGTATGGCTGATTTGTTGTGAGCAGTTTCATGTAGGAACTATTTTCGTTCTACTGTCCTGTTCCAGGACAAATATGTATTTTTGATTTTGGGGTGAACTGTCCCTTTAACAAGCAGTTTTTGCCTAAACCTAACCAAACCTTAACCAGAGTGGTAGCAGATCAGGAAATGGCCATATCACATAATCACTGTTGTGACAGTTTTGTAAGGCCCCCATCACCAGGGCGTCGTCAGATCAGAAAAATACCAACATACTTTTGATTGGTGTGTTGAAGAGGTATGAATACAAGTCCTGTTTAAATCGATTTTTTGTGACTCAAGTGCAAGTACATATTTATCCATCCATTTCCCTCAATGAAAGACACGTCAGAAAGGTCTCATCACAGATTTAAACCCTTTTAGCCAACTGTAGGACACTGTGTGTGTGTGTGTGTGTGTGTGTGTGTGTGTGTGTTTCCCAACAGCACTTTAGTTTCCCTGAATCCTGTTGAGTTTCTTTGTCCAAACGTCCCAGCTGCCAGCAGCAGGCAGAGCTGGCAGGGCCACAGTCAGGGGACAGAGATGAGTGTGAGATGGTCAACAAACTATGGGACGTCATCCACACACACATTCATACATTTTATTGGTTACTAAAGTAAGAGCTTCACATCAATGTGTGTGTCTATGTGTGTGTGTGGTGTGTATGAGAGAGAGAGAGAGAGAGAGAGAGAAAGATTTTAGAGGTGGAGTGATTTCATAAAAAGTTAATGGAAAGACACATGTGGATGCCAGCAGATGCTGATACACCCCTGTGTGATTGTTAAACATGTCATTCCAAAACCATGGGCATTAATCTGCGGCTACAATAGCCTCCACTTTCAAGTTTTCCACCAGATTTTGAAACTGGCTGCAGGGATGTGCTTCCATTCAGCCACAAGAGCATTAGTGAGGTCAAATACTGATGTTGGGCGATAAGGCCTGGCTCACAGTTGGTGTTCCAATTCATCCAAAGGGTGTTAGATGGGGCTGAGGTCAGGAATTTGTGCAGGCCAGTCAAGTTCTTCCACACCAAACTAGGAAAACCATTTCTTTATGGACCTGACTATATGCATAAGGGCATTGGTATGTTGAAACAGGAGAGGGCCTGCCCCAAACTGTTGACACACTGTTGTCTTAGATATCATTGAATGCTGTAGCATTAAGATTTCCCTTCATTGGAACTGAGGGGCCTACTCCAAACCATGAAAAAGCACAAAAAAGTGTGCGACAGTCTAATCACTCGATCATTTTTGTCACCACAACTCTCCTCCTCAGCAACTCAACAGACTGAAAGATGACAGTAATGAGAACTTTTTTGTTAGTAAATGTGATGCTTATGTACGTGTATGTTTCTCAGATTTGGGGGCAGGTGCACACACCACACCATATCACTCTCCTGAATTGCATAGAGGAGGCTCTCATCAAAGTGCTGTCCACCCACCAGACAACTGGTCCCCACTGGCCCGCAGCACACCCCTCTGAGACCTCTGTGTTTCTGCATTGGTTGATTCATGTCCCAGTCCTGCACTCCTTAGATTCACTTTGATGTTTAATCCCATCCTGACTGTGTCCTCCTTCAGTCCACGGAGCCGCTCGGCCAGTCATGAATATCCAAAGGTCTGCTTACTTGACAGGATTATCCCTCTTTTCAAAGCCACTGGGGACGATTCTTCAGCCACAAAAAAACACACTCAATGGATCTTCTGCTCTCTCGCTTTGTATCTCTCGCTTTCCTTTACTCTCTCTCTCACTCCCTTCTGTCTTTGTCCCTCTGGGCTTTTACTAAACACATTGATCCACCCAATCGAGGAGTTCATCTGCTGTTGTTCATAGACTATTGGACAGACACACAAACACAAACACAAGTATTGTTAAGTTGTTTAGTATCTAGCATTGCAGAAATATCCTGATGAATTTATAAATGCTAGAAAGTATTTTTCCCCATCAATATGTTTTTCTTATTGTAAACGTCACCTTATATGAAGTCGGTACACACAAAAACAATCCTTTATTGGAATGGATTCAGAATGCCAGGAGACTCACCTAATGAAATTCAGATGCTGCTGTAACTGCCCCATTGTAAACTTTTTTTGCAAGCTGCATTGCAAATCAGATCAAGGCTACAAGTGATCTGCATGGTTCCAGTTTGCAAACCCATAACCGACCTATTATCTGATTTCTAAATCATTCCGCACCCAACCCAATCTGTTATTGTAAGACCCACGGTGCTGACTCAGATCTATAATCAATTAGGATCAGAGCTGGCAGGTGTACAGGAAAAGGTTGGGCCGCTGGGCACTGCAGGGGTGCACAATAGCCTGGGAAATAAATAATTTAATAAAAAAGATAACACAGTGCTATATTCAGATTGCAGAGGCAAAATCCCCCTTCATGTTTTTGATGGACTTGTGTCTCTGCCTGCATTCACCCTCTTCAAAATCCAGCACAAAGCATCTCTGAATCATTTCTTTGTAAATCAACACCAATGTGCTGTGTAGTCTAGAAGTTATAAAACAAATACATTAAGCTTATTAATCACTAAGGGAATTTGAGGAGCACAGGGCTGGGACATGAATCAGCCTGCAAACAGAGAGGTCTCCCTCTTCACAAGGATACTTGGTTCATACACTTGTAAGTCTGATGATGACCCTTTCAACTCGTGACTCTTAAACTAGCATTCCTGGACTGTATTTCTTCATCTCATCCGTACCTGAAACAGCCCACACCCCCACCAACGCAGCCTCTTGTGAATTTTTGTTTTAAGTGCAGTGCAGATATCTGACACTGAGCTAAATGCAACTTTCTAACATGCAACAAAGGTTTAACACAAAAGTTTAATGTTTACAGATGTATAAAGTTTACCGTGTTCACCATCTTAGTTTAGCATGTTATCATGCTAACATTGGCTAATTAGCACTAAACAGCTAGGTCCAGCTGAGGCTCATGGGAATGGACAAATTAAAATTTTGACCTGATGATGAATGACATGAAAAGTCAGAGGATCACCAAAGTTAATATGATCCTGAGGGGGACATGAAAAGTCTGTATAAATTTCATGGTAATCAATCACTTTCACTTAAAACTAGAAAAGTCAACCAGAGGATTCATCCTCTGGGGACCCTGAATGTCTGTACAAGGTTTTTATGGCAATGCATCCAAACGTTGTCGAGATATTTCAGTTTAGACCAAAGTGGTGGACCAACAAACTGACAGTGCCATCCCTCGAGCCACACCACTAGTGTGCAAGTAAAATTAAGTTGGGTTCACTTAAGAGTGAAACATTGCAAATACTTAAAGCAATATTTTGCCATTTTGCTTTCTTGCCGAAAGATTTAAAAAAGGAGATCAATACCACTCTTATATCTATATCTAAATATGAAGCTACAGCCAGCAGTCAGTTAGCACAAAGACTGAAGACAGGGGAAACAGCTAGCATGGCTCTATCTGAAGGTAACATAATCCACCTACCAGCACCTCTAAAGCTAAAAAATTAGCACATTATATCTTGTTTGTCGATTCATACAAGAACTGAAGTGTAAAAACAACAATTTCTGGTTTTACAGGGGGTTATGTTCCAGACTTCCAGAGCCAGTAAATAGCTAATCAGCTGCTAACAGATATGACAGTGGGATCATTCTTCTCATCTAACTCAAGAAAGTGAAAAATGTGTATTTCCCAAGAAGTCTAACTATTTCTTAAACACGATACAAAATGTTTTGTATCATGTTAAAACAATAGACAACACATAAAACGTTGACAAAAAACAGCTAAATACTCATAAGCAACCACTTGTTGCTTGTCTAACCCATACAGTCAGGGTTTCTTTATGTGTGTTAGAGTCCATCACAGTGTTTAATGGTAGTTAAGGGTGAGCAGCTGAGGCAGCGTTGGAATAAACATCAGTCCCATGGGAAAGGGTGACCTGTGAGGTCTCATGTTCATCTTAGAGCTCCATCTATTCCCTTGTAAGTGTTAAATCCGGCCTTTGTCTCAGATAGCTTGTTTGTTTATCTTCTCTCCCTTATTCCTCTTTTGCTCCATCACAGACTCTGTTTCTCTTTCTGTTATTCCACCACCTTTGATGCATCCCACCAATCTTTAATCCTTTCAGCTAACACAACATGATGCACTGAGCTGAAAGAGTGTACATCTGTGCAGTGTTTTCAGGAAGATTTAAATCCAGTTACAACAGTGTTAGACTGGTGCTCCCCTTCTGTCCAAAGTTATGAATATTTAAACTGTCACAAAATCAACCTCAGACTCTCAGCATCAATGGATAAGTCAGCCTGCCACCAACAGTGGATAAGGAGCTGTTTATTCAAATCCAGTCACTGGCATGTGAAGCCCAGCTGCTATTGGCCAGGGTTTTCAGGCAGAGCTGAAAAGATGCTACTCAGTCAGTTTCTCTTTTAACTTTAGCACCATGTTTATCTGGGTGTATAGAAGAAAAACTCTCTCATGAGAGTCAGATGTCATTGTATCAACTTATTCCCAAATGTCTCCAACCAAAGAAGACAAAAAGACAAAAAATCTTCACCATCTGAATGAATGTAACTATTATCTATTAATCACTGTGGACTAAAGTTATTTTTAGTTCAGAATTTTAAAAAGGCAACTAATTAAAGTAGTCATGTATTTTAAAAGCCACGGCTGATGTTGATGTTGAGTTTATCTTGATAAATGAATGAGAAACATAACAAATGCAGGTACTTCCACGGCGCGCACAAGGCCTGAAGGGTTTGATGAGTATAAAATTATGTGGATCAGAGCCTTTGGCTTTTGCAGTCACCAGATCTCAACTCACTTTAACACCTATGGAAGATTTTGGACCGATGTGTTAAGGTGAGTTCAGATTGAACACTTTCTTTGTGTTGCTTACCAACCCTGCTTGAAATGACATTTATGTATACTACTAAATGGTTTTACCAGACACGTTTTGGAGGAAACCTAATTGCTGCCAGGATTATGTCTACTGTCAACGTTTTTTCCAGTCCAGAACTTGTCACAGTCTTGTCGGACCAGAGATTGAGCTTCACATTCTGCGTCCGACGTGTGGTTAAGGTTTAGGCCATTAAACACTTGGGTTTGGAAAAGATCATAGTTTTGGTTGAATATTAAAAAAGTAAACATGCCCTGTGTCAACATTCAAGACAGTGCTGACTTTTGAATATTTAACCAAGACCACAATCTCTCCCTAACCTTCAGTAAGCGCTGTGAGCACCTAAATACAACCTTAAAAACAGTATGCAAGCTTTAGTTGCCATGAGTAGATATTCATTAAAGGGAAAACAAATGACACAAATTGTTAGTGAACATGTACGATGCTTGAACATTTGGCGTCTTTGCAGATACGTTCATTAAAAACATTTCCTCATTAAAATGTACACCAGGTTACATTATGTGTATTATCTTCCAGTTTCTGAATATTTATGAAGTGAAGTCATAAAACCGTGGGATAGGCGTGAGATTTTTGCTCAAGCGGAAACATTTTCAACTCACGCTGATACATCTTCACCTCAATGTGCGTCACCCAGCACAAATTTGCGTCCGCTCTTGTCTTTGCAATCGCACCACCTCTAGAAGTTGCTTGCTAAAGTTCCAGAGACTTGGAAAATCTATGAGAAGGAGCACTGAAGCTGTTCTGGAGGCTCGTGGTGGAACAACACCTTACTAAGACACTTTGTTTTCTCTTTAATTTATCACCAATATAGCTGTCATTGGGTGCAGTCTGTTGTGTAATCATGAGTTCCTGACTAGCAAAGCTTGGAATTTGCTGTTCGTACATATCCGAGTTATCAAGAGTAGAATAGATCAATGTTGAAATTTAGACTAAAGAGAGGGGGGTCCAATTATTTTTGCAATATGATACTTTGTAATCCATGTTAAATGCATTTTGCACTGACAAATGATGCTTGTGCAGCTGTGGGACGAAGACTATAAAACAGATGTTCTAAGAATAATTATCCCACAGTTTATGCCTTTATGTGCTGTTAAAAGGTTTTGTTAATTCTCCAAACAGCTGTATGGATTATTTTGTGTTAATCCTCTCTCTGTATCATTGATCTGTTATGTTCATTCTGTTCCAGATATTGGTTTGTGGTAAAGTGAAGTAGTTTACCTTTTTTGTTGCATGAACTTTTCTTCAACCTCCCTGTCTACTTTTACTTCATCACCTGCAGAACTTCATCAGATGTGCCATGTCCAACTATAGCTGGAGAGAACAAAAATGACACCAACAGCTCTAGATACTGAAACATTCAAGTCATTGCATGTAATTGTGTCTTGTGGCTGCACTAAATTATTGAACTTAGATGCTTCTGTATGGAGACTAACTGGGGCCTCTTTTATGGTGAATGTTTCTGCAGATGCAAAATACTGAGATTTGACAGAAGGTCCTTCTCTTTTATACTCATTGTGATGTTTTAGATAAGTGAAAACTGTCTACCATTACACTCTTTTGGAACTGTGCTGGAAATCTCTCAAGATGACAAATACCATCAACATTTTAACACTAAACCACAGGAAAAAGACAAAATATAGCTGCAAGTAGCAAATTACATTGTCATGGGAAAACTTCAAGTCAGTAAAATACGTTGTTTGTCCATATAAACAACATCTGCAAGTTGACCTGAGCTGAACAAGTGAATTGATTCAATCTAAAAACAAAGTACAGTGTAGTATAGCATATAAAGTATAATATGTATTATTAATACATATGAGTAACCAATGAGTGGGCATGTCAACACCATTAGCCAGTTTTCATGCAACATTAAATTCTGAAAACTTGCTTTGGCACTGTTAACGCCTGTTTCCCATGCCAATAAAGCCCCCATTGAATTGAATTGAATTGATAAGTTGTCATAAGGCCTTATAAATGACAACATTTTGACATGTGACAGTAAGAACTAAGAAATAATTAATTTTATTTATTTATACCAGGTCCTGGTATAGTGCATGCTGGCTCACTGGGACACTTGAACAGAACAGAACCATCATTAATGTTATCAGTAACACCTGTGCTTTTCATGGTATGACAAGTCAAAATGTCTGTGGCGAAAAGGGCCTGTAGACACATTAGGGAGTACGCCAAAGACTTGGATAATTACATTGTTTTGATGAACAATAAAGAGGTTTGAAGTCCTTATAAACCTAGAGAGTCCACACAGGTGTTTTCACTTATTTTGTCTCATGACACCTCTTCTCAGGATTGTGTGGGTGCGTTAATAGCTGTGGCTTATTGGTATGTCTCTGTGGTAACTCTACTGTCAACTTTGTTGCAATTAGGACAATTGACACCTTTAAGATTCATTTTAGTAAAATGGAGTTATCATAGGAACAAATGCACACACACTGACAAAACACTTGGAGAGGCTCTTCAGATGCAAAAAAGTTTAATTTAATTAGACCTGAGCAGAGGTCTAACTGAAAACACTTATGTGAGTTTGCAGAGCATTTAAGGCTGTTTGAAGATTCTGTCTCTCTCTCTAAAATGATTGTCTTTCTCAAAACAAGAAATGTGATTTGTGATAATGAGATCTGACGTTCAGTTACACTCTTTTTAGTCTGTTCAGCCAAAAACAAATGAGGGACTATAAACCAAAAGTTGCATGACATGACAGTTTCTGACTGAATTAACAGGCTAAACTGTCTTATAAGCTATTGCTCTTTTTTCTGCCCTGTGTCTAACAGAGCTTAACAGTATTTTGGCATAATTTAGGTCACATCTACCTTAAGAACAAATGAACAATAGTGACAGCTGAAAATTGTTCCTTTTTGTGGGGTGTGTTTGGTGACCTGTTACCAAATATGAATCCATGTGACTGCAGGAGAGGAAGAAGTCAGAGAGAATATTGTGTAATGTGCCGTGAAAGTGAATGCTGTGATGAAAGTATAACTGGTTTTGGAAATATACATAACAATAGTCCTGCAAAGTAAAATTTTAAATATGAAGTATGAATCTATGAGCAAAGGAATTCCAGGGATTTCTGTTCTATTATTCTAAGATGTAATGTTTGTTTGCACATGCTGAGACCTATTGAAGAATGATTGTCTCATTGCTTACCTGTAAATAGACTGTGTTTTGTCGTATTGCACCAAATGACCTCTTCCTCTCTGAAACGTCCTACAAAACGCTGAAGGACTTTGAATAATTCAATTCCAGTAATGAGACGAATAAACAAATGCATGCATGAATATTCAGAGATTTAGTTCATATCGTTCCAGCTTCAAAAGCCTTCGGAAAACATTGCAACAGGATGCACAATCTGCTATGCAGCTGCTACCTTTTCCCAAAGTATACCGGCCTTTACTCATCACTGGCTTCTTTCTGCCAGCAGAGCTTTTTGTGTGCGTCCTAAGCGGCTGTTTGCATGCATATTTTGCAAAGCTGACTATTCCAAATGCAACTTTTCATGGTCGCCCTCTTGTCACACAGGTTAGAGAAAAGAAAAGTTTCAATATCTGTAATATATCAATCTTTTAGCCCATTACAACAGATAAATTCTGCAGGACGAAAGTCTAGTTGGACATACAGGTGCATGTAAAAGTCATCACTGTTGGGTTTGTGTTTGAAATAAAGCTGATTCCCAACCAGCTGAAGTCACCTTGTGTGCAACTGTAAAGGATCACAAGCGCTGACATTGTTCTGATCTGAATCCAGGAGGAGAGACAAGCTCAGAACAAGTGTGTTTCATGAGGGCACAAACGCTAGTATATCATAGAATATTAAGATTCAGTTATTTTTAAGTTTATTTATTAAATCTAAGAAAATGGTTGTTTTCCAACTAAATTCTTGTATGTATTAGATAAATTCCTGATACAATTCATGAATTGTATGTAGGACTAATAATTAGGTTCAGATTAAAGTTATTGAAAAGTGAAAAGATTCTCAAAAGAACCAAACTCTTGTATATATATATATATTTTATTTCTGGCAGAATTTTGAATCTATACTGCACAGACACTGTTTGAGGGATTTTCTATGAAGTCAAGTCAATTTTATTGATGTAGCTCAAATCACAAAATTGTGTAATTTAGCTAAGAATCCTGACATGAAGCTATTTTAAATTTTTATTTTAATGAATGGCGTAATTAAGCAAATCTTAATGAAGGCCACTGTGTTCTCTGTGAAAAAGAGATGGACCTTTACATGCCATTAATTATGTTAAAGGTTTCTTCTATAGCCTATTTTTTATAACCCGCATGCTTTAAAATTATAATTATTATAAAAGTCAGTTTTCAGGTGAATTTTTTTAAAGCCTAAAGTAGCCTACATTAAATGTCTTGCTCAGAATGTACAAAAAAGAGCAGTTTGATGTTGAAAGTCATTTAGCATAAAAAATACTGTTGAGGTTTGTTTGTTTGATGTGAAGATACTTATTCTCTGTAATACTGTTGGTGTTCAGTGTTTCTGTGATCTGTAGGCCTGTTGGTGTATCAGTGCTGCTTTAAATGTTCCGCCTTCTACTGTGTAAGCTACACAAAGATCATTAAAAAAAAACATCACCAAAGACTTTTTCACTTTTCAATTAATCGTCTTTATTTTACATTTCAAACCCCAACATAATCAGAGATTGATCTGAAACTTCCGTCCAAAATAAGTAAATAAATATCATTTTTCATTTTTTTATTAAAAAAATAAAGAAGTGGTAATTGTTTGCGTCGGACAGAGAATGACAGCCTACTGGGGAGAAAATAAGGAGAGAAGCATTGAATAAGACGGATAGAATAAAGCAGGTGCAACATGTGAGGGGAGGGGGGGTCTTCCCACACATTAACAAGACTAATATATAATATCTCCCACTATTTAAACAGAATAATCCATCTACATATTTACACTCTATATTTGTGGTTTTATTTGGGACCTTTCCGCCTTGCAGGCCCACAGAACGGAAAAGCAACTAATCACCAGCGATTAAATTTGATCTTTACACAACTGTAGAGAAACACAGATGCCTGGGCCATCAAAGATTTCCAGTAATAAGCTGAAGTTTTGTTGCTTTAGGAGCTCTGTGAAGAAACACCTGTTACAATTGAGGTTAATTACCATAAAACACTAAGTTAGTTGCAATACCCCAAAGTCCCAGTGAGGAAAATCAATGCATTGGTCTTAACTGGCTCCGTCGACGCAACGGATTCAGCAACAAAGATAAATAAAAAGCGTAACAATGTGGGGAAAGAGAGTCTGTAACAACCCCAAAAGTTCGTCTCCATTTAGTTTGGAGTCACTTGGAGTCGCTGGTCAGCCTCGGCATGGCGACGGTGCTCATGCTGGACACATGCGGAGGCGGGACTTGGCACATGCTACACGGACAAGGCATCCCGGTGCCAACGCCCCAGTGCTGGAAACTGCTGCCCAGCGGCCCCGCGCCGGCGGCGGGCGCTTTGAGGAGTCCGTGATGGGGTCTGACCGAGGTGACGGCGGAGATACTGGGCGCGGACAGAGAGGCGGTGGAGACGGCCGCCGGCGGGAGGAGCGGGTGGTGCACCGCCGGGTGTGAGGCGTGGGAAGCAGCCGGGTGTCCCGGAAGGGGCCCCGCGTGTGTCATAGTTCCACAGGCTGATGGGTGGAAGCCGCCGTGGTGTCCGCTGCTGCCGTAGATTTCACTGACCAGCCGCTTCATCTCCTCTAGTGAGTTGCTCAGCATCAGGATGTAGTTTCTAGCCAGCAGCAGGGTGGCGATTTTGGAGAGTTTGCGCACCGACGGGCCGTGCGCATAGGGCATGACCTCCCGGAGCCCGTCCATGGCCACGTTGAGGTCGTGCATCCTTTTCCTCTCGCGGCTGTTGATCTTGAGGCGGATCGTCTGCAGCTCGCCCTCTGACAGGAGTTTACGGTCTTTCTTGGACGCCAGCCGGAGGAGGGATTCCTCGTCGGAGGCGGAGAGGCCGCGCAGGCTGGGGATCTCTGACGGAGAGTCGCTCTGTGTGGAGGACACGGCGCCGGAGAAGCCGTGCACAGATTTCTTCAGGGCGGACAGGAAGATGTCGTCCACCTCGGGAGATGACGGTCTGCTCGACACGCGGCTCGTATCTGAGTCCATAGTCCTGGTCCAGCACGGTGCTCTGTAGATAAAAAAAACTTTTTTAGTTAATTTACTGAACCCCAAAATCCACATCTCATGCCGCCACCACAAATAGGCAGGCCTATAATATTCAAATTTTTTGGGGGGCGGCGGTCACAACGACTGGTGATTAAAAAAAAGCTATTTTATCCGTTTAATTCATTAAAAGTGGCCTATGTAAAAACAACAGGATTTTGATTGTTGCGGGAAAAGTATCCTGAAAGCTACTGAACCGTCATATTTAAACACGGCTTACAAGAAGCCTGCATTTCTGACATCATATGTTTGTTTGTTTTTTTCTTTATATTGATATTGGATCATCTGATAAAGAATAAAAGATACGTTATCAGTGAGTGCCCACATCGTTTGTACACTGTATTTCTACTTGCCCCTGGCTCGACATAAATAAAGTAGGAGAACCGCCATAAAATATATGTAAGATGACAGCAATTGTCTATCAGATTGCCTAAAAACAAATAATCAAACACGTACCAAGAGTGTTTTTCCAAGCGCGATGGTGAGAAAGCCTGAACGTCAAATCCACTTGTTACTCCAAATCGCATCTGACAGCCCATTTGGCACGCCTGCGTGCGACCGCAGGGTTTTATAGCGGGCTGAGGCGCACAGAGGCCGGGTCACCAGGACAACGCAGTTTCTGTCCCGGCTGCCTCCCTGCGACCAATCAGCTCCTTGCAGGGAGAGGGGTGGGGGGGTGACGGAGGGTCCTCCAGCCTGATGTAATTACAAACACACAGCATAAAGTGAAATGAGACACACTCCCTATACATATGGCCCCTTCTTGTGAAAATGTTGGCCCGCGTGTGGATGGATTTTATCATAATCGCACACATTTTAAGCCACTTTTAGCCTTTCATAAGTGTAGTAATTTGTACTATTCAGGATCCGGAAACAGTAATACAAGAAATCAGACTTCATTTTAATGATTTAGCTACATAAATCGGGCTATAATTAATTCGCTTTGTGCCGAAACTGTGACTTAATAACTGTTGTTTAATTTTTTTTTTTAATTTAATATCCTATAATTTTTATTAATTTATACAATATTTATTTTGATTAAAAAATCGGTTCCTCGTCTCTCATTCTCATTTCTGTTATTAAACCCTCCGAGCTGTAGGCCAACCATAAAATCACGTCGCCCCTTCAAATGAACACTAATAACGGGTCGAAGCCTAATAAGCAGCGCAATATGTCTCCTGCTTACAGTTTTGGTGTTAATGTGGTGTTTTCCGTTTTTACCCGCTGTCGACCAGCAGCTGCCGTTAAACTGCATCTTTAACGTTAATTAATGAAGTGTGCAAAATTGTTTTTAACGGTTATGATCCGTAACATTTCAATTAGTCTGCCCTGAGCGATCGCAGTGTGGCCTGCTGCTGGCGCTCAGGCGGCCTCTGACTGACATAAGGGCCCAAACCGGTGATTTGCTCTCGGACATAACTGAAACTGAAAGCAGCATTGTTCCGAAATATGATGAGTGGTCTTGTGCAGTCAGACTCAATCAGCGCTAATTGCCTCTACAAGCTTATCAGTTTTTTTTTAGACTGGACTCGAAATATCATTTCTGTAGGCCTATTTGGTTATTGATAAAATATTTGAAATAACTCTAATAACGTTAATAGCTTATTCTGCAGACTCAGCTCTTTAGGATGAATCTAAAAGGTGGGTTTTAATTTAATTGCCAAGTTTGTTACCAGAACATTTAGGATTTTCTGAAGTTTAATTAAAACAAAAACAAGCGATACATCAAACAAACTGTAAAATCAGCAACCTTCACTTATATAAAAAAATGCTTAATTAAAAATAACCTTAATAAATAGTAAATGTGTTGAAATTGTTTTATCTATCTATAGATGTGGTCAGTTATAGTTCCAGTTAGTTTCCAGATCTAAGTGTGTTTCTGTGCCGTTGCCATGGTTACCATGCAGTTTAATATACCTTGCGCACTGATTTAGAATGCTGACAAACAGTTGACCGGAACTCCTTTTCGATTTTAACGGTCAACTGTCAGCCAATCAGAAACGAACATTTTTCGTTACAGTAACCGTCAGTCAGGTCACGCACGTCGGTCCGCGAGCACAAAATGAAGGTCGTTATACCTGAGGGGAGTGTTATCACACACACAGGCCCCCCGCCCCCCATCGTTATATTACAGGCCTATTTGCTTGTTTTTTCCGTCCTCTGTCCGTTGCCCTCGCGTGTTTACGCCTGTTAAATAAGATTATGGTAATGAAGGCGGTTAAAGTGGCATTTTAAATCAGGAGGTTTGTATCTGTGCCACCATTTGCTTCATTAGACATTCCCACAGTCTCACTGTTGCACATGATTCACAATGAGACAAACTTCCTCTTCAGCTGTGTTTCTTTCACATCGTGAATCATTATTTTAAAAGTCAGTTAATTAGCTAGTAAAGTGATTGACATCTATCAGGACTTCTGGAGGCTTTGTGGTATTCTGAACCCTCACCAGGCTGTCTCAGAAATCTTAATAAATCTCCTAATCTTAAACCACAGATTTAAAAAGAGTCTCAACCTTTTATGACACAATTCATTTTCAGGTCCAATAACTTTATGCAACAGAGTTGTCAAGTTGTCACAAGATAGAAATGCTCTTAATCTGTTTTTAAAAGCCTTGAGGGAACTCCAAATGGATTATATTCAAAAGATAAACCTATTAAAAGAATATATGCATATAATCAGCTTGAGAAATATCCTGTAAGCCCATATTGGGGCCCAAACCAAGGTAGAGAAACTCTGCACTGGACACAAACATTAAATAAATTGGCAAATAATCTGAAAATGCAGAGAGAGATACAGTTACATATCATACAAACTCAATGTGTGATTTGTGGCAGTCAAGTATATTTCCTTCATTATTTTCTCCAAAAAAACAAACAAAAACAAACAATACAACCATGTGACTCCCACATGAGAATTAATCTGTTGCTTTAACAGCATCCACTCTTCTGGTTTCTGGCTTTCTACCAGATTTCTGAACCTGGCTGCATTTGCTTCCATTCAGCCAAAAGAGCATTAGTGAGGCCCAGCACTGATGTTGGGTGATAAGGCCTGGCTCACAGTCTGCGTTCCAGTTCACCCCAAAGGTGCTGGATGGGGTTGAGGTCGGGGCTCTGTGCAGGCCAGTCAAGTTCTTCCACACCAAACTGGGAAAACCATTTCTTTATGGACCTGGCTTTGTGAACGGGGGCATTGTGATGTTGAAATAGGAAAGAGCCAAACACAAACTGTGGACTTAACTTTGGATATCGTTGTATGCTGTAGTATTAAAGTTTTAATTGACTGGAACTAGGGCCCAAACCTGTGTATGTGGACACAGGTGTTTTTAACATTTCCTCTTCCCTTCCAACTTTGACTCTCACCAACTACACCATCATCTCCCTCTCTTTCTGTCCATCAGTCTGGGTGGCGGTAGGCCCAGTGCCGTGGTGAATACCAATAGTGAGGAGGAGCATATGTGAGCCATACTTAATCCTGCTAATCTGCCTCCAAAATAAAAAAGAAAGGGAACAAAAAAAAAAACAGAAGAGAGAGGAGGGTGGAAAAACACGAGAGAAGGTTTCTCTTTCTGTCTGGGGAGCTGACCGGCTGAGGCCAAATGAACTGAAAGACATGAATAATGTCCTGGCACTCCCCCCCGATCCCTTTCTCTGCGAAATCTTGGAACGAAATGAAGCAAAATTCTCGCTTTTGTTGAAATCTGTAGTGAGGAACGTGAGATGCCGCCTGTCACCACCACTGCTGTTACTGTGTGTGTGTGTTTGTGTGTAACGTTGTCGCGTAGTTAGATTCACACGCAGCTCTCCTGCAGCAGTGATTTACTGTATATACAATGGCAAAGTTAAGTGCCAATACAGGAAGTGGAGTGAAATTCTAAAAAAAAGTTTTTACATGAGTCTTGCATCCTGTCTCGTTCAAGTTGTCAGAATCGTAGCGTTTATTATTTAGAGTTAGTGATACAGATCTGATGTTCTCTGTGAAGAAAAACACATTATGGACAATAGACAATATGTTTCCCCCCCAAATGTTTTTGCCAGTGCAAACTAGTTGAACAAGCATATAATTTGTGGGAGATACTGTTTGTGTGTTCCTAGGTCACAAATCTGCAAGTATCAAACTCAGGTGCCTCATTTTTCAAGTTCAAAAACAGGAAAAAAAGACACAAAGGACGTATGCGCTAAAAATCTCCAAAAGAGGCCAGTTTATAAAGAGAACAGCTGTATGCTGTAAGTGCAAAAATTAAAAAGTGCAGAAAAATAAACATTTCATCAGTTCTGTTAACACAAGTCATCTCAGAGGAACATTTCGAGAAGAGCAGTCACCATAGGACCACAATCAATCATTCAAAAAGAGGAAGGTGACCAGAGTAGAGCAATAATTACCACAATCATCAGATGTTGTGTTTATCACAATAAACATGAGAAAATTCTAAAAGAATAAACTAAATGAAGGCACAGAGTCAAATTTATTCTAGCCTAGAATGATATAAAGTTTGAAGGTATAAATAAATCCACCTACATTTTGTAGGTGTCTGTCTTCCCTCTCTTGACTGGTGTAACTGTTGAATAGGAACAAATAAAGTCATCTTGTTTAATATTTGGTGACAAAATCCTTTACATTCAGTGACTGTTTTGCATATCAGACCCACAGACATCTTGGTATCTTCCCAGGTGATGCTCTGTCAGGCCTGTAGTGCAGGCAGCTTCACTTTCTGCTTGTTTCGGGGGTACCTTGCCCTCCTCTGATCTTCACCAGGTAAAAGATGATCAATTGGATTAAGGCCGTGTGACTGACTTGGCCAATCAAGAACTGTTTGGGCCTAAAAGCTCCTTGGCTGTCATGTCTGCATGTTCAGAATCAATGGGTCTCCTGCAAGAACATTTTCATATTCTTATCCTAAAACTCTCTTACTTTTTTTCTGTGTGGTTTGCTCGTACAAGTGTTCCAAGTCAGATTAAGCAAACTACACAAACTTGTTGTAAATTGCTTGTTTCAGCCTGATGAACACCACCTGTTCACGAGGAGGTGCGCATTTGTGAAATTTGACCATTAACCATTAACATTGACTGTTCTGCTCTGTTTGTGGGCAGTTTTCATTCATAAAAATGGGAAAGAATGTAAAAAGAACTTCACACTGCAGAGCTTCAAGTCCCACTGTCAGAAATCAGCAGTGAAAAAGTTAGCAAGATTAGCAGTGTCAGTAGTTGTTTTAGAAAACCAGAAACAAAAAACCCCCAAAAATTAATAGTACAGCTGTGAATGACGTGTCATCAGAGCAGCGCTCTACTTGGATGCTAATAAACGTTGTGCCAATGCAAAGCAGTCATGGAAATATATATATGAGATATATTACAAGAGAATACTATAGCCTACAGTAGGTGATGTTACATTGTCATATGTTATAACAGAAGATAGTGGACAGAGACCTGCATAAAGACCCTTAGGCATAAAACCTCTCAGTAAATGGGCCAACCATGATGATGATGATATGGTGAAAAGAATATCAATTTTGCATTAAGTTTGTCTTAGTTATACATTTTATTTTAGTTAATTTCTGTATCATATTTAAGCTCCAAATTCATTGAGATCTTAAGTCAAATAAGTGTTTTTTTTTCCTCTGTGGAGAATGGTAAACACTAGCAGCTCTGTGTGGCTGTACTTAAATACAGCAATGCTTTGAGGTAAACACTAACATCCATCCACATGGTGACAGGCTCACAATGACAATGTTAGCATGCTAACATTTGCTAATTAGCACTGAACAAAAAGTGCTGCTGAGGCTGATGGGAATGTCATTAGTTTTGTAGGTGTTTGGTCATATTACAATTTTGACCTGATGATGGCGCAAGAGGAAATGTTAAGGGATCACTAAAGTTATTATAATCCATCCAAAACCACAAATGTGAACCTCATGGTGGCGCTAGAGGACAGGTCAGAGACTTTATCCTCTGGGGGCTATGAATGTCTGTACCACATTTCATGAGAATCCATTCAATAGTTGTTGAGATAATTAACTCTGGACCAAAGTGGTGGACCGACCAACAGATAGCTCGGTGGCTAAAAACAATTAAAACACCAAGGTACAGAGTAAATATACATATGAAGGCACATGAGAAAATAATCTGAAAATGTTAAAAATATAAGTACTCAAAAAAGTCATTTATAAACAGTTACAGTTCTACCTAACCTGAGATCCTTAGGGGAGGACTTCCAAAGTCTCTGACTACAATCGTCTGATCAACCTGGTGATTAATCTGCTGACCTTCCTCTGTACAGATCTGTACAGGTAGCCTACATGTGGGGTGAAGAGCAGGCGCAGGCCATCTAACACACGATGAACTATGTAGATCCTGGCTGCCGAGGGAGTCTTCAGGCCTCTGTGTCTCAGGGGCTGGACAGTGTTAGGTTATGCTGGATGGGGGCTTTATCTCTACAACAGCTATTAGGAGGTAATTAAGTCCTAACACTGCAGAGCCTCCCATGGTTACTATAACATAACTGCAAATGGGAAGCTTACAAGCTCCTTTAGACGGCATGACAAATTGAATGGAACTCATTGGGCTTCGGCTATTATTCCAGCAGCCCCATCTGGCTGGGAAAAGATAAAGGGGATTTGCTGGAGGTTGTGAGGGGTTGAGCCTCCATGCTCGGTGTGTGTGAGTGTGTGTGTGAGGGATAAGGAACGAGAGGGGGGTCCTGGTCCAGTGTAAGGAGTGTTTTGAGGGTTCCAGGGGGATTTTTTTCCTCCTCTTTGGTCTGAGCTTCAATTCAACAGGCAGCCTGAGATTTGCTTTGGCCAAATGTTACAAATGTTTCGACAACCTGGTCTCTGATCCTCGAGGGTCACCCAGGAGGGCACGGGGGTACAACGGCTTTACGGCCAGAGACTTAACAAAGCAGCATGGGGATGAATATATTCACACTTGTATTCACTCCCTGGGCCTCCAGATGCTTGTTTTAGGGAGACGGAGACTAGACTGAGCCGCACACTGCCCAAAGCAGGCCAGCTGGTGGTTTGTGTCCATAGTACGTCCGTGACCAAACTTGTGTGGACAAAAAAGTGTCACGTTCACTGGAGTGATGCTTTCAATTGTCGACATGGGGGAAAAAAATTACTTTAAGACTGTTGAAAGTTTTATTTTAAAGATGTTAGAAAGTTCTGGAATTTATTTAGACCGTGAAATTTCACCTTTGTTTCCATGGTTTCAAATGAAAGCAACAATTGAACCACAAAATAATCTACACATACTTTTTCTTAAAGTTTTAAGATTGTGTCAGTCATAAGTGGAAACTATTGTGCATCAATGTGAATGGACTAATCCTGCCAAGCTCTAATTTCTAATCTGATTTGGCCCCTGTTTTATTTTAGGTTGACATGTTTGTGTCACAAAGCAAGCAGTATAGTCCGGACAGATGAAAGATACTGTAGACATAGTGACATGTTAGAAATATTATGAGCCAAATGTGACGGTGTCTGCCCCCTGACCACTTAAATTAATAAAACCAGAAGTTAACAGAAGAGGAGTTATACATAAAAACCTAAACAAAAACGCTGTAATAGCACAACAAAATAGGAGAATTAAATGTGGACTCTTAAACATCAGATCTCTGTCATCTAAAGCTGTAGTGGTGAACGAAATAATGTCAGAGTATCATATTGACTTATTTTGTGTTACTGAAACCTGGATGGGTCATGAAGAATATGTTAGCCTAAATGAATCCACTCCGCCCAGTCATATTAATACTCACATTCCTCAGGGACCGGCCGAGGAGGTGGAGTTGCAGGCATCTTCGACTCAAGCCTATTAATCAACCCTAAACCTAAACTAAATTATAACTCATTCAAAAGCCTTGTTCTATCACACCCAACCTAGAAAACATGACAGCCAGTTTTATTTGTAATAGTGTACTGCGCTCCTGGTCCTTATTCTGAATTTTTATCTGAATTCTCAGAGTTTTTATCAAGTTTAGTCCTTAAAATAGTTGAAGTAATTATTGTAGGTGATTTTAATATTCATGTGGACACTGATAATGATAGCCTTAGTACTGCATTTATCTCATTATTAGATTCGATTGGCTTTTGTCAGAGTGTACACAAAGCCACTCACTGTTTTAACCACACCCTCGACCTTGTTCTGGTATATGGCATTGAAATTGAACATTTAATAGTCTTTCCACAGAATCCTTCATTATCGGACCATTACTTAATAACTTTTGAACTGCTATTACTGGACTACACGCCATTAGGCAAAAACTTTTACTCTAGATGTCTATCTGATATTGCTGTGGCTAGATTCAAGGAAGCGATTCCATCTGCATTTAAATCAGTGTTATGTCTCAATATAACAGATGAATCCTATGCAAATTGCAGCCCCTCCCAAATTGACCATCTAGTTCATAGTGCTGCAGGCTCACAGCGAACAACACTCGATTATATCGCTCCTCTAAAAAAGAAGATAATAAAACAAAGAAGGTTAGCTCCATGGTATAACCCCCAAACCCGCAAATTAAAGCAAACATGAAAGGAAATGATGTTCCAACAACCTGGAAGAATCTCTTTTAGTCTGGCAAAATACTCTTAAAACATATAGGAAAGCCCTCTGTAATGCCAGAGCAGCTTACTACTCATCATTAATAGAAGAAAATAAAAACAACCCCAGGTTTCTTTTCAGCACTGTAGCCAGGCTGACAGAGAGTCATAGCTCTATTGAACCATGTATTCCTATAGCCCTCAGTAGTAACGACTTCATGAGTTTCTTCAATAGTAAAACTTTAACTATTAGAGAAAACATTCATCAAGTCCTGCCTTCAACCGGTACCGACTTATCTTCAAACACAGGAACCTTAGAAACAACTGTACAACCTGATATATATTTTGACTGCTTTGCTCCTATCGACCTTCTTCAACTAACTTTGATGATTTGATTTGATGATCTAAGCCATCAACCTGTCTCTTAGACCCCATTCCAACTAGGCTGCTTAAAGACATTTTACCCTCAGTTAGCACTTCTTTACTGGATATGATCAATCTGACTTTATTAACAGGCTACGTACCACAATCTTTTAAAGTAGCTGTAATTAAACCGCTTCTTAAAAAGCCCACTCTTGATCCCAGGGGTTTTAGCCAACTATAGACCTATATCTAACCTTCCCTTTCTCTCTAAGATCCTTGAGAAAGCAGTCGCCAATCAGTTGTGTGACTTTCTAAATAACAATAGTTTATTTGAGGATTTTCAGTCAGGATTTAGAGTGCATCACAGCACAGAGACAGCACTGGTGAAAATTACAAATTACCTTTTAATTGCATCAGACAATGGATTTGTCTCTGTACTTGTCTTGTTAGATCTTAGTGCTGTGTTCGACACCATTGACCATCACATCCTATTACAGACTGGAACATGTAATTGGCATTAAAGGAGCCTCACTAAGATGGTTTAAATCCAATCTATCAGATCAATCTCAGTTTGTACATGTTAACGGTGAGTCCTCTGTGCGAGCCCAAGTTAGTCACGGTGAGTTCCACCTCATATATGCTTTCTCTAGGCAATATTATTAGGAAACACTCCATAAACTTTCCTTGTTATGCGGATGATACCCAATTATATCAATTGATCAAGCCAGATGAAACTAACCAGTTAACTAAACTTACAAGCAAGCATGCCTTAAAGACCTACATAAAGACCTGGATGACCTGCAATTTTCTAATGTCTATATTGGCATTGCCCTGGCCTCCAGCACCACCATAAGGAACCTCAGAGTTATCTTTGATCAGGATTTATCCTTTTAACTCCCACATGAAACAAACTTCAAGGACTGCCTTCTTTCACCTACACAACATTGCAAAAATCAGGCACATCCTGTCTCAAAATGATGCAGAAAAACTAGTGCATGCATTTGTTACTTCTAGGTTGGACTGTTGCAATTCCTTATTATCAGGCTGCCCGAATAAGTCCCTTAAGACTCTCCAGTTGATCCAGAATGCTGCAGCACGTGTACTGACAAGAACTAGGAAAAGAGATCATATTTCTCTGCACTGGCTCCCTGTAAAATCCAGAATAGAATTTAAAATCCTTCTCCTCACCTACAAAGCTCTTAATGGTCAGGCACCATCATATCTTAAAGATCTCATTATACCTTATTAACCGACTAGAACACCACGCTCCCAGAATGCAGGGTTACTTGTGGTTCCCAGAGTCTCCAAAAGTAGAATGGGAGCCAGAGCCTTCAGTTATCAAGCTCCTCTCCTGTGGAATCAGGTCCCCGTTTGGGTTCGGGAGGCAACACCATCTCCACATTTAAGAGTAGGCTTAAGACTTTCCTCTTTGATAAAGCTTATAGTTAGGGCTGGCTCAGGTGAGCCCTGAACCATGAATGAATGTAGGATTTATTGCAAGACTGTTGTATTAGACTGCATTAGTTTTAGCTACGTGTACCTAATAAACTAAGTGTGTGTCTAACTCAGGCTATATCCACACTAATACAAGGTACAATATAGATTTATTTATTATTTTACAACACAGGGTTGTGAAATGAGTTTTAAGTTGCAGTTCCCTTTATGCTACTCACAGAAACAGACAAAAATGATATACAGTAAATGATGAATAATAATAAGTCATAGAAATAAATGTTTTTACATGGTAGAGCACTGAGGATGTATTAAGGAGTCTTATAGCCTGAAGGAAGAAGCTGGTCTGCAGGTGAATTTGAAAATGCTAATTACATGTCAGATGAGGTTATATCCACACTGGCATTTTCTGGTTGCTCTAAAAGCTCACTGTCCACTCTCAAACTCTTCTTCTTCTTCTTCCCATTTTGGGTGGCACACAACAAAATTGCTTTAGCACCACCATCTGGTCTGCAGTGCACATTGTTTTCTGCAAGTTAAAACTCTGTGTCTCTGCAACTGTATTTGATCCCTGAATTTATATTTCTGTCTTGTTGAACTCACAATACAGTGAGTATACATATCTGTTTTTGTTGTCAGGAAACTGCAATTGTATAAAATTGTGATTTGATCCTAGGTAATTCTTGTAATTCTTGTGCTTACATGGTGTTCTTACATCATAAACATAAAGATATGTTAATGTTTCTACAAGGAAGTAGTCAAAACATTTTAACCCGTGAGGTTTGCCTAAATTAAAACAAATGCACTATTATAAATTAAATTTGGTTGAATGTTTTCACCGATTTGTAACGCTGTTGGACTGGCAAACTGCTTTTAAGGTAGGTAGACACCTTATTGTGAAGGATTCAGTTGTGTGCATTGTACATGGATTATTTTCATAACAGGACACTCTTTTTAAAAATGACTACAATGACCAAAAAGACAAGAGTCTATGGAATCTATGGAAACATATATAACACGCATATAACATTGTTATATTCATGTAACTTTTAATAACACCAGCAGTTCATGAAAGTTCTCCATTGGGTTGTAGTGTCTCGTGGGGAGAACAGTGGGTGATAAAAGGTTAAAAATCTCTCTTTGCATCCTCTCCTTTGCATAAAATAAGAGTCTAAAGTCTAAAGACGCATTTTCAAATCTATCCAACCTGGAGAGCGTTTTCAAAAAGTTTTCAAAGGTGGAACAAGTTGGCTTTGTGTGGATGTACGGCCTAAACAAAAAGAAAATGTATCTGTGTTACTGTGCACGAGGCTTCAGTCCTGCTGAAAGTAACTGATAGCCCTACAGTATCCTCAGTGCTGCATCACAATGGGTGTAAAGGGGTCTAATGATGGGGATCTGCCAGGATTAACAGGCTCTTATTCAGATGCCAATTGTCAGAAGGCCGGAGACAATAGGCTGAGGAATAACAATGGTGTACACAAGTAGCCCAGGCTATTCCCATTCTGCTGCAATTAGCGTCATATGAAGGGACTGAGAGGCTGGGTTACATTCCTTTACTCTCACTATCAGTCTCCTGATCCACAAGCTCATCATCCCTAACAAAGGGGCGGACTACTTTATTACCACCCCACTGCTAACCAGCTGTCAGAAGACTGCCTGAAGACTGAAATAGTGACATGATCCAGGGTCTCAATTAGAGATGGCTGTTTAGATTTTACAAATGTATTGTACGAATGTTACAAAAACATACTACTCATCAAACTAAATGTTCAGATGTGGGTACTTGGAGTGGACAACAGTAAGTATAGATCAACGCTGAACCAATTAGTAGCTCTCTGGGATCTAATGGACGTTTAAAATGGACATTTTTGGGTAATAACTTTAACATTCACTCACAGTTTAATTTACAAATGTGTGCATTTAACTTAAAATGGTTAAACTGGGGATTATTGTGGTAGACAGGTAACCTGTTCACCACCCCAATGTGTGCTGGAATAGGTGCCAGCCCTCAACAAGACAAAAATGTATAGAGGAAGGATGGATAGATGGATAGATACTATGTGCCCAAGATTGCAGCAAGAACAATGTTTTCATAACCAACAGGTATAATGGCCAAACTATGGTAAGTGTAACTTTACTTATCAAGTACTTTATTCCTTGACTGCTCACAGGCAAAACTCTCATCATCAGAAAAATGATAGCATTGGTTGTTCAAATACTTGGAATAACCTTTGTTTATATTTTCCAGACAAGTTACCTCTTGCAGCTATGCAAATAATGACTGTCGTTTAGTGTATAACGTTCATATGGCCACAAAAACTCTTAGGGAGGAGTTTGGGGTGGATGGTGGGCATGCAAACTGGGTGACTTTGACACCACAGACTTCATTTTCATGTCCCATCTCCTGACAGAGAGGGCTGAATTCCCTCACACTGTCAGCACTAATTGGAGAGACAATGTTTTGGTCACTGACCTTCATCAGGCATTCCAGGCGTGCCTCTCCTACCAACAATCAACGTATTTTATTTTAACCTTGAAGGTGATCTTTCCCTGAACTTAACCAAGTAGTTCTGTTAACCTAAACTTAACCAGACCTTAATCATAGAAGTGGCAGGTCAATTTGACAGGCACTGACAAACACTCTGGTTTTTCTCTTTTAGGAATGAGGACTTGTTGCACAGTTAAGAGTAGGCCTGTTTGAATGGCATGGACTGAGTAGACGTTAACGGACTTTGGGACTGAGAGAATGGACAGGTCTCCAGAGCAGGGCCACAGGGCCCATGGAGCTGGAGAGGGGGGGGGCACTTGGCAACTCGACACACTAGCTCTCCTTCAATTCTTCGGCAATTATGCTGTCATCAAGCCGTTTTGCCTTTTTGAGAATGAAGAGAGGAACACAAATAAGAGCCACACTGGTTTAATTAAACTAATACCAATTCATGTTCCAGCAAGATGCTTGAGGTGTCATTAGGAGAAGAAGGACAGAAAGGGGTCTGTTCCTGTGTGTGTCAATGAGCGTGAGCGTATGTATGTATGCCCATTATGTATGTGAGAAATTTTGAGTATGTGTGTCCGTGTATTTGTGTGGGTGTGTACCCTCACTTCCAGTCCATTGAGCTGCAGTGCTGTTGCATACTCTCTGCTGCCCTGGTTTTGGTCCAACAGAACAGAATGTGTGGAGGGAAGGAGGGAGGCGATGGGAGAAAGCAGAAAAGAGGAGGAGGAGGAGGTGGGGGTCTGCTTGGAGGGGGCTGTTTGTCACTGTGAATCGGCTCAGGGTGGTTCACATCATCTGGCCATTGATGGCTGCCCCTCCCCTGTTGTAAAACAAGCTCCTGTGGGCCTGCCTGAACACTGAGGGCATTGTGTCTCACCCTTGCAGGAAACATACCACCCAAAGTGCTGCTACCCCCACCACCATCCACCCACAGCATCCCCAATCCTTCTTCTTCTCTCTCTGTCCATCTTCATCTTTTCCTTCCTTGCCACAGGACATGATGTTAACCTCGAGCTGGAGGTGAATCAGCAGAAACCTGGAGGAGACGAATACAGGACGAGGGAGAGTATGATCATTTGAAAGCAACAGGTAGGATTAATGAGGCTGGACTGAAGGATGGAGGGAAAGACGGAGTCAGCAGCAAGTGGAGGAGGCTGAGGGAGGTGCAGAGAGGAAGACGGATTTGAAGGGCTGGTGTAAAGGGGGTGTTGCCCATGGTTTCCGTAATATGGAGGGCTAATGGGAAGATTGATGGATTGAGACAGCAAAACAAAACAAGGGGTGGTGATAAAATGTAGAGTGGGGGATAGAGCAAGTAGGGATCGAGCTGAATGGTGTCTTGAAGCCTCAATTCTGAGGATGTGTGAGTGTGTGTGTCACAAGGCCAGGAGAAGGAGGAAAATTTACTGCCTTTGGGGGCAGGGAGTGGGTGTGACTCGTTCCCTAATTACCAGGGAGGTCTCGGGAGCTTTGGGTACAAGACAAGTGTGAAGGGTGGGAGAATGAGACAGGATACAAGGGGTTAGTGCAGGTCAATGCTGACCACCTAGGATGCCCCTTGCAAAAGACATGCACCCCCATTCCATTTCAACCCTCCCCGAGTGCCCTGGCTGAATGCTATAAATAAATATCGTGTCTTCTCCTCTAAAAGCTGATAATTTACTGCCCACCCATTCCGTTCTGCCCATTTCTTCTCCATTTCTCAGCGCCGTTGCCAGGCGGTGAATGGAGCTCGTCCTTTGAGTTTGGAGGGCCAGGCCTGTGTTTTTTGGAGGGGCTGTCCTCAAAGTTTGGAGCACCCTGGAGTGGACACATACACACACACACACGATTATATGTTAAATGCGACACATGCTCCTTTATCAGCCACCTCTAAAACTGCTACCCACATGGCAAGAATTTGAGGGATTCTTATGGGAGTAACCTGTTGTTCAATACAGGCGAGCGAGAGCTAACTCTTTTCTTTCCTAATTAAATCTGAGACTAACAGGTGCTTCAGATGATTCTTAACTCTGGTTCAGAGTCGAAGGCAGACATGTCAGTATGTGTGCTCTCTTCATTCTCCTGCGTTGTTTCTTTGCATATTCCTCCACTGAGACTGCACTGGTCCATATGTTGGAACAGATAAAATGTTTTTTCTTGAACTCTTGATCTGGTTATTTAATTTGTGGTACCTCTAAATGTTTCATATCATATGTACTTTGTAGATATTTTTTGTGTAGATTTCATAATACCAATATGTAAAGTTTTTAGTCATATTTTTGTAAAAAATAAGCCCTAAAAGCATGTTTGCAATGTGCACAGGAAGGAAGCCACAATGCGAAATGCATTGTTCACTCAAGAAGTTCTTTACCACCAAGAAAATGAACTGGGGCAACCTGGTGTAGTGGTTAAGACACAGACCATGTAATCGCAATGGCTCTGGTTCAATTCTGACCTTTGTTGCTTTTTGTACCCCCCCCCCATCAAAGGGAAGAGGTCAGAGTGGATGGATCTGCATCAAAAATGTCCCATTGGACTTTGTTGCAACGATGTCGCAGCATTCCCAGATTTCAGCATTCATTTGGTGAGTACAATGTTTTCTCATCTGATAGAAACAATGGCCAAAGCTACGAAAATAAGACCCAAGTTGTAATAAATAGGAATTATCTGTTAAGCTAATGTTTTTTTTGTCATGTAAACTTAACCAGACTTTAACCATGGAAGCAGCAGATGGAATGGTCATATGGGTCATTTTTGGTAGTTTAGGTACTGTATGAGGACTTGTTGCTCCATCCCTATAGTGCTTAGTATTCTCCACAGAGTCCCTCCTCCACATTATCTTATTTTTTTCCTTCCACACTTTCTTTCTCTTTCTTGAAGCCATCTGCTTCCCTGGCACCCTTGCCTGCATGACATTCACCTGGAGGAACAGAAAAAAAGAGGACAACAAAGAAAAACACAGAGAGAGCATGCAACTAAGGCAGATACAAGTCTTTAACTGCCAGTGCTGCCATGGTGCCATTCACTCAACTACTGTAACTCGACAGAGGACTGAAAGTGAAAGACTGAAAAAAACCACAAGAATCAGAGAGAAGGAGAGTGCGCTGGCAGCTTCTCTCTGCCTCTGCTGCCATGGCAGAGTCAAACAGACTCAGCTCGAAATTGTAACCCTAACAGGGGGTACAGGGAGGGCAGAGAGGGATGGGAGTAATGGAAGGGAGAGGCTCTATCAGGGAGGAAAATAGTGTCTGTATTCCCCAGTACATCACTGTTGTTGAGAAGCTCGGGCCTTGCCAGTAAAGTGAAGAAACAGCAGTGGCAGCTGCACCCAGTTCAGTGCCTGCTGACAGAGAGGAGGCTTTTGTTTGCAGCACAGGCAGCACAGTGAACAGCATAGGGTGGCATGGTCTGGAATGTAACATTATTGTTTTGTTTTTTAAATGGGGCACACTGAGGAGGCAATTCAGAAAGACATTTTGTTTGAATGTATGTGTGTGTGCACATACTATAATGCATGTGTGCCAGTTATAGCCAGTACTGACCTATAGGCAAGGCTCGTAGTTTTAAGTCTGATTTTTTTTTTGCCTACAAATACCTGTACCTTGTGGCATCAGGGAAATGTAAGTTACATTGTGTACAGTGTAAAGTCAACACAAACTTCTTGCAGAGAATGTGCAAAATTCAGATAAAATAAGAGAAAGGGTCAATACTAACTAAGAAATTAAGAGTCCTACAATGGAATGTTTAATTAAAAAAAGAGAAAGTTATGTATGCGATCATGTGTGCACTAGCTAACATATGATGCAATGCATGTTTACTTATGTTACCTCATTAATAAATTGACAATTATTTATCGATTGCTTCTGTTGTACTTCGATGTTTTTTTTTACTAAAGTAAGGATGGCTGTCACACAACAAACAACAGTCTTTGAAAAACGTCCATCTTGGCCTGAGAAAAACAGTTAAAAGTTTCTGTTACAAGAAATAAAGTGATGCCAGCAGCAATTCCCATCTTAAGTGAATGCAGCATAAATCGGACTAAATGCAGTATTAAAAATAATGAGCACTACCTATAACACGAGGCAGACAGTCATAAACAATGTCTGTCTGATGATCACTTTGGACTAATGTCACATGATGCAATGATCATGCGTATGCACACACACATGTACACACACACACAGCTATTTTTCACTATCCAACAGTTAACAAGTCAACACCTGACTTCAATCTGGCAGCACCTGCAGTGTGCTCACAAGTGCATGTGTGCATGTTTACTTGTTTGTGTGTGTGTGTGTCCCTGCATGGATGCGTGTGTGTGAGTTTAACAGGCAGGTGGTAATGAGGCAGACTGTGCTGTACTGGCTTCTATAATGAGGTGGCAGGCAGTGAGGTATAGGGCCAGTACCACTAATGGGCCCCTATAGCCTCTAATAAGCAGTAATTATAGTGTGTGTTTACCAAGTGGCTCCAACGCGGTTGAAAAGGTTACCTTCACACATAGCTACTCCACTGCTGGCCCTCCCACCCGGTGACACTAAGTGACAACACTGGAAAGTGCTTTGTGTGTACTGTATGTGTGTTGGAATTAGCATGTATGTTAGTTTTGGGGGTGGAGGAATGATTATAGGGGTTCTGATATTTTACAACTAGGTTTTTCATTGTCATATATTTTTGTTAATATACAAAGATTAGGTCCTGCCTCCTAGCTAGCTTCTGCTTCACCAGCTTCTGTAAATCAATGTATTTTTAAATTGAATTTTTTTTTCATCATGCTTTCTGACAAGCTGAAATACAATTCTGCAATTTTCAATCCATATTCTAAGATAAATGGATACCTAATACTATACTGGATAGTAATTTGACCACATCAAGATACAACAATGATTATTTTGTAAGCATTCAATAATTACTTAAGCTTACAAAAGACTAAAGATGTCTTCAGACTAAATAAGCAATTTTAAAGGTCATGCAATTGCATACAAAGTCAATGGACTTTGGTGAATAAACACAGGCTGCTAAACCACTCCAGCATTCAAATTTCTGTGAGCAAAATGCTCCGTATTCAATGTGAAAGATATTACTGACATTAATGCTGTGCCATGGCCTCAGCAAACATTAATGTCAGATATAAGTCCTCAGAGACAGAAAAGAGAGACAAACTTCAACAAAGTGTTGACACACTCCGTCCATGACTGTGGAGAAACTGAAGTTTAAATTTACAGTTGGCAATTACAATTTATATGGCAGCCAATTGGGAACCTGTTTCATACAAAGATTTACTTTGACATCGTGAGGGTCCAATATGGTGTATCAGCTGATAACAAACAGTGGCCATCGGGGACAGGGAAGACTGCATTTCCTAAAAATAATTTTACTGAAATTTGTTGTGGTACTTTCAGACTCTGCGTCTCCCCTTTGGTTGCACTCTGACCTCTACCCAACCTCTGACTGACCCTCTGAAGACACTCTGCATTTTGGGGAAGCCCTCTCAGTGACCTCATCAATCACAACACCAGCAGCCAGGCAGCAGGTTCACCCTCTTTCTCTGGCTGCTGCTGCTGCTGCATTGTTTTCTTTCGGTCTCCTTCTCTACATCGATATGCAGCTTTCATTGTCTTGTTCCACTCTTCTTCTTGTTCTCTTATCGCACCCTCAAAGCTCACAGTGATTTTGATTAGTGTACGGCTGCCAAACCTGACAAATAACACAGTGTTCCTACATGTTGCTGCTCAACAGATTAATATCATTGATGGGGAGGTCCTTTATCACCGCCTTGCATTCACTTGTTCAACCCCTCACCTTCTCACATCTTCCACATTATCTTCTTCAGAGGTCTCAATGTTCTCTTCTCATCTTGCCTCTCTCCTAAATTCTTGGAAAGACAGAAAGTGGCAGAGTAAAGGTTCTTCTGGAGCTGTTGCATCAACACACTGAGGACAACATTCTGTCTCCTTGAACTAAATGTCACTACTAATTTTTTAAAACAGCTGCTCACAAAATACAGGTGGTGCTGTCACTGACATGACTATCTTTATATTTGTTCTACTAGACAACTGCATGATCATAAAACTGTGATTTGATGGAGGGTCTCAATGCGGCAGTGCAGGAATCGCTTTGGACCTCTCTGTCCATACTTTTGTGTACTTTTGGTCTAGGACCTTTTTTTCTGTAGTCCCAAGTAGGGGAACTCTTCATCCTACATACTATGATATTTTAGATAATAATGTGCTTCCAACTTTGTTTTTACAGTTTGTGTTTGTCCCTTTCCTGTTTCAACATGACAAGGCCCCTGTGCACAAAGCCAGGTCCATAAAGAAATGATTTTCCCAGTTTGGGGTGCAAACCTATCGCCAGACAACATCCAAGTTTTTTTAAATTCTAAAAGTAAAACATGCTTCAAGTGTGGAATCATCCAATATGAACATAATTCCTAGGGTACTGGTCTGTACAGAGCCCTGATCTTTACCCCATCCAACACCTTTGGGTTGAAGTGGAACGCTGACTATGAGTCAGGCCTTATATTCCTGTTGGACCTCACTAATGCTCTTGTGACTTAATGGGAGCAAATCCCTGCAGCCAGGTTTTAAAATCTGGTGGAAAGCCTGAAACCAGACGAGTGATAGTCTATGTCAATGACCTGTGTTGTGTGTTCAGCTATACTGAAACAAAAAATAAGTGATCACTGACGGTTAAAGGTGACACAACAGAGGTTTAATGAGTACAAAGAGATGGATTTAATGTGATGTTCACATGTTTATGTGTCTTTGAGGATAAGCTCCAATGCTTCACTATGACAGTAAGAGAGAGAAAGACTGCAAGCCAGCTAAACAATGTGTTGGTTTAGGCGAGTTGCATGTAAAAGAAAAGAGAACTTAGCCTGATCAGATATCAACAGTCACTCATAAACACTACACAAGCTACTTTCTGCTTTTGGATCTCTAATCCAACATTACTAGCAGGGTCTTTGCTCTCTTTCAGGGTGGTATTCCTCTGGCCGTTGGGCTCATCTTTGATGTGGAGATGAATGTATAGGATAATGCTGGTCCACTATCTCAGTGGCCATTCACATGTCATGAGAACAGCAAACCAGCAAAAAAACAGGGTCTCTAATCTGGTGCCCATGCTGGGACAAGGCCACAAGTTCGCTCACAGCACAGTGGCAATGCTCTGTGTGTGTGTGTGTGTGTGTGTGTGTGTGTGTGTGTGTGTGTGTGTGTGTGTGTGTGTGTGTGAGGTATTCAGATCCTTTACTTACAGTAAGTAAAAGTAGCAACACCAAACTGTAAGAATACTCATATTACAAGTAAATTCCCTGCACTCCAGAATGTTATATATTTCATTACTGGATCAGTGTTACTGAAGCATAAATGTGTAAGCTAAATTCAATGTTTTAGCTGGTCAAGGTGGAGCTAAACTTTTTATATAATACATAATAATGCATTACATTTTTAAACTGTTCATTTGTTTTGTGTGTAAAATATTACTCTGCAAAGTATGTGGTAACTACAGCTGTCAAATAAATATAAAAGATTAAACAGTACAAGCCTGGTACCAGACATCTTAAAATGCCACATGTTTCTTTCAGTTATTCAAACTGGCCAGGTGTTGAGCTCATTCATTTCCAAAATTGGAAATACAACAAAGCTAATCAGAGTTTTATAGTCATGAGTGAGGATGGAAATGCCACCTTCCTGCACCACAGCCAGAAAAATGGCGACAGAAAAATTTGTCACCAAAATGGCGAAAAGCATGGATGAGATGGACACAGCTGTACAGGTTGATATAAGTCAACGTACAGAAATAACAACTCTTAAATTAGCAAAACAAAGGAAGGCACAGGCTGTACTTGTTTCCTTTATATTCAATCTCTTGAAATCCTTTGAGGTGCTACCAGCCAAGAGCAAAAGTCCACTGAATTGACATATACAGTAGGATGAGCACTCACAAACGTTACATTTTTTAATAGGTGTGTGTAAGTGGAGGGTTGATAATGTTTTAATAAAAACTAAAATGTAAGAAGAAATATTGTGCGTGCCAGCCCTATATGTGAACTCTTTAGGGTTGTAACTGACGATTGTTTACCATATAACCATTTGTTAACCATACATTAATTGATTAATGGTTTGTCAGAAAAAAGGCTCCAAAATCCCAAGGTGAAATCTTCACCTAGCTTGTTTTGTTCGATCAACAGTACAAAACCCAAAGATATTTTACAATGAAATAAAACAGGGAAAAGCAGTGACTGTCCTACCAAGAAGAATGACAACATCAGTCATTTCAGCAAATGGCCCAAAACATCTTACAGTATATTTACGTTGAAGTGACAAAACCCTCTAGTGACCGTAGTAATTATGACAGGAACAAAAAAGAAAGGAAGGTGACGGAAACATAGAGCGACAAAGTCCTCAGAGGGAGAATGTTGATGGATGGGTCAACGAAACATTGGTCTTTATCGCACTTTGTTTCCTGTTTCAAACCAACAGTCTTTAACCCCAACCGTTTCCTGACTTTAACCAAGTGGTTATTATTGTAACGAAGGTCCCCTAACATGCCCAAGTACTTGTTTTAACCCAAACCAGATCTTTCCCTAACCCAAACCTTAATCATAACATTGTCATATCATGAAACAGTGATTTGTAATGATTTTGGAAGGCAGAGAGAAATTATGTCGTCCTGCCGATAGGGGCGTCAGATCAGAAAACACTTCTTTGTGTCGTTTTAGAGGGCATGGACAAACAATGTATTTTGTCATTTGATTTGGAGGACTTGCTGGAAAAGCAGGAAATCCTCACACTGTAGAAGCTGGAAACAGCAAATATTTGGCATTTTTGCCAAATTAATATGTCAGCAAAATTTATTCATTTTCTGTCCATCATCTAATCTACAAATAGTTTTAGCTCTATCTTAAATTGTTATTTTGTTATTTTTGTTAATTGTCAATTTACATGAAAAACATTAACTGGTCCTGCAGCTTTTTGTGTCAAAATGACGCTGGCAAAACACCCCTTCCCAAGCACAATACAGCCAACATGAACACAATGTCTAAAATATAAATGGCTAAAAAGTATGATATTTCTCTCTAGCAATGTAAAATACTATCAAATGGAAATATTTATTTGACACTACATTTACTTATTGTACTCATGTACAAGTACCTGGAGTTAATGTGTTTAGTTATTTTCCACCGCTACGGTGCCTGCATTTGTGAGGGGAAAAAATAGGCTACATGTGAGTAGCTGAGTTATCACTTGGCCGATCACTGTTTTTCCATGACAATGAAAACAAATCCAGCTTACACTCATTTCTGTTTTCTCTCAGACTCTGTATGTGTGAGAGAAAGCCTCCCTCTGTCCTCACTCTATAAAGGCTTGATCTCTGCCTCTGTTGAATATGTTAATCCATCTGGTGGTCCTCCTGCGCTTTCTCTCTGCCCACGAGACCCCCACTGCCCCACTCTCCCTTCCCAAGTAGGGGAAAGGGGATCTGGGATACTTCAGCGGAGGCTTGGTGGGCCAGGACTTCATCCCCTGGTTGATTATGTGTGGTGGAGAGAAGAGGGAGAAGGAGAGGTGCACGACGTAATCCTATTGACCATCCCTGTCCCATATGGTGAACGCACTGGCCTCTCCAGTGGTACAGTCAGTGGAGTGGCAGGGCCAGCTTGCCTCTCCAATCAGGGCACATTTTCACTAAAGCTCGACATCTCACACTCTCATGTGGGATCACTGGTGTAGAAAGGACGATGATTGTTTTGTTAGTTTGTCTCAGAGATAGGAGTCCAATGAAATCTGATTACAATTTAATTAAAAAATCAGTCCTGATCAACACTTTCAATGATTGCAAACTGAGTGTTCTATCTATACGTGTTGTTTTTCATAAATAATTTGATTTGATTAGATTTTGTAAATTTGCAGATGTTTTCAGGAGAAAAAATACAAAAGCGGACCATGGCTGTCAAAACCAAGCAAAAACCTACTTAATAATAATGGTTTATCATTGGAGGGTCTTTATTCTGTTTTTCTTGTGTAATTTGTTAATACGTTTTTTAAAAACATGAGTTGGTAAGTATACATCATTATTTAATTTTTTTCTTGGCTACTATCATATTAATTATTTTGTACAAAATACAGACTTGAAATGTCATTACAAGCTAGTGTAATTTGGTATCTTCTATCAAAATCTGGTCCAGCAGAACTGTCTTCAGAAGCCAACAGTAATGTCCTTTCAAAACAAGATGCTGCTGTTTAAGTAAAACAAAAACATCTAAAGACATTCATCTGATCAAATGTAAAAAAGACTTAATGCCAATAAGTATTGAGTTTTCAACACTTCCAGGTTATAATAATTTTTGTTAACGCATGACTAACAACAGTTTTCAGCTCAACAGTGTAATTTGTGAAATCAATAAAAGCAGCTAATTTTACAACAATGTGTTTCTACCCCTGTTTATTTGGTCTTACAATATAATGCAATCCAGTACAACAACATAAACTATAAGCTCTACTCTACTGAACTGCATTACGTTGTGAGGTGTTACTTTTAGTTTGTCCATTCCTTGTATTCCCAACTTCATAT
Organism: Siniperca chuatsi; assembly: GCF_020085105.1. NCBI lineage: Eukaryota > Metazoa > Chordata > Actinopteri > Centrarchiformes > Sinipercidae > Siniperca > Siniperca chuatsi. The sequence goes on from NC_058053.1 coordinate 22,040,291, forward strand.
CAAAAACATAAACACCAGAGGCCAGTGGGGAACCAATATTGTGTGTGTATGTGTCTAAGTGTGTGTGTGTTGGGGGGGCTCTGGCCTTGTGTCAGCGGCAGCCTGAACGTCTGTTCAGTTGTGGTTGAGGTGTGGGAGCCCGCGGGGGGCTTTTTGTCCGAGGACCACTGTTACAATCCACGTTGGCCATTCAGCCCCAGCCATGTCAATTGGCATATGGTTGATCCACCCCAAATGGGTTCATGTAACCAGAAAATTCTGCCTTTCAGGGACCTGTATTCTCCTTCAAGCGGGTGAGATTAAGATGTAATGTTGCTCTCTCCCTCCACAACAGGGGGTCAGTGGAAGTGACGGGGAGAGGGGGACGATTAGGACACATGAGCCTGCAGAAGACGCCCTTGGAGCGAAGGTAGAGGGGATGTTGGGCATGATGGTGTTAGTGTTGTGTTTCCCACAACACAAAGAATGATAATCATACAATTATGTCACTTGTTTTGATTGTTGTTAAAACATTAGCCCAAACAGTGTTTCTGAGAGAGACTTTTCCCAAGTTAAAACATGACACACAGAGTGTGTGTTAGTTGGCAACTGTTTTTAGGGTCAAAGTTCATTCTTGACTTTAGAAACAGCAGTTGACAAAACAATCTCATCAAGGTCCATTTAGTAGCTGTTCTGGTGCTTTAAACTTTCAACCGTATCATGATTCTCATCAGCAGATGGTGTTTTCTAGTTGTCAGGGGATTGTAACAGTTCAAATTATCATTTTAAGGAGCACTTTAAGGAAGTCGGCTTAAAAGTTTTTCTTTTTTTTTTAAATGTTTGGGGGTATTTTCATGGCTGGAGGCAAATGGAAATCCAAGCACAAATTCCAATCCGTGCAACCAAACTTGAACTGCACTGCTTGGGGTTTTTTTTGCCCCCAGTCCTGATTCAGCTAATTTAATCTTGTGTATCTGCCAATCTTTTGGCTGCACATGCACACTAACTGTTCCCTAGGGAAAGGCTACTTTAAAATCAAAGCCAGTTTAGATATATTTGAATGCTGAATAGCTCTGCTTAAACCTGCAACAACTGATTGTTTGGCCCCTTGGGAGCAGCAAAAACAAGTTGCGAACACAACACTGACATACTGTATAGCTGATATGGCAAACAGTTGCTCATTCACACATCCAGCTACAGAGCAACATTATCATTCATTTGGAGTCATGTTTCTGTCTACCTGGCAAATGTAAATCCAATATTCATTCTCTTTTAGCTCTGTTTTTGGTCTCTACCAACTACTATCTGGCTTATAACCACTATGTTCACCAGCTAGCCACTAACTGTCCGTCTGATGTTTTGTGCTGAGCTAGGGTATGGTGGGTTTTTAGAGCTTTTTCACTGAAAACAGCTGCCAGCCTCAGCGGAAAAGTTGTGGGCGGGACAAATACACAATGAGCTGAAACTCACTGTGAAGAAGCTGAGGGGAGTTTCAGGCAATGATTTTCTGTAGGTTCATCACTCTTACATTCCTTGTCACTGATAATTCAGTGGGTCCGTCCCAATACCCACACAACACCCAGAAGTCAAGTGCCTATTTTTGTGACATACTTCCAGTAACTGCCAAAGTGCCCAATTGCCCGTTAAGACCTCAAGCGAGTGGAATTTTATCGGTGCTCACACGATAATTTAATGAGGACACATTAAACAGGACACAAATACATGGCTTGATCGAGCTCAGATGTTTTGTTGGTTTTACTATATTTCCACATAATCAACAAATATATAGGATCAACCATACAGTATTACAGTTACAATCAGATGACAAACCACACATTTGAAGACCCATTGAAACTACTGGCAGTTGTTCATTTGTTTGTCCTGCTAAAAGGTTCATATACTGTGTGGTAGAAAACATTGCCACTGTTTTAGGGTGGTACTCTAGCAATTTATTTTCTTAACTTCCATAAAGTTAGGGCGCCTCACCAGAGACAGATAAAAAAAGAATGCAGCTGAGGCCAAGATATCCTGACTTTTAGTTCTTAGTATGAGTCAAGCTCCAAAGATTGCTTGGTCCTACACTTCCCATAATGCAATCATCCACCCCCCACCTCCACACCCCCTCTAGTTTGTACCAGGTATTCTGTAACGTCTCAGGGTCGAGCTGAGATCACCCTGATGACATCACTATGACATCATCTAGGTTACTATTTTTTCAAACTTTGGAAAGCTCCCTCCTGGGCCAACTGTTATACAACTGTTTCTGCAGGGTGAGTAGTACTCCGCATGACAAGTAAATTGATCCTCATGTGTAAAATTAAAGGAGTGCCCCTTTAATGGAGCAGAATGAGACATTTTTGACAAAGGACCAGAAGTGGCCAATACCAATCAATCAATTAAAATAAATGTCTTGTGGGTCAGCTTGGGACATACCTAATTTTTACTGACACACCAAAATTGCACATCTACTCTTTCGGTGCAGTCAAATTCACAGTTACTCCCCAAACTCTTATTTCCATTTCTGTTTTAATCTTTCTCTCTCCATCTCTGCTTTACTTATGAGTTCCCACAGTTCCATTTTCTGTTTCCCACCAATAGAGCTGGTATTATGAGAGCAGCTTATCAGGAAGCCTCATACCCACACCTGGTAACTCCATTGTCCAGCTCGTACACAACACTTCTTACCAGAACCTCTTGGACTGACATGCCCATACACACACTCTCAAACACATACACACACACACATACATGCACAAAACTTGTCACTCCCCTGTCAACCTAATTTGCTTCTAAGGTAGAGAATGGACACGCCCTCCTCTAATGAGAACAAATCTCTCCCTTTCTCCCTCTGTCTCTCAGTTTCCTTTTCCTGCGTTCATTCTCTCCATCTCCTCACCCCCACCACAGTCCCTCCAACCTTTGCTTCCTGCCTTTTGATATTGTAGCCATCTCACTCATGCCACCAATTAGCGGCATAATAGACCAGCGGGCTGCTGCCTGCTGACTGCTTGGACCTCAATGATCCACTGCTGCTGAAGGGACACAGGACAGATGTAAAGACAAGTGAGAGTTGTTGTGAAGTGGCAGGGCATACAGGAATAGAGGAGGGTGTGGTCAAATAGTCCCCAAAATGTCCTTGCTTGTGAAGTCAGGGACAACGTTTGAAGGAGAATTCAGAAGTTAAATTTGGAAAAGAGAACGTAAATGCTACATTGACAATTTCCTCATTAAAAACTTTAAGTGCAAGGTAAACACTAAATCATACATCAAGGCAAAAAGTTTCAGTAATAAGCAACAAAGCATTTGACTATTAAAGTGAGAAACTTAACTCAATTAAAAAGTAAATATTGACATAAATGGATCTCCCAGTGTCAGCCCAGCACTTCCCAGTTCTTGCTCAGGGACGGTCCAGCTCTTCAATGGCCAGAAGCTATTGCAGAAGAACCTGTGACCCCTGTTACACTTAACAGTTTATTTTTTACCCTCAGCATCACTACCAAAGTTTGTACAGGAGTTTCGAAGCAACATTATCATTCAGTTAGTCATGTTTCTCGCTACCTGGTGAATGTAAGTCCAATATTCACTCTCTTTTAGCTTTATTTTTGGTCTCTACCAACTCCTGAAAACAGCTTCCTGTGGCTAAAAACAATGCTAAGAGAGCAATGAGAGTGAACCAGAACTGCAAAACCAAAACAATGAGCTGAAACTTGATATAAAGCTCCGTAAAGCTGAGTAGGTTCAACACTACAAGCAACACCTTTCACATTGCCACATTGTTTACATATTGTCATTTGATTTGATTAAGAAAATAGAAAAATGTTTTATAGCTGCAACACTTAAAATACTTATAAATATGTGATGCAGCTATATGCTGTATACATATACAATTATTTTTTCTAGGCGGGCTGCACGTGGGTGATCAAACTTTTACCCACTGGGAATTAATAAAGTTATATAATATAATCTTAACTCAAGTAACTGTTTCAAAGCAAGACAATTTTCTTTATAATTAGAAACAAATTACATAGTTCTGTCTATGAAACTTCCTTGGAAATTATTACATTCCTGTTCTTCTGCCAGTCCACCCATCACTCACCACCACCAACAGTCAGGGTGAAGCCTCACCATCAGATGTAATGGAGAATCCATATCTTATTTCAAAGTATTAGACTAAATTGAGTGGCATTCAATCGCATTTAAAGAGCCTTTATTTTGAATTTCTTACTAGTTCATATAGTGGTCAGATAGTGTTGTGGTCTAATCTTTATGATAGTTTAATCATATCTTATCATGCCATTTTTGCTTACCCCATTGGCAGATTAGAAAATTTCTCTAGATTAGACAATATTTTGCTTGTTTGTAAGAGGGATTTTTTTTTCCACAAGTGCACAGAAAATTGATTACCAAACTCACACAATCCTTTTCTACAGGGGGACGTATTCATCTTTTGTACTCAGACCAGTTGCATCTCAAGAGACTGAGTTCATTTTACAAACTTTCTTTCCCGTACATCAAGGCGTGAAAGGAGCAGGTGTGATCGGCCATGATTGTCCCAGTCACTAACACAGCTACTTATAATGCATGATTATGTTTTTCTCTTATCCCACCCAATATCCTCTAGCAACGAAATTACCAAAAGTACACTGGGCACGGAATACTTGACTACACTTTTTGCCCTGCAGCCCGAAAGTTGGACCCTTTGTGTTATTTTTAACTGTTTGAGGGTTTGGTCTAGTTTTGTGCTTGTGGTAAAAATGGCTTGTATCCATCCAGTTTGGTTCACATCATCTCTGAGCTGAGGAGATCTGTGTTATGTAGGTTAATACCCAATGCAGTGAAACAGCTTATTCAAACAAAACACACCTCTGACTGTGTGTCTGGCTGCAGGCCTGTCTCTGTCTGCCTGTCAATCACTGTCTGTTGCAATGACAATTGTCATCATGTTTGTTTAAATTGGTTATCAGTGAAATCACCAATTTTTGAATGAGTTTGGTGTTTCCAAGAATCCTTTCCCCCCCCCCTTTTTTTACATTTAATTTTCACACACTATCATACTAAAAAAACAAATATTTTTCTATTTTTTTTCTCATGAAAATTGTACCCACCATTGTTTCTAATAGTGAGTATGACATATTTAATGAACTGCCAAAATGTTTGGATTAATATTGTTTTATATTATACTTTCACACACACGTACACTAGTCTCCGTCTCCAACGGCAGCTAGTGTGTCATTAAAAGAGGCCATTGTTGCTGATTAATTAATGAGCATTTTTTTGTTCATGGTAAACTAGGATTAGCATATTCATAAGGGCAGACATCTTTCAGACAGCTTTGAGCGAATCTGGCGGGTCTGTTTTCTCACTGTGTTCTTGTTTGTGCCCATACATAACCCCGTTTGTTGACCGGAGTCCTACCCCATTAACTCCCATGATCCTCCATGTCACAAACCCAGAGATCGAAACACGAGAGAGAGAGACAGAGAGAGAGAGAGAGAGCGAAGCAAGACACATATGGCCCCATTTTCACACTTGAGAGAGCACGCCCCGCGGATTACAGACTAAATTGGTCAGGGTTACAAACTGATTACCATGTCGTGTTACATCTTTATTCTCATACATAATAAACAATGAGCGACTATTAAAACATGTTGCACTCAATGCCCCCCACCTCCATCCGAACCAGACTAATCAAATTAAAATAAAAACTGAATTAAAACTGTAATCACATATTGTAAATCCTGTAATTTATTCTTAAACAGTGAATGCAGCAACAAGTTTAATGTTTTCATTTACTTAAAGAGACATATTTACTTCAATAAGGACCTTAATAGGTCTTCAAATTCACTTTGTGGCCTTCTGTTTATAGAGGCAGTGGTGAAATAACCCCATAAAGTTTGTATCTAATCTTACTGCAACTTACTTTAAGCTTGATGGAATGACTGCTTATAAAAAGTTTATTTTGCCATTATTCTTAATAACATATCAATAATAATGAGTTCAGTTCAACTTTATTGTCAGACTCAGAGTCCATTAGAAAAAAACATACAACACAAACAAGGTACAATACATACATTAAAATAAAAAGAAAAACATTGCCACTTTTTATAAAGACAGTTATACCAAAGTTTCCACAGGGATGGCTTGTTTCATACAACACTAAGACTAGGAAGACTCTGTGAGTCGACAAATACATTTGTACATCAGATTTCTTTCTTTGTAAATCAGAGAGCCTGGAAAGTGTTGACTCCATGCATTACAAGACATGTCGCTTACACTACACCACCTAATAATCAATACACAACAATAATATTTATATTAGCTATTAATTATGAAAGAAAAGGTGTAAGACCTTTGCTGGAGAATTTAGGTTGGGATTAGCTGTAGTTCTGGCATGCTGGCATCAGCAAGACATGTGTCGGCATGCATAAAGCTGCTATTATTGATTATTATCATTGATAATTAATTTGAATTTTTGTATATGCAGTTGATTCACAAGTTATTTGTATCTTGTACCTTTGACAGTGATGTCTAAACTTTAACTAATGGAATAAAATGCTAAATATGCTCATCTGTCATCTTAAAATGCTTCTGCTCAAATGTACATATTAGACAACATGTACTACAATAATACATTTAACACACAAGCACACAGTGGTTTCAAGTGAGTGTCAATTTGACGACCCATCAGGAATTTTAGATAGTAAATATAGAGCAAATACTAATGAACTTGCAAATGTATAAGAATGGAACTAATTCCTTGAGATTCAGTAATGTCTATTGTGTGCATACAGTAAGCTTCTCGCTAGTTTACTTTTAAACTTTCATCTCCTTTGGGGGAAATTTTGCACACTCACACAGGTGTGTTCAGTTACTCAACACAACAGCATGCATCATAATGAGCTTGGGTGATAAGTTGATAATATACCGTAAAACTTTGGGGGATTTTTCCATTTCTACTGAGGTAGCTATCCTTTTAATTGTAATCATAAAGGACTACTTTATGGCAATATTTCATTCACAGGGTTTTTGCATCAATGAAGTATCTTGATTTATCATTTATTAAAACTACTGTAGTAGCCAAAAAAGTTTTCCAGTCTAGTTATTCAATCTATAGTTTTACAATAGAATTTAAAGAAAGTTCATTGAATCATGATATATAAGCATGAAGGTCATTGCGTTCGACCTGCAGGGTGAACCCAGAAGTACAACAGCTCTGCAATGTGAAAGCCTGTTGTAATGGATAATTGGGGTAATGACTTGTTTAGACTTCCAAATAGCTGCTTTAGTTGTGTTCAAGTTGTTTAAAATGTTGTAACAAGTTAAATTTTCCTTTAACACAGTTAGCTGGGAGATTGAGAATATTTAAATAATGAGTAAATTGTGTCTTTGTGTATTTTTGGCTGTGTTTTATAGTAATTAGAGCGTTACTATGTTCTGGTCCGGTTAATGATGCAGAGAACTTGGCCGCTGGCAGCCTGATGGGACAGTAAAAGGCCAAGTTTGAGTGACTTATTTTTTCTCCGTGCCATCTCCTCCCCATCTCTCATCTTATCACTGAGCCACATCTCCGCCTTATTAGTAACGTCCATCTAACTTTTTCTGACCTGTTATTTCAATCTCTGGCCACACACAGTCACACTCACTGCTTACTCACGTCAGGACGCGTTCACACACACACACACACACACACACATACACACACACACACACACACACACACACACACACAGTGACACACTCCCCTACTCACCAGCAATTTGTTGCCTGTGACATCACATTGTGTGTTAAAGCCGTACTGGCACCGGGCTGCAGCTTCGTTAACTTTCCTCTTTAATGAGCAGTTTAATTGAGCTGTCTAGCAGGCCACCTGTCGGCCCGCAGCCTCATTACCATACTAATGGACTGGGATTGTTGCTGCTCTGACAGCTCGGGCTGCACGGCCCTAACAGGCGCTGATGAGAGGGGAGAGAGAGAGAGAGAGAGAGAGAGAGAGAGAGAGAGAGAGGGAGGCCAAGTAGAAAAAGTGAACTGGAGGCCACACTGGAAGAGAGGGATTACCAAAGAACAGGAGAGGAAAAAGAGTATAAAGTGTAAAGAGAAGAATGGACTTTGGTTTTGACTACTTTAAAGGATACGGCTGGCAGTTTTCTATATTTTTCTTATTTTCAACAAATGCCATAAAAAGACTACAACCAACAATGAATTGGAGCCATAGAGCTTGATTGTTGTCCAAAAACTTTTGAAAACATATCAATGAGGGGTGCCCTGTTAGTTCACCTGGTAGAGCGTGTTAGGTCATCATGTACAACACTGAGTTCTTATTGCAGCGGATGGGTTCAAACCCAGTCCACAGCCCTTTGCTGCATGTCATCCTCTCTCTGGCAAAAAACTCATCAATGAGCCACACTGTTGCATTGGGTGATATGTTCCTAGATCTAAATGTGCGTGTACAAACTTGCATGTTTGAACATCTTGCCAAATAATTTACTGTATTATTACAGTATGTTTATATTTTAAGCATAAAATTAACAGGTTCATGAATACTCCATCTCTTTATAAGTATATTTACACACTGCACACATTTTCATATGACACCAATTAATTAAGTATACTAGCAGATTTGGTTCAGATATTTGTTTTGGTAATTTATAATTGTCTTAGTAGTAGACCTACTGAATAAGCAGTGATTCAGAGCAAAAACAGCCCTGCATTAAAACAGCGCAGGGGGCTGCGTTGGCGGCACTGTGTTGTTTAAGGTACGGGTGAGACAATGAAATACGACCCAGGAAGTCCAGTTTACAGGTTATTCCTTTAAAAGCTTATCAGATGCCAAAACACTGCACTGAACATTTTGTAATACTCTGGTTAATGTTAGAGAAATATCGTGGTCTCAACCAAAACCACAGTCTTTCTTATTAGGCAAAACTCTTTAGCAGTATAAACGTAATATCTAGGAGACAGCAAAACTGAAGTAGATCTGACTGCTATTGTACAAAGGTTGGTACCATACATGCAGGGGCAAAATCTTCAGTCAGACACTGGGGGGACCAACTGGGCATTACATTTGCATCAGTGATGCTGCGATTCAAACAGACAGTGTTTTACCTGTGTAATAGACCTGTGAGTAATCAACTTGTATAGATCAGCGATCTGTGCATGGCAATCACAGGATACAGAACAGACCAAAAACTTGGCATACGCTCCTGTTGCTAGTTGACATGAACACCAACATGACGCAGGAGGAGTTCAGTGAACTACCAGTGTGTTTTAGATTCGGTTTAACGCTGAATATTGAAGGGAGAAAATTTGCTTTCTTTGAGCTTTTGGAAGCATTAGATGACTGGTCATTACAAATAGCTTCTACTCTCCAGACGGAGATTTAGACTACCAAAGGCCAGGTCGAAAAGGGTTAATAATTATTTTATCTATCACTCCACCAAACTGTTAAATACTCATGATGATGCTGATCATTAGTTCCCGTATAACTACTTGGGGCTGATGATGTTTTTGGCGATGGCTAAACATACTCTAGGTTTCTTGTTGTCACTTGATGAATTCATGTTTTATGTATTTTATCATGTTTTATGTACCATAGTCTGTGTGCCTGTGTCTCAGTGTGTTCTGTGTTTCACCTGGCTGCAAGGCAAATTTCCTCTTGGGGATAATAAAGTTAAAGTTAAAGTAAAAGTTGAAGTTGAAATATTGGGGGCATGTACGCGCATACATTCATGTACACAAGCTGTACACAAAATGGCTGTGTCAGCATTACTTCATTCATTTACAAATACTATGATGAAAATCCCAATCCTTGTTAATTCAGTATTCTTGAAACACATTGTATTCAGTCTTGAATTTAATTAATAATAATTGTTAATTGATCATTACCTGCTAAATTGTCATTCTGCACCAAGAAAGCACAAAACTCCTAACTGAGTAAAAACCGTGAAACACATGGACAAACTTCCTTTCTGTGTGGGTTGTGTGTTTCTCAGTGCAACACACTGCTCACTTGATGTGCGCTAATGTGACAGGGGAAAGCTGGCATGAGGTGATCTCAGCACAATAGAGGAAAAGGCACCACACTGGGCCTGCTACTTTGCTCTTTTCCAGGCTCATATAGCAGAGACAACAAGCTGAGTGAAAGTCAGCTCCAACAGAAGCTGTGTCAGGTCAAAATGAAAGACTAATTTAAGTCAAAATGAGTTTTTAATGTGTCCTCAGAAACCCTGCAGGAACTGTTGAGTAAAATCCACAGTTTTTGGTCAGTCATTCTATAAACACAGAATCAAATGTATATTTGGTTCTAATACAGGAAGATAAGCTGGTGTTGAGCCTACTAACTAGTGTCTGACATTTTATTTGTTCCTACATCTAATTATCCAGCTTAATTTGTTTTGATTTCAGGATTCCAGGGACTCTATTCCAGTCAGCATGACGGCATAAAAAGATGAAGGCAACAGAAAAGCTGTAGAAACTGAATGAAAAAGGAGGCCAAATAGGGTGATTGCACGTGAAAGGTGGCCGTGGGGATGATGGACAGACGGAGAAGAAGAGAGGTGGGGGTTTGGCTGTGGTAGCAAAGCAATATGCATTCAAGAATCCAGTGAATACACCCCAACTCTACACAGCCACATGCTAATGACCGCCACCATTTAATGTGTCAAATTCACAATTCCCTTCGTTCTTCACTCTTTCTTTCTCTCTCCTCCGCGGGGCTAATTGCTCCGTACCCTCCTTTTTGACAGAGAAGCTGTTGATGAATTAAAGCCCATATTGTGGCGTCCGTGCCCAACCGGCGACTCCCAAAGCAAGAGCACATGCACATGGATCGGCAAACAGACCCACACATACACAGTGCTTAACAGTCACTGGACCACCTTCCACATGTCTTTGGCCATGTCCACATTAATGGACGTAAACTTGTGTCAAATGTGGTTCTGTCCACATAAGGCTTTTTCAGAAAATTTTCGTTTACTGGCCACACTGAAATGCCAAAAACTATAAGAAAATACTTATATCTCCTCTCCTGTTTGTGTTGGCACAAACAAAAACGTGTGCTAAGGAGTGGGGTTCATTTGATAGATTGTATGAATTGAATAAGATACTGGTCTCACCAGGATAAACCTCTTTTTTGTTGCCTAGGATATAGAGTGATCACTTATTTTTTTATTCAGTATAGCTGGACACACAATACAGGTGTTGATATATCATTGATATATCTTTCTGTTTTTATTGTCAGACAACTGTATAAGAATAAAATAGTGGACTGATTGTGGCTAACAGTAATTCTTGAGCTACTGCATTGAGGCCCTTCATCAAATCACTATTACCTCACATACTATAGTCCTCCACTGCAGTGGAGTAACGTAACATGTAGCCAGTGTCACAGGTTCTGCTTTTGTTTCCACCACCCTCGGCCAGCTTTGGGGGCGAGTTCCTGAGATGCAAGTTCCAGGTACTTTGCTGGCAGCGCTGTCAATTATGATTGGTCAAGCAGATGAGTCATCATGCCACAACAACAAGGATGACTGCTGCTACTAACAAACACAACAACAGTAACATCTGTGTGATGCAGGTCAACGAAAGCTTTAAATAAGATGAACAGTAGAGGACACTTGTTGGACAAACCAAGATGTCCAGGCCCTCATTGGTGTTTGGTGGGAGGACACCATTCAGAGAGTGCTGGAATCAACAATTAGAAACGCTGGTCCAGAAGATTTCTCAACGTCTGGCAGAAATGGGGATAATACACACAGCCAAACAGTGCAGGGAAACTACTAAAAAGATTGAACACAATTATAGAAAAATAAAGGATTACAATGCATGCAGTGGAACAAACTGAAAAACTACAAGGTGGTGATTTTATGCCATTTTGGGCCATCAATTGTCTTGTGCTGGCCTCAGCAGTCATATAAACATTTATTTCATATTCATGTTAATTTGAAAGAAAGTCTCAAAATGATGCAGAAAAACTAGTCCATGTATTTATTACTTCTAGGCTGGATTCTTGCAATTCCTTATTATCAGGCTGCCCGAATAAGTCCCTTAAGACTCTCCAGTTGATCCAGAATGCTGCAGCACGTGTACTGACAAGAACTAGGAAAAGAGATCATATTTCTCCAATATTAGCTTCTCTGCACTGGCTCCCTGTAAAATTTAGAATAGAATTTAAAATCCTTCTCCTCACCTACAAAGATCTTAATGGTCAGGCACCATTGTATCTTAAAGAGCTCATAGTTCCCTATTACCTAGCTATCAAGCTCCTCTCCAGTGGAATCTGATCCAAGTTTGGGTTTGGGAGGCAGACACCATCTCCACATTTAAGAGCAGGCTTAAGACTTTCCTCTTTGATAAAGCTTATAGTCAGGGCTGGCTAAGGTGAGCCCTGAACCATCCCTTAGTTATGCTGCTATAGGCCTGTATACATTTTTTATCCCATTAAAGCATGTTACTAACTCGACATCTTCTCTCTCCCGTAGTTTTGTTCTTGTTTCTTCTTGTCTCTCTCCTCTCTCCTTCTGTCGCTTTCAACAGGTATTTCTACCTCCGGAGCTGCAGAGTCTGGATCTATAATTGCAGGCCTCCTACTGCGCCCATGTTCCTCCTCGACAGCCGCTACTATAATTATTATTATTGAATAATAATGAATTATTATTATAAATTATTATTATTATTGTTATTATCATTCTTCTTATTATTATTATTATTTCTATTAATATCATTACCACTACCACTACTAATCTATGCTCTCTCTCTCGCTCTCTCTCTCTCTCTCACACCCCCATCCCCCCCCCGTCTTTGTCTCTCAACCCAACGGGTTGAGGCAGATGGCCGACTACTGTGAGCCGAGGTTCTGCTTGAGGTTTCTGCCTGTTAAAAGGGAGTTTTTATTTGCCTCCAAATATTAGTTTGTAAAACACAGTGGAACGTAATGAAGGACCTAGCACCTAAGGCTCATTGGGGTTTTAAATGTTCAGGTTATGGAAAGCCCCAGGTTACAGGTTGTTAAGTTCCTGCAGTGGAAAAGGGCTAATAGTCATGTGACACCATAAACATGTCAATAAGAACACCTGTATTGTGTATCTTTTATATCTGACATACAAAATTTGCAAGAACAAGAGGAATGAGGTCTAGAGCATACAGTTATAAAGCTTTTCATCAAGAAAACCCACTCATATTTTGACAAACAGCATGTCCTTATCAGAGTAAAATGAGTATTCACAAAGAAAGTTGGAGGTGACAGAAAGTTGGCTTTTTGCTGTTGGTGATACAAAGTACTCAACCATGTCTGTGAAGCTACACATCAGTGTTTTAGAAAAGCTCAGGAAATGTTGACTTAATGCAGAAGGAAGCCCAAAATGCGTCCACATTAGTGTGGACGTGGACTTGCCTCCTGGGCCAGGAGTATGCAAATGTCAACAGCACAGACTCCATTTTATGTGTTATTGTCCTGCTGTTTCCCTTTTTAAATCACATAGAAGCCCCCCCATAACCAGCACTAGAAGAACCAGCAGCCCCTCACTGTGTTTAACAAGGTGTCCAATGAGTGTGTGTGTGTGTTTTCCAGGGGTGAGGATTATCAGACGAATGGTCACTGCTGGGGTATACTCAGGAAGAGGCCACACTTTCTTGGCTTCACGTTAAGGCAGAACAGTTTGTGTTCTACTGACCACCTGCCTCCTGATCAGTGGGCAGAACCAAACACACAAAACACAAGAGGCCTGAATGGGCTGCAATTTGTGGGACGGAGCATTTCTAATGACCCTGTTAAAAATTTGTAGAAACCTGTTAACGTGTGTGTGTTTGTACTTTGTTCATTCTGAGGACCAATTTGAGTTATAGATTCAGAGTGAGAACATTTTGGAAAGGGAGGACGGCATTTTTTGGCAGTGAGGACATTTTAGAGAGTAATTTTGTTTATGTGTGCTCTGTACATGTGAGGACTAATTTAAGTTTCAGTCTGAGAGTAAGGATGTTTTTGAAAAGTGGGGACATTTTTAGTAAGTCAGAAAATTGTAGATGCTGAGGAAATTTTTGGAAAGTGAGGACATTTTGAGGAAATGTCAATAAAGTAAGGACATTTTGGAAAGTAATTTATTTTTTATGTGCGCTTGTACTTGTGAGGACTATTTTAAGTTTCAGCCTGAGTGTAAGGATATTTTTGGAATATAACATTTTATAACATTTTCAGAACATTGGCTTTGGCTTTGGACAATTTAGGACAGTGATGACGTTTTTGGAAAGTGAGGACATTTTTTTTTTTATGAGAGCATTCTGACAAGTGAGGACATTTTAAAAAGTAATTTTGTGAATATGTGCTCTTGGACTGGAGCACTCTTGTAGTTATGAAGACCAATTTGAGTTTTAGCCTATAAGTGATGACTAGTTTGGAGAGTGATGAGATTGTGGAATGGTAATTTTGTATAAGCACACACATAAATGATCGCATGGACGCTCAATCAGATTCCAAAGTCATTGCGAGGGCTGAAATTGAGTTTTAGCCTGAGAGAGAGGACATTTTGAAAAGTGAGCGACGAGATTTCAGGAAAGTGAGGACATTGTGCGACTGTACTGTATGCTCTTGTACTTGTGTGCTCTTGTGATTGTGAGGACCATTTGAGATTTAGCTTGAGAGTGAGGACATTTTGTAAAGTAAGGGCAAGCTTTAGAAAGTAGGGACATCTGCAAAGAGTGTTGACATTTCTGGAAAGTGTGGACATTTTGTCTGCTCCTCACACAAGGGCTGTTTAAGACTTGAAACAAAGGGGGGGGGGGGCAAACTCCACTGCAGCATTCTGGAGGAGTTGGATCCATGAAAGCTAAAAGCTTCACTGCAGAGTCCTGGACTGTTGGTCCAGCACTACTAGCTACAGAGTTCTCGACCAATTAAACCTGGGCTAACAACCTTAATGCTTGCTTCTGTTTTATCCACCATCTGAACTGTGTTTCTGCCACTCTAGCAAATAGTGTTAATGTCATAATGAGGCCTGAATTGTGGGTGGATGTACAGGGTGGAAAACATTTTGGCATCTAGCCATTCAGTATACTGTTCCAACAATGTTTTCACATCAAGTAGAAAAGCCAGGGACAAATGGTTGGAATGTAACATTGCTGTGTGTGTTCAGGCTAAAAATGGTTGCTGCCATTTTGAAAGGGAGTGAAAGGAACTAATTTAATCTAATACTGCAACCGAGTTTTTTTCTAAAGTCGGTAAATTTACTTTTATTTAAGTTCATATATAATGAAAAAAAGGATCAAAAATAAGAACTTTTACCTTTTCTAACTTTTTTCCAGGTTTGACGTTTGCTTGCACAAGTGTTCAGTCAGATTCAGCAAACTCTCTTAAGTGCATAAATTTGTTGTTGATCACTTGTTTCAACCTGATGAATGCCACCTGTTCAGACTTGATCATACGCATAAAAAATGCCCTTCTTATAAATCACTCGTACATGCCACTTAAGAACCAGTCTGTTCATACAAGTGGTTATTGCATGAGGCCCATGTAAAACCCGCAACTAGAACATTTTATTGAACAAACAACATTTTAGCTGACATGTATCTTCCTCACGTCCTAAAACTAAAAGCAACATATACAAAAATTCCTGTGCTTCATGCAAATTTGTTCTTCTCCCTTTAAGTCTGCTTGTTTGTGATGGTTGCTGGGTTTTATTTGGGTTAAGTTTATGTGTATGTATTCTACCTAATTATAGTTTGAACTTGATATCTTCTATTGTGTTTTTGAAGAAAATTGAGCTTCCCTTGAAGGGACAACAGTGGAAAATGAGAAGTGAAGTGCAGAGATAATGTATTTTACACACTTTCTTCCCCCATATACTCAAATCAGTATGGTGGGGAAAAAAATAGATTTTTGTAATTATTAACTATTTTTTATATTTTTTCAAATTATTTTTTCCCTGTGCAAACAGTGAGTGGCGACACTGTGGTACCCTCTACTGACAAGCTGCCACTGGTGCAGGCAAGTGTGTGGTCCTCATGATACACGTCTGCTCGCCTTCTTGTGTGTGTGTGGGTGCGTGTGAAACTGGCATGTACCTCATTTTCCCTGCAGGCCTTTCCCTTTCTCTCACGTGCTCTTGACTCGATGCAGTCTCCAGGGCCTAATCCCCCAATCAGCATGCCAGGAGAGCACGGGGGGGGGCTCATTGAACTGGTGGAGGACAGGGGCCTGAGGTGACACCTGGCTCAAGCCACTTTCTCAGATTGTCTCAGCCACATGTACTGGTGCAGTGTAGCCTCAGCTTATTGTTGACCAGGGGGTGGAGGTATAAGGGGACCACATATTCCCACACCCATCTGCTCCCCATCCGTCCGTGACACCCTCTTCCACAGAGCTGAGGGCATGGAAGAGAAACAATGAGTAAGGGTGACAAAAGCAAAAATAAAAAATAAAAATCACATTTTACATTTTTTGCCTGGACAATGGTCTGAAAATGGTCTCAAAAGACAGAATGTAATCGTAAACGAGGGGGAAAAAATAACTCGAATTCCACTTTCCGTGGTCCGATGTGTCAGGTTCAAGTTACTTACCAGACAAAGACCGGGGTGAATAGGGTGACTTGAGAGACCAGGGGATTGAGGGGAGTTGCTTGGCACACAAACAATAAGCACTCGTCCTTGCATAGCTTGCCATGGCCCCAAATCCCAACATTTGTCCAGACAAATTGACTGGACCCCGGGTCTTGTTTGTCTAGCTCTGCTGGCCTGCTGGAGAGGGCTTGAGGGCAGCGGGGAATGCTGCCTCCAAACAACACAGCTCATGGGAACAGAGCAAATAACATGTTCTGGTCAGAAAATGAGCCTTCCTACACTTTTTAAGAAATTATATTTATTCACTGTGTGCTTGATCAAGCATCTAACCACTGGTTACATTGTAGTTTGGCTGTGTGACCAGAAACTTACCAAGTTATAGGATAAAAGAAATTGGGCTCTATTGAACTGATACAGTGGAAAAAATGATAAAGTCTGCACACTGAATTTCACAACCCCCCAAGTATAGTTGTTATACCTGGGGGGTTGTTACATCTGGGCAAAAATTAGATAGTGGGTCCCTATTAACCGTAGATTGCTTCCTCTCTCTCAGCAATATGTTCATTATTCCTATGCTAGGTAGGTGGTCATTTGATTAAACACAAATTAAATTAGTTGAAAAGCAATTTTTTTTTTCACATTAATCTAGGTTACATACTGTATAAAATTACCATATTTCAACAGCTTGTTGGGACCTACTCAGGGCTGAAGTGGGCACAAAGATATTTTAGACTTGTCTGTAGTGGTAGGCCGCACTTAATTTTGCTCTTAGATTAGACTAATGCAGTGGTTCCCAAAGTGGGTGCCGCTGCAGCCTAGGGTGCCTTGAGGACGGGCCAAGGGTGCCACAAGATTTATCACATCATTGTTCATTTATTGTGGGTTTTTAATAACGTTTCACCGCATAAAAAAAATCATCAGCATTTACATTAACTACGTTTTATGTTACGTTTTCAAACTGATATGACAACTCACGGTTGCCAGTTGTCATGGTAACACAACACGCTTTCTGGCTGTGGAGTTTTTCAGGAGCTCAGGAATCAGAAAAACAGTGCCCGTCAGAGAGCTCAAAGAAACAGTCTGGGACGAATTAATCTTGAACCGACCAAGAAAACTAAAATCAGACTGAACATTACTCCACTAATGATTTAACGGACAGGTTTTGGCTACTTGTGGAGGAAACTACCCTGAGCCTGACAAGTTAGCAGAAGTACTGAGCCCTGCTACATTCAGAAGCAGCAACTCAGCTCTGCTAGAGGTCTGTACTGCACTGACATGTTATGCTACTCAAAGTTTTTTTTATATTGTTGCACTCTTGGGCTGAATTTTCCCAGTAAAATTTCCTTGTAACTGTTGAATTCTTCCAGAACACAAAATTTTATGCTGGAGTGAAGGGAGCTTAGTGTCAGCCATGTTGTTTAGTTTGAAAGAAGTCTCAATTTACCCAGAATCCATAGCAAATTAGTCCTACTTAAAATAATCTAGTACTAGACAGCTTTGAGCAATGGATGAATTTAGATGTCAGAAGTCTGACTATTAGTCACATCTAAGCCATAGTCAAAGTCTATCTTTGTGAAACTGTTCCCTGAAGAGGAACAATATTCACATTAGACTAGTTAGAGTTTTAAGGCCTCACATGGAGTTCACACTAGCTGTACAGTTATGATTATGCGGCCAGTGTCCTTGGGAATTACGTTCACATTAGATGAATCAGCAGCACACAATTTAAGTCCAGTTGCAACTTTTAGTGACAATGCAAGAAGTAGTGTGCAATTTATGTAGTAAAGCAGAAAGTGAGGATATGAAGGTCAGAGTGGTGGATAAGCTTGTTGTTCATTTGACTTAAGTATGGGAGACCAGAGTTTGTGTCCTGTAATAGATGTACAATTAGTTTTCTTTGTTGTTTTTTTATTGAAATTCAGGTAGTTTTAGTTGCCTAACCACATACTCGAACCTTCCCCAACCTTAACCGTTAATGCCAATGAACGGATACTGCAGAAAGAAATTAATTTAGAAACATTGTACCTAGTCTGGAGTTCTGTGTAATTGTCCAATATCAACTTTCTTTATGGAGAGAGGGTTGTGTCTACAATCTACATGTCAGAGGTTAATTTAATTAATTCTATCCTGCTTAACACAAAACAGCATCTTTCTGTATTCAAACCACTTTGAAACATATTAACTAGTTTGATTAAAGATATAATATGTAACATTTTCACATTAAAATCTGTAAAAATGACTAGGACCTATCTTATATATTTTGTTGTGTTACATTATCCCAAATGTTTCCAACAATGTTCAAACCCAGAGAAGTCCATAATTTTTTTCAAGGTAAAGGTGTGTTTCATTTGGTCACCTGTCAGTGGCGTCATATCCCCTTTACCCCCTCTATTTGCTATAACTTCCGGGGGGAAACATGGGAAACGTCAGAGAGTGAGGAATGAAGTCGGTGAACGTGACGTGAATAAAACTTTAATACATTACCTCGTCTGTGAACATGATTTCTGCCTGAGTCACGTCAGATAGATTTTCATTGGCTAACTACGTCTTTTGTTATTGTTTTGATGTGAGAGACCCCTAGCGGCAGAAATTAAATACTGTGCATTTAAGTAAATACCAATTCAGTAGCCTTTTAATTTATAGGCTGCTAATTTTTACTTGTCATCACTGAGTGATTAAGTAAAGACTGGTGCAATGGGAAATTGTAGTACTGTAATTACTCTGTAATGATGAGAACAAACTAATAACCAAGTAAATTATGTAATGAAAAGTTGTTTTATCGGCCTAACTGGTAATATCAAAGAAACATTTAAGCAGACAAAATGAGGGTTACTAGTTTCCATTCTAGAGGTTTTATCACGTTCTGATTTCTTCTTCTGTTGTGGCTTTTTTCCCTTTTTGTTTCTAATTAGGGAAATAGCAATATATAGTAGATAGGGTCAGACAAATTTGAAGAAGATTAACATGATACTGTTGAACTGGAGCTTGGGGTCTTCTTTGCCTTTGTAATGAAAAAAGGTGCAGGTGCAGGTGCACTTAAAAAGCAGTGAGATTTTCTGTGAGAAGAGGATGCAGAGGTACTGTGCTTTGGATTATAGAATTGTCTTTAAAAACAGGTGCATTCACACTGTATGATGTCCTTGGATGGCTATGTTCAAACATTATCCTTCAGTGCTTATATTAGACTGCCATCTAGTGCTTACTTTGAGAACTTTTTTCATATAATTTCAATAGTCTGTACAGATCTAGTGAGTCCAATATCCTCTGGCAGGCCTCTAAATCCTGAGAACAACAAAGACATGATCACCGTTAGTCCTCATTGTCAACTTTGGAAAGACCAAGAGATCCCTGCCTGAAGTTTTCAGGTTACGATTCAGCTCACAGAGCATCAGTAATTCAGTAATAACTAGAGGCCAAGCCCTGGAACTCTTTAAGTCGACACACAGGTAACCAGCATAGAGATGCTAAAACCACAAATCCACCCCCTTGGCTACACCGTTCAATAACCACCATAGATATGTAAATCACAAAGAACAATGTAAGTCATGTAACATGTATATTTTACAGGTATTTGAGAGCCACACTCAATTAAGATGCAATTTCACCACAAGACTCAGTGGGTTACCACCAGTGTTGTAACCCAGGGTGTGAAATTTGGCAAAACCCTGACAAGACTTCGCCAGGTTTGAGTTCATTATTTCATGTCTTCAGGTCAGGAATAGGCCCAAAATGTAAACTACAATGGAACTGAATGTTTTTTAAAACTAAAATAAAATAATAAAAATAATTAATTGGTTGTATTGCTCACTATTAATTTTCTCCCTATATTGATTCAGAACACCTCTCTGTTGCAGTTTTCCCTGACCAAGTCTGCACAGCTGAAATTTTTTAAGTGTAAATTTTCCCACAAAACTGCAACTGATTGAATATCATGTGTGAAAGAAAAACTTTACTACTATATAAGAAAAAATATATACAAAGAAAGACAAAGGAAGTGGTGTTTGATTGTTGGCCTCATAGCCTTACCACTACGGTCTGCTAGTCGTCTTTGAGCCGGCGCTTGTAGTGGAATAGATGCTTAGCTGGTTGTCGTTGTTGAGCCGGCACTTGTAGCGGATAGGGTGTTGGTTGTTAAGGTTGAGGGGATGCTGGTCGTGCTGGTGGAGGGGACGACGGTCGTCGTCGAACCAATGCTTGTGGTGGAGGCATAGCCGGTTGTTGTTGTTGAGCCGGTACTCGTAGTCAAGGGGGCACAGGTCGTGGTGGTGGAGGGGTCATTCATGCTTGCGGTGGAGCCATAGCTGGTTGTCGTTGTTGATGGGGTGGCCGTGGTGGCCCTCATCATTGTGGTGGCGGGGGCAGCTGTGCTGACCGTTGTGGTGGCGGGGGCAGCTGTGCTAACCGTCATGGTGGCGGGGGAAACAGTGGTGGCTGTTGTTGTGGAGGGAGCAGTAGTTGTAGCAGTAGATGCAGTGGGCGCAGCAGTAGTAGTTGTAGTGGAATCCGTAGGTACTGGAATCTCTGTCTCTATTCCAGTGTATGGCTCTTTAGGAACTTCTCCAAATCCCATAAAAGTCATAAAATCCTGTGTCATAATCACTTTCCTCAACCGTATCAGTTGCTGAACTGGCTGTTGCCAGTGTTGTGTCTGGATCAGTTGTTGAGCTTGCCAATGTGTGTTGTCGTCGTCTGTGTTGTTTCAGGATCAAATGGTTTAACAGGAACATCATCAAAGTCCCACAGGCCAAATAAATCCGGTTCCTCTAGAGCTCTCCTGAACATGATACCTCAACTTTTTTTGGCAACAGACTGCCAGCATTGTGCAGAGTTTTCTAGTAGAGTGTAAATAAACCAGTCCAAAGCCAGAATTCTGTGAATATTCTTAATGTTCATTTTCAGACAAAATGAATATTTTAACAATGTGTTTTAACATGTTTTGCACCTGACTTACCATGCAGATGCTACTAAACGGAGAGATGATAGATAGCAAGATGCATAGTTTTCTGGCATACAATAAGAGACGACATCAACAAGGAGATAGTCATGCTCTGTGTGTAACAGCACAAAATCACACCAGCAGAACCACTCCAACTGCATCCAGTTCCAGACCCGGCCTTGGTCAACAGACATCTTTGACAGGCACTGTCAGCAGTACTTAGTTCAAGTGGACTCATATTTAGGCTGGTGTGAGATTGGCCTGCTTCATGATGCTACCTCAGCAACAATCAAAACTCAAGAGACACTTTGCAGTTAATGGAGCACCACACACCCTCATATCAGACAGTTTCCAAGCCAGCACTTGAGACACGTACTACTCTCCCGTTCTCAAGGAAGCTGCTTGAACTACATATGCCCCACAAGGTTACAACCGGACAGGCATGGGAAAGGAGATTTGCAAGGAGCCCAGATCTTATCTCATTCACTCAGGAGGAAAGCTGTAGAGGAAGAATTGGCAACACATTTTGCCCATAGTCGAGCGTGCCCCAGCACAGCTCAATCTAAGGCTACATCCACACTACTATGTTTTCATTTTAAAACGCATGAGTTTTGCAACGTTTACACCTAGCGTCCACACTACTGCAGCGTTTTCAAGCCCCAAAAACAGATACCTTTGGAAACCTAGCTGGACCAGTGGTTTTTTTCAAAGTTTCGTTTGAAGACTCCAAGGTTGCGTTCTAGTCTGGATGTGCAAAAACGGAGGCTTTTGCAAACGATGATACAGACACCCACGTTCGCGTCTTGATTGGGTCTTGTCAGTCACTATGCATCCTTCCCTGATTAGTCACAGCCCTATCACGTGTCCCTTTTCCGTAAGAAAACACACAATGACATCAGCCTCGATTACCAGTTGCTCATTCAACATGAATAACAAATTACAGCCGTTGCTGACCTTGTATTTACTATACTTGTATCGTATATACTATAGTATTTACTATAACTGAACATCCACTGGCAGAGTAGACAATCTGCTTCCTGTTTACACCGGCCTGTGCATGCTCAGTGTAAGTGAATAGTCACGTGATATGCATTTTCAGGTGTGTTAGCATGGACGGAGATTATTTCTGGACGGAGATTTTATAACAGCATTTTTAAACAACATAGTAGTATAATGATAATCGATGCGATGACAATCAGGTGTTCAAGTCAATATTTCAACTATGTTTACTATGTTGTGGCTTTAATTTTGTGTTTCACAGTTTGTACATTTGTTGGTTATAGTAACTGATATTCATATTGCTTACATATTAAGCAGGGTGTTTTCTTATGTTTCTCACCTTATATGGTTGTCATATCAGTTACTGAATATACTGTATCTGCTGAATATTGGTCATTTTGTGACATTTTGTAAGCACTGCTACAAGATAACAAGATCATTTTGTCATTGTATGCAGCATGCGCAAAAGAAAGGGGATGTAGATCAGTCACTGTGTTCACATTAGTCTATCTTGAGCTAGTGCAGACACTGTATTTAGAGGAAGTAATCCTGCACATGCGTGTGACGGAGGTCCCGGTTGGTACTGTTTAGTGTGACTGCTGCCATGTGTGTTACGTTGCTTCCTCGATACTATGGTCAATAAACCAGGTTTGAAGTTATACTACTTGTGCTATTCTTGTAAACATCCAACACCGTCTGCAAGCTAACATGTATACAGTTATAATGACAATGGAATAATTCTTTTATTTTCAATTGGATTTCAGCACTGTTGAAGATGAGGTCGTCATGGCCAGAGCCCTCCAACACCAACTCTCAGCCACAGCCAGCCACAGGATGGAGCAGAGGCCTGGCAAAGAAGCCTCAAAAAAGGAAGGAGAAAGTGCACACTGTGTAAGAGGCATGTCTGGTGCCTCTGTGATACGACAGCTAGATTTCAGAGCTCTAGGGCAAAAGCACCTGTTGTTTAGACCTATTTTTGAAGGTTATAATGGACGAAAGGATTAAACGAGGCAGTTCAAAACAGTTCTTGGACATTTCTGAGCCTTATTGTGTGTTTTCTGTGTTGAAATCTCTTCTTTGTTACCTTTGTTTTTTCGACAAAAAAATGTGAATTTCTATAGGCGAGTTTTGTGTTTTTTCTACATATTACACCAAAGTTAAACCAAGAAAATGGTCAACAGCAGTGTAGCCTCATAGCTAATACTGGCATCTGCCATGCAAAAACAGCCATGCAAAAACAGCCTGTATGGAGCAAAGACGCAGGAACCCTTGAATTATCACCCGCAGTACTCATTAGTTTGGACAATGACATACACACTGTGTAGCACAGTGTGCTCTCAGTGAGTGAGATACACACACACAGACATGGGCATTAGCGCTTGGACAGAATTTGTTGAGCATGTGACATATGAGTGTAAAAACATTAACCAGGTAATAAATCAACCAATATTCCTGAATCCAAAATACAAATGAATGAGAAAATGTTTTATAATAGATTATTCATGTTGGCTGGATTAAGACAGATTAAAGATATAGTATATGAACATGTAACTGGTTTCTTACCTAACAGGGCTATTTATCATTGTGTTGTGGAATAGGAGGATGAGATAGAATGGTCAACGGTTGATAAGGCTTTTGAGGATATCAGAAAAAGCATCCCTAGGACCTGGGCGAACCTGAGAGAGAGAAAGACTGTACAGTTGGGGGAATGTGGATTACCAGCTCTATATATTGATCAAAAGGAAGAGAAAAAACATTTGTCTGAAGTTAAAGTCAAAATGATGTATGAGATATTGTTAAAAAAAGAAATTAAACCACCTGCTTCAGAAAACATGTGGCCAAAACTGTTCCCAGATTTACATGTAAAAACAATCTGAAATAATTTGAATGTGAAATATGATATCTTAGACTGTGAGAACTTAGATTTCAAACTCAGACATAATTGGGTGCACACAAATGTTGTGATCCATCAAATCCATAACAATGTGGAAAGAGAATGTGATGCATGTAAAGAAGGTCCAGAAACACTGATGCATTTGTTTTTTGAATGTAAGGAGCTAAGAATACTTCAGGAGAAACTAAAAAAGTTTATTAAGGATAACTGGGAAATGGACTTTGACTGGGAAAGATTGGAAGAAAATAGCATTGTTTGGTATATGCAAAAATAGTAAGGATGTGACTGGGAACTTGATTGACTTTTTTTTTGACGCAGGCAAGATATGCAATATGATCCAGAAGAAATCTGGCTCATTTCGAAGGGAAAAAGGTGGATGTTTTGGTTTTGTTTGAGTCATTGGTGAGGAGGGATGTTTATTTAAGGTTTAAATATGTGAGTTTGAAACGTATTTTGTTAATGTGTAGGTGTAGGCTTATTTCTGTTGATGATAAGGGAGGCTTTACTATTATGTTTGGAGTTTTATTGATTTTTCTGAGTTGATGGAAGGCCCGGTGTCTGTCCATTAGCTTATGTTTTCTGTTTTATTTTGTTTATGAGTTCCTTGTTTTAGTGGGCGGCCCAGTGTATGTCCATCATTGTTATGTTTGTTGATAGTGAACTGCTTATTGTGTGGTATTATTCAGTGTGACATGTATGGTTATGTATGCTTGTATGTATGTTTCATTATTTACCTCTTGCAACTGTTCCTAATGTTGCTTAAGTTTTATTCTGACCTTGGCAAGCACTTTGTACTTATTGCTTGGAAAGTGCTATATAAATAAAATGATTAAATGTGAAATGTATGTGTTAAAATAGTAACTGTAAACCTCACACCCACAGAGGAGCTGGTGTTGAGCTACAACCGGGGGGGGGGGGGTCCTTAGACATCATTCCCCAAGGTACTCTGGAGCAATATGTACAAGGTATTGTCTACTGCTTTTCCTCAACAGGTATCAGTCTCTCAATGGTAATAACTAACGGTAGGCCAATATCTTTCAGTGAGGGGCAACACTATCCCCTGACTCAAGATGCCCAAGGCTTACCTGACCCATGTGTGAGTAGGTCTTTCGTTAAAACACTGCATCTTAAACAATTCTTTCTTCTTTTGCTTTACCAACTGCAGTGTTCTTCTATTTGCAGGGAGATGGTGCTAGCCTTGGGCCCTTGATGAGGAGACTGTATGCAGCCACAGATGCCAGAGGTAAGCGTAAGACCAAATGTGAAATGTTTTGGATGTGTCTACATTCTACAAATGATATATAACCATACACCTTGCTGCAGGACATGACCGGAACAAGTACATGAGCAAGGAATGAAGTGAGTAACACTTCATATTGCTGTTATCAGCTACATAATCTGCTACTATTTGACACATTTTCTCTTTCCCTGGATATCTGTTCAATATACAAGCTTCATCTGCTCATTGGAATTGAAAGCCAGAAACTGGAAATAGAGTACAAAAAGCTAAAAATTAATAAGTTGGAGAAACAAACTGGAGAATTGTTTGACACACAACTAAATTAAGCTTGACAGTTAGCCTGTTACGGAGCAGGCTAGTTCAGCGGTATAAGTTTCCTTGGTTACTGAGGATTCCCATAAGCCACAGTAATGGAACGGATCTCTCACTTAAACTAGCAAGACTTATCAAAATAAATCAGGATTTGCCTTTATCCACCTTGATGGAATACCCCTCAGGTTGTTTCTTCAAGACCTCAAGAAAGCAGTGCCAGCGGCTAGTGGAAAAAGTCAAGTTTTTTCTTTGCCAGTCTGGACTTTGTGCTTTGTATTGAATTTGCCTCATTAGCATACAGACACAGAAATAAATAAATGCAGGTGAAGAAATATGTAGAAATAGATGTAAGACATATATTTATTAATGTCCTATGTAATTCCCAACTTTTATGTATTTATTTGTGCATTTAATTGTTTATTTCAGCATTTATTTATGCAACAATTTATTTGTTTATTTCTGTACTTATTCATACATTTATTTATTGATATTTAAGTCATTTTTCCTCCTCCGTATCTCTACAGTGCTGCTGGTTAATACATATTTGTCTCCACTAAAGGAGGAGCAGCGCCCTCTGCTGATGAGAAGAAAAAGCTTACAGCACCTGGTATACCCAGGCAGTCTCCTATCCAAGTACTAACCAGGCCTGACCCTGCTTAGCCTCTGAGATCAGGCGAGTTCAGGGTGGTTTGGCCCAACAAATTATTGGGAGAGGCTAATGTGACCAAATTATAAGGCCTACTATTACACACAATTTGGGGGATTTGCATCAATTAGCTTAGCACGCTAGCTATTTGAAGTCCGTTTATCATTAAAAAGTGTTACTCTATTTAAAAAGGGGGCTGAAGGCTACATCTCTGTGGTTCTGGGTTGACATATGTGAAGTCCCTCTTTTTATCAGGTTAAATGACTACACCAGTGCTATAGGCTACTTCACTGGAATAGCTTTTCAGTGTTGTCCCAATTCACCTGAAACATGCTGTCCCAAGCAAGAAAATGTCCTGATTTAAAAAAATGTAAATATGATTTCAAAACAATATATGTTTATTTTGGTACACTATTACATCACACATGTTTGTATATAATTTCTATCTACAATTAGTCATTCAACTTGTATACCCTTACATTAAAATCAAGCTGAAGCACAGGCCTATGTTATTTCTCTTACCTTTTGCAATTGGGGTCAACTTCCTGTTTGATGCTGACCACAACCCCCCACATGCTGTCAAAGGAATTATGAAATGTACTACTTTGGTCTCAGCACCAATTATTTTGAATTACACTTTTCAGGCCAGAAGTAGGCTACAATATTGTTTTCCTATGCTGTTTAGGCCCACCTTTTGTCCCAATAGGCCTATATCTGAATTTACCATACATTATTACGTTTATTAGTTTATTTTCAGTCAATCCCAAAACAACGCAACTGACCTTCCCACCGCCTAATTTCACTTCCAGGTGACACACCTGTCCAGCTTTTGGATCTAATTAACCAGATTTAATGGCGCAGCCGTGCGATGATCTCAGTTTGCCATTCGGCATATTTGGTCTTGGTTGGCGGCAGAGAGAAGCCGACCGGACTGGATTGCTACCATGGCATCCGCACTGATGGCTTGGGTTTGGATCGGTTTAACACTAGCCCAGTTCAACAACGCAGAATGCTACCGGTACATACACGGACATTTGGCCGGCCAGGAGAAGCTTTCCGAAGGCAACGAGCAGCTGAAGGATGCGGCTCCAGACGACTGCACCGACAAAAGTTTCTCAGTGCCGGTTTGGAATTTCCTTCAAGGTGAAAATCTGCTGCTCGCCTGTGTTTTCTCTGTCTAACTTTTCGAAACATAGCCTAATTAAAACTGTTTTAATGAGTTAGCCTACCACAAAGACAACAAGACTATGTCGAAATCTAGTAGGCCCATATGGCTGCTCGACACTATATGGTCAATGTTCTATATTGTGGCCAAATTGTTACACGCATAGTCAGTGGTGGTAGTATCTATAATGTGGATTCCTGGATATTAAATGTAAGACAAATGCTATACGTTTTTGAGTTAAAAAAAAAAAGTTAATGCAGTTGCAAGAACAATACTTTCCACTGATATCTTAAGATGTGATTTGAAAGAACTTATTCTAGGCTAATTATAACAAATCTAATTACGCTAACCATTAACTCCCTTTCCTTCGTGGCCTATGGGGCCACCATTATAAAATTGCTTTTTGGCAAAAAAAAATTAGGTTGCACTACCGCGAGTGGCCACTAGACAAAATCGGAAGCAATGCTGAGCGGCAGCGCCATATCACTTATTATACATCCATGGGTGGGAGTTAATGGTTAGGGAGTTAATGGTTAGGGTAATTAGATTTGTTATAATTAGCCTAGAATAAGTTCTTTCCTGTGGACTTCTGACTTCTGTGTTACAAGAGAAAAAGGTCCGTGTTGTAACCGTCCCCCTAATACTTTTGTCCAGCTCTCCCCTATATTGCCATATTTCTTAATTATTCTCTTCTTATCCCACTAATGTGCCAATCACACAGTTCAGCTGTAAAACTTAAAAAAAAACTAAAATAAAAAAAAAACTCAACTGAATGAAGCGCTTTCGGAAGCACCAGTGATTTAAAGCTTCGGACGTCATCAGTCACGTGATATTCTTCATTTGACACAAGCTCTGGCACAATGTATTGAAACTGTGCGCTTCACAGGAGTGAAACAAGCTTTGGCGCTTCGGTATCAATTGTCCATCTCTACACCAGGGACAACTTACGTGGCGGTCATGTTAATGTTGGCGAATTCTTTTGTAGGCATTTTCACTTTTGATATTGAAATAGTCTCTGCACAATGGACTAGTCTCACATAGACCTATCTCCATACTTTGCTTTAGCGCTGTGCCAGCACTGGAGAAAGGTCTGGCTGAACCCATTATAATTCTGGTATAGGGGAAAAAATGCTCTGGCATGTTGGTTTAAAGAAGTACAATCACAATCGTCTTGGGTGGCGCTAAGCCCAGTATGCAGGGACGGTGCCTTTGCAAAACGCATGGACTGTATAAAAGAAGTGGACGTAGCCTCCAGGTCTGAAAAGTAAGGCGATACGGAAGTGCCTTAAACCTGCCGTCTTTCTAATGGCCAGCATGGGGTTGACTCCACTGGTTGCAAAAGGAAGTCCGATTGTATAGTAGTAGTCTATGAGAAAATGGCCCTACTTCTCACTTGATTTTTTTTTCATTTTTTTTTACCTCCGTAAACACTTTCCTGTTGAGTTTATGGTCTCAATCACTAGGTTCAAGTCTTCTTCAATACAGCATGATATTCAGTTTGTGAATTATGGTCCCATTTAGCGTAAAATAGACGATAAAGCAGGGTATGCTTTAGGGCGTGGCTACCTTGTGATTGACAAGTTGCTACCATGGCGACATGTCGATCAGGATAGCCGTGAACTTGATTTTGGGTGGTAACCGTGTTTTTGTCTTAGATGTTTTTACCCTTTCAGTGTTTTCAGTTCACGAAAGTTAATTGCAACATTTTGGTTGCCTAAAAATGTCTTGTTCAGCGTTCGGTTGAACTAAAAGACACTCTAAGGAGTCTGCTGTTTTTTCTGCAAGTACATTTTGTTTTAAGTCTGTTTTTCGCCAGCCAAAATTAGCATTCCAATTAATATCAGTTAACGTGAATTATGGATGCACCTTGTTAACCCAGCTAGCTGGTGTTAGCTAATAGCTTAGCGTTTCCCTCGCTCCTCCCCAGGTCCACCCTCTCATCCAAATATGGTCACTTCTGGCTCCAAAAAACCAAGATGGCGACAGCCAAAATGCCAAACTGGAGGCTTCGGCATGGTAGTCCACAAACCAATGGGTGACGTTACAGTGGCTACATTCACTTCTTTTATGCAGTCTATGGCAAAACGGTAACATGCGGAGAATTTCAACTGAAATAGTTGGCCAAAGGCAGGTTTATATCCACAGCCTACTTCCTGTGAGTCAGACTAGTCATGGACAGACTTCAGTGTTTATAGGGCTGGTCCCCACTTTGGTATAGTCCAGCCAAATAAGTGTGGTGGTTTTTTTTGTTTTTTTTTCAACTTGTTAAGGCTGAAACGTTAAGAGCAATCTAAAAATCCTTACATACAGCAGCCATAGCACCACATAGCAGAATCCAAAAAAAAACTTCTTACTTGGTGAGCTTTGGAGTGCCAATAGGCAGGTTTTGTTACCTTTGGACAGAGCCAGGCTAGCTGTTTCTAGTCTTTGTGCTAAGCTAACCATACTCTGGCTGTAGCTTCAAATGTGGCGTTACAGACATGCTCTTATCTAACTCTCAGCAAGAAAGTAAAAGTGAATTTCCCAAAATGTCGAACTTTCCCTTTTAACCTCTGGCATCATTTCCCTTTTTTCTCATTCCAGGGAGTGGAAAAAGTCCAGTATCGGATTTCAACCAGCCACAGTATCGCTGCAGTAATGGAACACTTTTCCTGCGCTTATCACTCATCCGATACACAAATCTGCGTCTGGAAGGTGCGTTTGATTCGTCCATCTATGTTTTTGCCTTTTTAGAAAATGGAATGACAGCTGTTAGAAGCGTAATTGTTTCCCCCTCTTTTTCCACAGGTGGGGCGCGGTTGTTGTCATTGCCTGACAGGTGTCACAGTTCCATTCATATTTATGGATGGTGGTTGCTGGTGAAGCTTCCCCATACTGGCTGCCACACAGCAATACAGGTCAAATGTATATTTCTTTGTCCAAACTAATGAGTAGCAATTCTCATGAATGGATGATGGGAAGAGTGAAGCCCGGTGATATTCTATATTTTTCTTGTCAACAAATCTCATAAAGATTAACATCTACAATGAATAGATCTACTAACAAGTATTGTTTGTGTATCCAAAGTCTGATATCTTATTCCTTTGTGCCATAGAACTCCATTGTGATCCACAGACAGAGTAGGGAAGTTGAATAGTATTGAGAGACATCTAACACATTGTTGGTTTTGGTCTTTTCATGGGATTTCTTTAAAATAAGAAATTTAGAATAATGCCAGACTTGTACTTAATGACAATTGTGAGGGTGAGTCACTGATGAAACTTGTAATACATTTTCTCATAAATGTAATCATTTATTAGATTTTCTAATTCTGCTGCCTAGTTTCTCAATATGGTTGAAATGTATTGAAAATATAGTGAAAGTGCTGATCTGATTATTATTGTAGTTCTACAAAGGTTTTTTTCTTTACCTCATACTGCGAGTGGCAAAATGATTTAGACTGATCTGACATGAGAAGAATGTCAAGAACTTATAATTGCTTATTTAGTGATTCAGTGTTAATTGAACTAAATTTAAATTTAATTAAGTGTATTTTCTTTTGTGTATAAGATGCATTCATTATCCTCTGTTTGTATCCTCTGAAATATTACAAAGTGTGCCCTAGTGAGATTGCTCTCGAGTTTTATGTAAAATTAGCTCTGGCACTTATTCAGACATGAGGGCAACATGTGAAATTACCAGCACATTTATGTAATGAGGTCCATGTCTGAAAGGGGCTTATGTTATAGGCAAAGTCACCTCATTTGGAACTGGAGGCGTGATGCTCTTGACCAGTCATGTTGAAGTAATTCAAACTGAAGTCTTGAGAATCAGAAATACTTTATTGTTCCCAGAGAGGAAACCCTTTTGTTACAGCAGCTCACTATCACGTCAGTGCGCACAGGAATAGAAGTACAAAGCAAAAAATATAGTGCACTATAATACAGGTCAGAAAATAAATTAAGTACCAAGCAGTAAGCATGGGTGGAACTTTTTTACTAGCCAATAAACTGACTACAAAAGACAATCTTTACTCTAGAAGTAAATGCAGTTATGACTTGAATGCTTCTTTTCATGCCTCATACAATTAATGACAATTTTGTCTATCCTCAGACTGGAGATGGAATTGGTTTCCGCCCATTGAAACTGCATTACTTTGACCGTCTCCTGCAGGAGAACATGACAGGCATGGCCATCTGTGAGAATCTAGTAATGTCACCACTGGTGACTTGTAGAACAACACATGTCACTGTGAAGCTGCCTCGTGAAACAAAACTGAGGAAAGTGAAAGAGCTTGGTAAGGACTAGGTAGTTGAGAGCATGCACAAACCACAGTTTGTATCTATAACACTAAAGGTGGATTAATCAACTCGTAAACAGGCTGTCAGATACAGTCCTGATACAGTATTGCCTTAACATAAAGTTATAATGGCTAATGTAGTAGCAAATAATTGCATCCTTGCACATTTAGCAGACACAGAGCAACATTATCTAATTTGAATTTGTTTTTGTCCATCTTATGAATTTAAATCCAATATCCACTCTAGTTTTTAACTCTTGTTTTGACAAACTCCTGAGAAAAATCTCTTAGGCTGCTAGATGTTCCACTTCCTTCAACAACTAGTCTCTAACTTCGACTGTCGGTTGGTGCTGGCCAGGAAGTGTCTTGGTTTGAGCTGGCATTATACAGAAAACGCCCAGACTTCCATCCCCACCTGCAGATGCTACTCAGTACGCTCTGTCTCGCTGTTGTGCAGTGTCTGCTGGCTGGCTTGCTATGTGTGAAAGCGAGTTGGTTAAGTATGGTATCTAGATGTTTCGGGGCAAGTGGTAGTGAGGTAGATAGATGATTCCCTATTTCATGCATATTTGAGGGTTTAAACTGGGAAGCTAGAGGGGCAGTTGGGGTGGTAAACCCCATGGTAGGGGTGAAACCTGTCGTACAAACATCACCCTGTCAAATCAAAATGCAAAAGAAGGGGTGCTGTTATGTCAAGAATTTCTGTGAAAAATAAATGTCGTACAGAAATTCTATAATTGCTTGAACCACGATTCTGAACTTATGTCTAAGAGTTTTGAGTTTGCTTTTTGGCAGATTTTTCCACTAATGAAGGATACTCGGTGAGACAGCGGAGGACGCCCAGTACATTATTTGTGGAGATATCAAAGTTACCAGACAGGGTAAGTCAAGTGCAAAATATATTAAAACACATTGTTTAAATAATTTAATGACAAAACTAACGTTAAGAATGTTCACAGGATTGTGGTTTTGAACTGGTTTATATTGACTCTACTGGGAAACTATGCACAATGCTGGCAGTTTGTTGCCCTACATTGCAAAAAAAAGTTGGGAGGCATCATGTTAGGCGATCTCTGGAGGAAACGGATTTATTTGACCTGTGGGGCTTTGATGATGTTCCTCTTGGACCATTCGATCCGCAAACTGCACAGACGATGGCCAGCTCCGTAACTGATACGGACCCAGCTACAACAGAGGAAACGGTTTATGATGAAGGAATTTATGAATTGTGGGGATTTGGAGAAATTCCTGAAGTGCCATACATTGGAATAGATGCAGAGATTCCAGGGTCTACTGCCAAAACGACGGCTGCTCCAGCCACGACGACGGCGGCTACCACCACCACAGCTGCTCCAGCCACGACGACGACGGCGGCTACCACCACAGCTGCTCCAGCCACGACGACGATGACTGCGGCGGCTGCCACGATGACGGCGGCTACCACCACCACAGCTGCTCCAGCCACGACGGCGGCGGCTACCACCACCACAGATGCTCCAGCCACGACGACGACGGCGGCTACCACCACAGATGCTCCAGCCACGACGACGGCGGCGGCTACCACCACCACAGATGCTCCAGCCACGACGACGACGGCGGCTACCACCACCACAGATGCTCCAGCCACGACGACGACTGCGGCTACTACCACCACAGCTGTGGCGGCTACCACCACCACAGCTGCTCCAGCCATGACGACGACGGCGGCTACCACCACCACAGCTGCTCCAGCCACGACGACGACGGCGGCTACCACCACAGCTGCGGCGGCTAGTACCACCACAGCTGCTCCAGCCATGACGACGACGGCGGCTACCACCACAGCTGCGGCGGCTACCACCACCACAGCTGCTCCAGCCATGACGACGACGGCGGCTACCACCACAGCTGCGGCGGCTACCACCACCACAGCTGCTCCAGCCATGACGACGACGGCGGCTACCACCACAGATGCTCCAGCCATGACGACGACGGCGGCTACCACCACAGATGCTCCAGCCATGACGACGACGGCGGCTACCACCACAGATGCTCCAGCCACGACGACGGCGGCGGCTACCACCACCACCACAACAGCTGCTCCAGCCACGACGACGACTGCGGCTACCACCACCACAGCTGCTCCAGCCACGGCGACGACGGCGGCTACCACCACCACCACCACCACAGATGCTCCAGCCACGACGACTACGGCGGCTACCACCACCACAGATGCTCCAGCCACGACGACTACGGCGGCTACCACCACAACAGATGCTCCAGCCACGACGACGGCGGCGGCTACGGCGGCTACCACCACAGATGCTCCAGCCACGACGACGACGGCGGCGGCTATGGCGGCTACCACCACCACCACCACAGATGCTCCAGCCACGACAACGACGGCGGCGGCTATGGCGGCTACCACCACCACCACCACAGATGCTCCAGCCACGACGACGACGGCGGCTACCACCACCACAGCTGCTCCAGCCACGACGACGGCGGCGGCTACCACCACCACAGCTGCTCCAGCCACGACGACGACGGCGGCTACCACCACAGCTGCTCCAGCCACGACGACGACAGCGGCTACCACCACAGCTGCTCCAGCCACGACGACGACGGCGGCTACCACCACCACCACAGCTGCTCCAGCCACGGCGACGACGGCGGCTACCACCACCACCACAGATGCTCCAGCCACGACGACGGCTACCACCACCACAGCTGCTCCAGCCACGACGACGACGGCAGCTACCACCACCACAGCTGCTCCAGCCACGACGACGACGGCGGCTACCGCCACCACAGCTGCTCCAGCCCCCACGACGACGACGGCGGCTACCGCCACCACAGCTGCTCCAGCCACGGCGACGACGACGGCGGCTACCACCACGACAACAGCTGCTCCAGCCACGGCGATGACGACGGCGGCTACCACCACCACCGCAGCTGCTCCAGCCACGACGATGACGACGGCGGCTACCACCACCACCGCAGCTGCTCCAGCCACGACGATGACGACGGCGGCTACCACCACCACCACGGCTGCTCCAGCCACGGCTGCTCCAGCCACGACGACGACGGCGGCTACCACCACCACAGATGCTCCAGCCACGACGACGACGGCGGCTACCACCACCACAGATGCTCCAGCCACGACGACGACGGCGGCTACCACCTCCACCACAGATGCTCGAGCCACGACGACGGCGGCTAGCACCACCACCACCACAGATGCTCCAGCCACCACGACGACGGCGGCTACCACCACCACCACCACAGATGCTCCAGCCACGACGGCGGCTACCACCACCACCACAGATGCTTCAGCCACGACGACCACACCTCTTACGACAAGAGCTGTGCTCGCAAACAGAGCTGTGCTTGCTACGACGACAAGCGCCGGCTCAACAACCACCAACGGCACCTCATACACCATGACAAGCACCAGCGGCATCTCCACTGTGACGAGTGCCGGCTCTACGAGTAGCAACACCACCTCCACTATGATGACTTCCGGATTGACGTCTACCAGCGAGGTCTCAAACATGAGCCGTGGCTCAAAGACCACCAATGGCTCTTCCACCACGATGAGCAGTGGCTTAATGGACGACGACGCCGACTCGTCCACCACAATGAGTTCCGGATTGACGTCTACCAGCGAGGTCTCGACCATGACAAGCCCTGGCTCAACGACCACCAATGACTCCACCACAATGAGTTCCGGAGTGACGGCCAGCAACGAGGTCTCAAACATGACGAGCCCTGGCTCAAAGACCACCAATGGCTCTTCCACCACGATGAGCAGTGGCTTAATGGACGACTCGTCTACCAGCGAGGTCTCGACCATGACAAGCCCTGGCTCAACGACCACCAATGACTCCACCACAATGAGTTCCGGAGTGACGGCCAGCAGCGAGGTCTCGACCACCATGAGCTCAGGATTGACATCTATCAGTGAGATATCCACCAGTACTACTGGCGCCGGCTCAAGGGCCACCAACAATTCCTCCACCACGATGAGCAGTGGCTTGATGGACGACGATTCCACCACAATGAGTTCCGGAGTGACGGCCAGCAGCGAGGTCTCGACCACCATGAGCTCAGGATTGACATCTATCAGTGAGATATCCACCAGTACTACTGGCGCCGGTTCAAGGGCCACCAACGATTCCTCCACCACGATGAGCAGTGGCTTGATGGACGACGATTCCACCACAATGACTTCCGGAATGACGGCCACCAGCGAGGTCTCAAACATGACGAGCCCTGGCTCAAAGACCACCAATGGCTCTTCCACCACGATGAGCAGTGGCTTAATGGACGACGACAACGACGACTCCACCACAATGAGTTCCGGATTGACGTCTACCAGCGAGTTCTCGACCATGACAAGCCCTGGCTCAACAACCACCAATGACTCCACCAGAATGAGTTCCGGAGTGACGGCCAGCAGCGAGGTCTCGACCACCATGAGCTCAGGATTGACATCTATCAGTGAGATATCCACCAGTACTACTGACGCCGGCTCAAGGGCCACCAACGATTCCTCCACCACGATGAGCAGTGGCTTGATGGACGACGATTCCACCACAATGAGTTCTGGAATGACGGCCACCAGCGAAGTCTCTACCACCATGATGACTTCCGGATTGACGGCCATCAGCGAGGTCTCGACCACCACTACAAGCACCAGCGGCGCCGGCTCGACAACCAGCAACGACGACGACTCCACTATGATGAGCAGTGGCTTGACGGCCACCAGCGACGTCTCAAACATGACGAGCCCTGGCTCAAAGACCACCAATGGCTCTTCCACCACGATGAGCAGTGGCTTAATGGACGACGACTCGTCCACCACAATGAGTTCCGGATTGACGTCTACCAGCGAGGTCTCGACCATGACAAGCCCTGGCTCAACGACCACCAATGACTCCACCACAATGAGTTCCGGAGTGACGGCCAGCAGCGAGGTCTCGACCACCATGAGCTCAGGATTGACATCTATCAGTGAGATATCCACCAGTACTACTGGCGCCGGCTCAAGGGCCACCAACGATTCCTCCACCACGATGAGCAGTGGCTTGATGGACGACGATTCCACCACAATGAGTTCCGGAGTGACGGCCAGCAGCGAGGTCTCGACCACCATGAGCTCAGGATTGACATCTATCAGTGAGATATCCACCAGTACTACTGGCGCCGGCTCAAGGGCCGCCAACGATTCCTCCACCACGATGAGCAGTGGCTTGATGGACGACGATTCCACCACAATGACTTCCAGAATGACAGCCACCAGCGAGGTCTCAAACATGACGAGCCCTGGCTCAAAGACCACCAATGGCTCTTCCACCACGATGAGCAGTGGCTTAATGGACGACGGACGACTGGCCCACCCCAATGAGTTCGGATTGACGTCTACCAGCGAGGTCTCGACCATGACAAGCCCTGGCTCAACGACCACCAGTGACTCCACCATAATGAGTTCCGGAGTGACGGCCAGCAGCGAGGTCTCGACCACCATGAGCTCAGGATTGACATCTATCAGTGAGATATCCACCAGTACTACTGGCGCCGGCTCAAGGGCCACCAACGATTCCTCCACCACGATGAGCAGTGGCTTGATGGACGACGATTCCGCCACGAGTTCTGGAATGACGGCCACCAGCGAGGTCTCTACCACCATGATGACTTCCGGATTGACGGCCATCAGCGAGGTCTCGACCACCACTACAAGCGCCGGCTCGACAACCAGCAACGACGACGACTCCACCATGATGAGCAGTGGCTTGACGGCCACCAGCGAGGTCTCAAACATGACGAGCCCTGGCTCAAAGACAACCAATGGCTCTTCCACCACGATGAGCAGTGGCTTAATGGACGACGACGACGATTCCACCACAATGAGTTCCGGATTGACGTCTACCAGCGAGGTCTCGACCATGACAAGCCCTGGCTCAACGACCACCAATGACTCCACCACAATGAGTTCCGGAGTGACGGCCAGCAGCGAGGTCTCGACCACCATGACCTCAGGATTGACATCTATCAGTGAGATATCCACCAGTACTACTGGCGCCGGCTCAAGGGCCACCAACGATTCCTCCACCACGATGAGCAGTGGCTTGATGGACGACGATTCCACCACAATGAGTTATGGAATGACGGCCACCAGCGAGGTCTCTACCACCATGATGACTTCCGGATTGACGGCCATCAGCGAGGTCTCGACCACCACTACAAGCACCAGCGGCGCCGGCTCGACAACCAGCAACAATGACGACTCCACTATGATGAGCAGTGGCTTGACGGCCACCAGCAAGGTCTCAAACATGACGAGCCCTAGTTCAAAGACCACCAATGGCTCTTCCACCACGATGAGCAGTGGCTTAATGGACGACGACGACTCGTCCACCACAATGAGTTCCGGATTGACGTCTACCAGCGAGGTCTCGACCATGACAAGCCCTGGCTCAACGACCACCAGTGACTCCACCACAATGAGTTCCGGAATGACAGCCACCAGCGAGGTCTCAAACATGACGAGCCCTGGCTCAAAGACCACCAATGGCTCATCCACCACGATGAGCAGTGGCTTAATGGACGACGACTCGTCCACCACAATGAGTTCCGGATTGACGTCTACCAGCGAGGTCTCGACCATGACAAGCCCTGGCTCAACGACCACCAATGACTCCACCACAATGAGTTCCGGAGTGACGGCCAGCAGCGAGGTCTCGACCACCATGAGCTCAGGATTGACATCTATCAGTGAGATATCCACCAGTACTACTGGCGCCGGCTCAAGGGCCACCAACGATTCCTCCACCACGATGAGCAGTGGCTTGATGGACGACGATTCCACCACAATGAGTTCGAGTGGACGGCCAGCAGCGAGGTCTCGACTACCATGAGCTCAGGATTGACATCTATCAGTGAGATATCCACCAGTACTACTGGCGCCGGCTCAAGGGCGCCAGCGATTCCTCCACCACGATGAGCAGTGGCTTGATGCACGCAGCGATTCCACCACAATGACTTCGGAATGACAGCCACCAGCGGCGTCTCAAACATGACGAGCCCTGGCTCAAAGACCACCAATGGCTCTTCCACCACGATGAGCAGTGGCTTAATGGACGACGACGACTCGTCCACCACAATGAGTTCCGGATTGACGTCTACCAGCGAGGTCTCGACCATGACAAGCCCTGGCTCAACGACCACCAATGACTCCACCACAATGAGTTCCGGAGTGACTGCCAGCAGTGAGGTCTGGACCACCATGAGCTCAGGATTGACATCTATCAGTGAGATATCCACCAGTACTACTGGCGCCGGCTCAAGGGCCGCCAACGATTCCTCCACCACGATGAGCAGTGGCTTGATGGACGACGATTCCACCACAATGAGTTCCGGAATGACAGCCACCAGCGAGGTCTCAAACATGACGAGCCCTGGCTCAAAGACCACCAATGGCTCTTCCACCACGATGAGCAGTGGCTTAATGGACGACGACGACTCGTCCACCACAATGAGTTCCGGATTGACGTCTACCAGCGAGGTCTCGACCATGACAAGCCCTGGCTCAAAGACCACCAATGGCTCTTCCACCACGATGAGCAGTGGCTTAATGGACGACGACTCGTCCACCACAATGAGTTCCGGATTGACGTCTACCAGCGAGGTCTCGACTATGACAAGCCCTGGCTCAACGACCACCAATGACTCCACCACAATGAGTTCCGGAGTGACGGCCAGCAGCGAGGTCTCGACCACCATGAGCTCAGGATTGACATCTATCAGTGAGATCTCCACCAGTACTACTGGCGCCGGCTCAAGGGCCACCAACGATTCCTCCACAACGATGAGCAGTAGCTTGATGGACGACGATTACACCACAATGAGTTCCAGATTGACGGCCAGCAGCGAGGTGTCGACCACCATGAGCTCAGGATTGAGAACTATCAGTGAGTTATCCCCCAGTACTACTGGCGCCGACTCAAGGGCCGCCAACGATTCCTCCACCACGATGAGCAGTGGCTTGATGTACGACGATTCCACCACAATGAGTTCCGGAATGACAGCCACCAGCGAGGTCTCAAACATGACAAGCCCTGGCTCAAAGACCACCAATGGCTCTTCAACCACGATGAGCAGTGGCTTAATGGACGACGACGACGACGACTCCTCCACCACAATGACTTCCGGATTGACGTCTACCAGCAAGGTCTCGACTATGACAAGCCCTGGCTCAACGACCACCAATGACTCCACCACAATGAGTTCCGGAGTGACGGCCAGCAGCGAGGTCTCGACCACCATGAGCTCAGGATTGACATCTATCAGTGAGATATCCACCAGTACTACTGGCGCCGGCTCAAGGGCCACCAACGATTCCTCCACCGCGATGAGCAGTGGCTTGATGGACGACGATTCCACCACAATGAGTTCCGGAGTGACGGCCAGCAGTGAGGTCTCGACCACCATGAGCTCAGGATTGACATCTATCAGTGAGATATCCACCAGTACTACTGGCGCCGGCTCAAGGGCCTCCAACGATTCCTCCACCACGATGAGCAGTGGCTTGATGGACGACGATTCCACCACAATGAGTTCTGGAATGACGGCCACCAGCGAGGTCTCTTCCACCACTACAAGCACCAGCGGCGCCGGCTCGACAACCAGCAACGACGACGACTCCACTATGATGAGCAGTGGCTTGACGGCCACCAGCGAGGTCTCAAACATGACGAGCCCTGGCTCAAAGGCCACCAATGGCTCTTCCACCACGATGAGCAGTGGCTTAATGGACGACGACGACTCGTCCACCACAATGAGTTCCGGATTGACGTCTACCAGCGAGGTCTCGACCATGACAAACCCTGGCTCAACGACCACCAGTGACTCCACCACAATGAGTTCCGGAGTGACGGCCAGCAGCGAGGTCTCGACCACCATGAGCTCAGGATTGACATCTATCAGTGAGATATCCACCAGTACTACTGGCGCCGGCTCAAGGGCCACCAACGATTCCTCCACCACGATGAGCAGTGGCTTGATGGACGACGATTCCACCACGAGTTCTGGAATGACGGCCACCAGCGAGGTCTCTACCACCATGATGACTTCCGGATTGACGGCCATCAGCGAGGTCTCGACCACCACTACAAGCACCAGCGGCGCCGGCTCGACAACCAGCAACGACGATTCCTCCACCACGATGAGCAGTGGCTTGATGGACGACGATTCCACCACAATGACTTCCGGAATGACAGCCACCAGCGAGGTCTCAAACATGACGAGCCCTGGCTCAAAGACCACCAATGGCTCTTCCACCACGATGAGCAGTGGCTTGATGGACGACGATTCCACCACAATGACTTCCGGAATGACAGCCACCAGCGAGGTCTCAAACATGACGAGCCCTGGCTCAAAGACCACCAGTGGCTCTTCCACCACGATGAGCAGTGGCTTAATGGACGACGACTCGTCCACCACAATGAGTTCCGGATTGACGTCTACCAGCGAGGTCTCGACTATGACAAGCCCTGGCTCAACGACCACCAATGACTCCACCACAATGAGTTCCGGAGTGACGGCCAGCAGCGAGGTCTCGACCACCATGAGCTCAGGATTGACATCTATCAGTGAGATATCCACCAGTACTACTGGCGCCGGCTCAAGGGCCGCCAACGATTCCTCCACCGCGATGAGCAGTGGCTTGATGGACGACGATTCCACCACAATGAGTTCCGGAGTGACAGCCACCAGCGAAGTCTCAAACATGACGAGCCCTGGCTCAAAGACCACCAATGGCTCTTCCACCACGATGAGCAGTGGCTTAATGGACGTCGACGACTCGTCCACCACAATGAGTTCCGGATTGACGTCTACCAGCGAGGTCTCGACCATGACAAGCCCTGGCTCAACGACCACCAATGACTCCACCACAATGAGTTCCGGAGTGACGGCCAGCAGCGAGGTCTCAACTACCATGAGCTCAGGATTGACATCTATCAGTGAGATATCCACCAGTACTACTGGCGCCGGCTCAAGGGCCGCCAACGATTCCTCCACCACGATGAGCAGTGGCTTGATGGACGACGATTCCACCACAATGAGTTCCGGAATTACAGCCACCAGCGAGGTCTCAAACATGACGAGCCCTGGCTCAAAGACCACCAATGGCTCTTCCACCACGATGAGCAGTGGCTTAATGGACGACGACTCGTCCACCACAATGAGTTCCGGATTGACGTCTACCAGCGAGGTCTCGACTATGACAAGCCCTGGCTCAACGACCACCAATGACTCCACCACAATGAGTTCCGGAGTGACGGCCAGCAGCGAGGTCTCGACCACCATGAGCTCAGGATTGACATCTATCAGTGAGATATCCACCAGTACTACTGGCGCCGGCTCAAGGGCCACCAACGATTCCTCCACAACGATGAGCAGTAGCTTGATGGACGACGATTCCACCACAATGAGTTCCGGAATGACAGCCACCAGCGAGGTCTCAAACATGACAAGCCCTGGCTCAAAGACCACCAATGGCTCTTCAACCACGATGAGCAGTGGCTTAATGGACGACGACGACGACTCCTCCACCACTATGACTTCCGGATTGACGTCTACCAGCGAGGTCTCGACTATGACAAGCCCTGGCTCAACGACCACCAATGACTCCACCACAATGAGTTCCGGAGTGACGGCCAGCAGCGAGGTCTCGACCACCATGAGCTCAGGATTGACATCTATCAGTGAGATATCCACCAGTACTACTGGCGCCGGCTCAAGGGCCACCAACGATTCCTCCACCGCGATGAGCAGTGGCTTGATGGACGACGATTCCACCACAATGAGTTCCGGAGTGACGTCTACCAGCGAGGTCTCGACCATGACAATCCCTGGCTCAACGACCACCAATGACTCCACCACAATGAGTTCCGGAGTGACGGCCAGCAGCGAGGTCTCGACCACCATGAGCTCAGAATTGACATCTATCAGTGAGATATCCACCAGTATTACTGGCGCCGGCTCAAGGGCCACCAACGATTCCTCCATCACGATGAGCAGTGGCTTGATGGACGACGATTCCACCACAATGAGTTCCGGAGTGACGGCCAGCAGCGAGGTCTCGACCACCATGACCTCAGGATTGACAACTATCAGTGAGATATCCACCAGAACTACTGGCGCCGGCTCAAGGGCCGCCAACGATTCCTCCACCACGATGAGCAGTGGCTTGATGGACGACGATTCCACCACGAGTTCTGGAATGACGGCCACCAGCGAGGTCTCTACCACCATGATGACTTCCGGATTGACGGCCATCAGCGAGGTCTCGACCACCACTACAAGCACCAGCGGCGCCGGCTCGACAACCAGCAACGACGATTCCTCCACCACGATGAGCAGTGGCTTGATGGACGACGATTCCACCACAATGACTTCCGGAATGACAGCCACCAGCGAGGTCTCAAACATGACGAGCCCTGGCTCAAAGACCA
This sequence comes from Siniperca chuatsi, assembly GCF_020085105.1. NCBI lineage: Eukaryota > Metazoa > Chordata > Actinopteri > Centrarchiformes > Sinipercidae > Siniperca > Siniperca chuatsi. Next base: position 22,083,787 of record NC_058053.1, read on the forward strand.
CCAATGGCTCTTCCACCACGATGAGCAGTGGCTTAATGGACGTCGACGACTCGTCCACCACAATGAGTTCCGGATTGACGTCTACCAGCGAGGTCTCGACCATGACAAGCCCTGGCTCAACGACCACCAATGACTCCACCACAATGAGTTCCGGAGTGACGGCCAGCAGCGAGGTCTCGACCACCATGAGCTCAGGATTGCCATCTATCAGTGAGATATCCACCAGTACTACTGGCGCCGGCTCAAGGGCCGCCAACGATTCCTCCACCACAATGAGCAGTGGCTTGATGGACGACGATTCCACCACAATGAGCTCTGGAATGACGGCCACCAGCGAGGTCTCTACCACCATGATGACTTCCGGATTGACGGCCATCAGCGAGGTCTCGACCACCACTACAAGCACCAGCGGCGCCGGCTCGACAACCAGCAACGACGACGACTCCACTATGATGAGCAGTGGCTTGACGGCCACCAGCGAGGTCTCAAACATGACGAGCCCTGGCTCAAAGACCACCAATGGCTCTTCCACCACGATGAGCAGTGGCTTAATGGACGACGATTCCACCACAATGAGTTCCGGAGTGACGGCCAGCAGCGAGGTCTCGACCACCATGACCTCAGGATTGACAACTATCAGTGAGATATCCACCAGAACTACTGGCGCCGGCTCAAGGGCCGCCAACGATTCCTCCACCACGATGAGCAGTGGCTTGATGGACGACGATTCCACCACAATGACTTCCGGAATGACAGCCACCAGCGAGGTCTCAAACATGACGAGCCCTGGCTCAAAGACCACCAATGGCTCTTCCACCACGATGAGCAGTGGCTTAATGGACGACGACTCGTCCACCACAATGAGTTCCGGATTGACGTCTACCAGCGAGGTCTCGACTATGACAAGCCCTGGCTCAACGACCACCAATGACTCCCCCACAATGAGTTCCGGAGTGACGGCCAGCAGCGAGGTCTCGACCACCATGAGCTCAGGATTGACATCTATCAGTGAGATATCCACCAGTACTACTGGCGCCGGTTCAAGGGCCGCCGACGATTCCTACACCACGATGAGCAGTGGCTTGATGGACGACGATTCCACCACAATGAGTTCCGGAGTGACGGCCAGCAGCGAGGTCTCGACCACCATGAGCTCAGGATTGACATCTATCGGTGAGATATCCACCAGTACTACTGGCGCCGGCTCAAGGGCCGCCAACGATTCCTCCACCACGATGAGCAGTGGCTTGATGGACGACGATTCCACCACAATGACTTCCGGAATGACAGCCACCAGCGAGGTCTCAAACATGACGAGCCCTGGCTCAAAGACCACCAATGGCTCTTCCACCACGATGAGCAGTGGCTTAATGGACGACGATGACGACTCCTCCACCACAATGAGTTCCGGATTGACGTCTACCAGCGAGGTCTCGACTATGACAAGCCCTGGCTCAACGACCACCAATGACTCCTCCACAATGAGTTCCGGAGTGACGGCCAGCAGCGAGGTCTCGACCACCATGAGCTCAGGATTGACATCTATCAGTGAGATATCCACCAGTACTACTGGCGCCGGCTCAAGGGCCACCAACGATTCCTCCACCACGATGAGCAGTGGCTTGATGGACGACGATTCCACCACAATGAGCTCTGGAATGACGGCCACCAGCGAGGTCTCTACCACCATGATGACTTCCGGATTGACGGCCATCAGCGAGGTCTCGACCACCACTACAAGCACCAGCGGCGCCGGCTCGACAACCAGCGACGACGACTCCACTATGATGAGCAGTGGCTTGACGGCCACCAGCGAGGTCTCAAACATGACGAGCCCTGGCTCAAAGACCACCAATGGCTCTTCCACCACGATGAGCAGTGGCTTAATGGACGACGACGACGATTCCACCACAATGAGTTCCGGAGTGACGGCCAGCAGCGAGGTCTCGACCACCATGAGCTCAGGATTGACATCTATCGGTGAGATATCCACCAGTACTACTGGCGCCGGCTCAAGGGCCGCCAACGATTCCTCCACCACGATGAGCAGTGGCTTGATGGACGACGATTCCACCACAATGACTTCCGGAATGACAGCCACCAGCGAGGTCTCAAACATGACGAGCCCTGGCTCAAAGACCACCAATGGCTCTTCCACCACGATGAGCAGTGGCTTAATGGACGACGATGACGACTCCTCCACCACAATGAGTTCCGGATTGACGTCTACCAGCGAGGTCTCGACCATGACAAGCCCTGGCTCAACGACCACCAATGACTCCACCACAATGAGTTCGAGTGACGGCCAGCAGCGAGGTCTCGACCACCCTGAGCTCAGGATTGACATCTATCAGTGAGATATCCACCAGTACTACTGGCGCCGGCTCAAGGGCCGCCAATGATTCCTCCACCACGATGAGCAGTGGCTTGATGGACGACGATTCCACCACAATGAGTTCGGAGTGACGGCCAGCAGTGAGGTCTCGACCACCATGAGCTCAGGATTGACATCTATCAGTGAGATATCCACCAGAACTACTGGCGCCGGCTCAAGGGCGCCAACAATTCCTCCACCACGATGAGCAGTGGCTTGATGGACGACGATTCCACCACAATGACTTCCGGAATGACAGCCACCAGCGAGGTCTCAAACATGACGAGCCCTGGCTCAAAGACCACCAATGGCTCTTCCACCACGATGAGCAGTGGCTTAATGGACGACGCACTCGCCCACCACAATGAGTTCGGATTGACGTCTACCAGCGAGGTCTCGACCATGACAAGCCCTGGCTCAACGACCACCAATGACTCCACCACAATGAGTTCCGGAGTGACGGCCAGCAGCGAGGTCTCGACCACCATGAGCTCAGGATTGACATCTATCAGTGAGATATCCACCAGTACTACTGGCGCCGGCTCAGGGCGCCGGCGATTCCTCCACCACGATGAGCAGTGGCTTGATGGACGACGATTCCACCACAATGAGTTCCGGATTGACGGCCAGCAGCGAGGTCTCGACCACCATGAGCTCAGGATTGCCATCTATCGGTGAGATATCCACCAGTACTACTGGCGCCGGCTCAAGGGCCGCCAACGATTCCTCCACCACGATGAGCAGTGGCTTGATGGACGACGATTCCACCACAATGAGTTCCGGAATGACAGCCACCAGCGAGGTCTCAAACATGACGAGCCCTGGCTCAAAGACCACCAATGGCTCTTCCACCACGATGAACAGTGGCTTAATGTACAACGACGACTCGTCCACCACAATGAGTTCCGGATTGACGTCTACCAGCGAGGTCTCGACTATGACAAGCCCTGGCTCAACGACCACCAATGACTCCTCCACAATGAGTTCCGGAGTGACGGCCAGCAGCGAGGTCTCGACCACCATGAGCTCAGGATTGACATCTATCAGTGAGATATCCACCAGTACTACTGGCGCCGGCTCAAGGGCCGCCAACGATTCCTCCACCACGATGAGCAGTGGCTTGATGGACGACGATTCCACCACAATGACTTCCGGAATGACGGCCAGCAGCGAGGTCTCAAACATGACGAGCCCTGGCTCAAAGACCACCAATGGCTCTTCCACCACGATGAGCAGTGGCTTAATGGACGACGACTCGGCCCACCACAATGAGTTCGGATTGGCGTCTACCAGCGAGGTCTCGACTATGACAAGCCCTGGCTCAACGACCACCAATGACTCCCCACAATGAGTTCCGGAGTGACGGCCAGCAGCGAGGTCTCACCACCATGAGCTCAGGATTGACATCTATCAGTGAGATATCCACCAGTACTACTGGCGCCGGTTCAAGGGCGCCCGCGATTCCTACACCACGATGAGCAGTGGCTTGATGGACGACGATTCCACCACAATGAGTTCCGGAGTGACGGCCAGCAGCGAGGTCTCGACCACCATGAGCTCAGGATTGACATCTATCGGTGAGATATCCACCAGTACTACTGGCGCCGGCTCAAGGGCCGCCAGCGATTCCTCCACCACGATGAGCAGTGGCTTGATGGACGACGATTCCACCACAATGACTTCCGGAATGACAGCCACCAGCGAGGTCTCAAACATGACGAGCCCTGGCTCAAAGACCACCAATGGCTCTTCCACCACGATGAGCAGTGGCTTAATGGACGACGATGACGACTCCTCCACCACAATGAGTTCCGGATTGGCGTCTACCAGCGAGGTCTCGACTATGACAAGCCCTGGCTCAACGACCACCAATGACTCCTCCACAATGAGTTCCGGAGTGACGGCCAGCAGCGAGGTCTCGACCACCATGAGCTCAGGATTGACATCTATCAGTGAGATATCCACCAGTACTACTGGCGCCGGCTCAAGGGCCACCAACGATTCCTCCACCACGATGAGCAGTGGCTTGATGGACGACGATTCCACCACAATGAGCTCTGGAATGACGGCCACCAGCGAGGTCTCTACCACCATGATGACTTCCGGATTGACGGCCATCAGCGAGGTCTCGACCACCACTACAAGCACCAGCGGCGCCGGCTCGACAACCAGCAACGACGACGACTCCACTATGATGAGCAGTGGCTTGACGGCCACCAGCGAGGTCTCAAACATGACGAGCCCTGGCTCAAAGACCACCAATGGCTCTTCCACCACGATGAGCAGTGGCTTAATGGACGACGACGACGATTCCACCACAATGAGTTCCGGAGTGACGGCCAGCAGCGAGGTCTCGACCACCATGAGCTCAGGATTGACATCTATCGGTGAGATATCCACCAGTACTACTGGCGCCGGCTCAAGGGCCGCCAACGATTCCTCCACCACGATGAGCAGTGGCTTGATGGACGACGATTCCACCACAATGACTTCGGAATGACAGCCACCAGCGAGGTCTCAAACATGACGAGCCCTGGCTCAAAGACCACCAATGGCTCTTCTACCACGATGAGCAGTGGCTTAATGGACGACGATGACGACTCCTCCACCACAATGAGTTCCGGATTGACGTCTACCAGCGAGGTCTCGACCATGACAAGCCCTGGCTCAACGACCACCAATGACTCCACCACAATGAGTTCCGGAGTGACGGCCAGCAGCGAGGTCTCGACCACCCTGAGCTCAGGATTGACATCTATCAGTGAGATATCCACCAGTACTACTGGCGCCGGCTCAAGGGCCGCCAATGATTCCTCCACCACGATGAGCAGTGGCTTGATGGACGACGATTCCACCACAATGAGTTCCGGAGTGACGGCCAGCAGTGAGGTCTCGACCACCATGAGCTCAGGATTGACATCTATCAGTGAGATATCCACCAGAACTACTGGCGCCGGCTCAAGGGCCGCCAACAATTCCTCCACCACGATGAGCAGTGGCTTGATGGACGACGATTCCACCACAATGACTTCCGGAATGACAGCCACCAGCGAGGTCTCAAACATGACGAGCCCTGGCTCAAAGACCACCAATGGCTCTTCCACCACGATGAGCAGTGGCTTAATGGACGACGACTCGTCCACCACAATGAGTTCCGGATTGACGTCTACCAGCGAGGTCTCGACTATGACAAGCCCTGGCTCAACGACCACCAATGACTCCTCCACAATGAGTTCCGGAGTGACGGCCAGCAGCGAGGTCTCGACCACCATGAGCTCAGGATTGACATCTATCAGTGAGATATCCACCAGTACTACTGGCGCCGGCTCAAGGGCCGCCAACGATTCCTCCACCACGATGAGCAGTGGCTTGATGGACGACGATTCCACCACGAGTTCTGGAATGACGGCCAGCAGCGAGGTCTCTACCACCATGATGACTTCCGGATTGACGGCCACCAGCGACATTGCAACAATGACGCGCACCGGCTTGACGACCACCATGACAAGCACCACCGGCGCCCCCACCACTAAGAGTGCCAGTTCAACAACCACAGAATCCTCCAGCATGAGTTCGGGATTGACGGCCAGCAGCAATGCCTCCAATACCACTACAAGCGCTGGCTTGACTACCACCATGACAAGCACCAGCGCCGCCCCTACAACAACCACCAGTGAAGTCTCCACTGTGACGAGCCTTGGTTCAACGACCACCAATGAATCTTCCACCACGAGTTCCGGATTGACGGCCACCAGCGGGGCCTCCACTACAAGCCCCAGCTCAACGACGTAGAAGATTGATCGTGTGCAGTTGGAGAATGGATGCAGTTACTTTTTTTTATCTAAGTGTGTAAAATTTTGAAAAAATTGAATACATAATAAATGAAATTTTCTAACTGAGAAACGCATTTCTATATTTTATAGACATCTAAATGTATTACTTCTACATTTTGGCTACTCTTGAATTTCTATATTTCCTTTCCTTAATTTATTTCTGTTAATGAGATTTGTCGTCCTAACCTGCGTAATGGTCAGCCTGAAGCCTGCGGTCACAAATTTGATTCCTTCAACAAATTGTCTTCTGAAAATATCTAATGGGTCAAAAATATACATACAGGACAGCTAGAATTTGGTTGCGTGTCCCTTTGCCCTTTTCATCTCAGTCTGCCGCCTTTGGTAGCCATCAACAAGCTTCTGGGATAAGTCTGAAGTCAACTGTTAGCAAAATAGCACCAGAGCATGATACTACTAGTCTAAGGATTGAATTCCTCAACATTTCTCCTTCAAACCTACTTGTCAATGTGTCTAAATAACTCCATTTTTGTTACATCAGACAAAGCACTGTGGCCCTTCAACCATGGTGATTTAGAACTCTTTACTGAGGACAGTGTTACCGGTATTCTAGCAGTTTCAAAATCATGGCAGACCTGTTTGCCAAGGTCTAGAAGAAAACCAAAATTTTCAAAGACACCACTGTTCGCAGTAATTTGTACTTGCAAACAATTGTTTGCACTGATGTTCTTGGGACCTATAGTTCCTTTGTAATGGCCCCAGGTGACATTCCCGACGTGTATTTGTTATACACTTTCTCAGATCAGAACTGAGCCCTTTGGACCTTCCCATTGTGATGTGTGTGTGGCTCTAATTGATTGTGCAGTCAAACAAGCTCTATTTACACTGATGCATGAGTTACCAACTGTAGTAAACATCACTCAAAGTTAAATGACATTTTAGAACTTTCTATGCCCCCAATGCTTATGATATACAGTATTGTAAGATGTTATATGTATGTTTTTGACCCATCAGATTGTCATATTTTCAGAGGATGTTATAAAAGAAACCAAAGTGATTTGTTTTGTAACAAAGAAGTACATTTCACAATAATTTTGTCACAGAAAGAGCAGTTGCAGACACAATTGAAAGCCGCTTGACAAGTGTATGTAAACTTTTGACCACAACTTTATGTAATTGTCACCAAATAGCTGAAAGGGCATGTTGATCATGGTAAGTACATATTTTGATGTCACTGGAATGTCCAACGAAGACTGTCAGGGAAATAGTTTCTGTAGTGGGAGGAGCCGCTGGTTCTGGAAGCGAATTTTTTTATTTTTCCGCCATTCGTTGTTCCCATTTCACATCCTTTTGAATGATATCCTCAATGTTACTTAACATTAAAACAGTACTGTGGCACATGGTGCCCAAGTAAACCGCATATTGGGTGTCTTAGCTTTGCGTTCAAAATCTTACTTAAGGAAAAGTACATAAGTATTAGCAACAAAATATTAAAGTACCAAAAGTAAAAGTACTCATTATGCAGAATGGCCCATTTCAAAATCATTTGTTATATCACTGGATTCTAATTAGTGATGCATTAATGTGTATGCATCACTAATGTTGCAGCTGGTAAAGGTGGGGCTAACTATTTTATATTCTGTCAAGTAGCTTAATCCATAATAATAAATCATAATTTATCAGTTGATTTCTATTTTGCATTAATGATGTGCGTCTGTAAAGTAACTAATGTTGGCTAATAAATGTAGTGGAGTAAAAAGTACAATGTTGGCTTCCAAAATGTAGTGGAATACAAGTATAAAGCAGCATATAATGGAAATACTCAAGTGAAGGACAAGTACCTCAGTAATTGCCTGTAGCTACTTAAGTAAATGTATAGGCTACTTGGTTACATTCAACCACTTAAATAGGTTATACATATATGCCTACTCACTAGAGTGCTAATTGTGTATTAATCAGTAGCACTGCACACTTTACAGAGGCATCTTCCCAACGCCTAATGAATGTGATTACTGAAAATGAAAAAAACATAAGTACAATACAGAGCAAAAAGTCCACACTGACAAATAAAAAACATGTAGAATTGGTCCATTGTTTTTTTGAGTCCTGTCTCCACTAAAGAAGGAGCAGCGCCCTTTGCTGATGAGAAGAAAAAGACAACAGCACCTGGTATTCCCAGGTGGTCTCCCATCCAAGTACTAACCAGGCACAACCTTGCTTAGCTTCCAAGACATTGGGCGTGTTCAGGGTGGTATGGGCGTAAGTTTATTTCTTAAGTGAGGCTAACTTAATACATGTTGTGTTTTATTTGTAATTTATAATAAATATAATATACCAGTAAATTTTTTATTAATTTGGGTCAGTTTGTAGAGATCTGATTTTACTTTGTTTTTACTTTGGCAAACATGAAAAGTGGAGAATACTTTTTATAGAGATATCGTGTGGCTGACTGTCATACTTTAAGACAAACTGTCTTTCTTTTTTATGTCATATCATCACCTAACCCTTTTTTATTGTATTCTGTTGAATTGTGTTATCTCATATTTATTATATATATTACATTTAATAATATGCTATAAAAACATTTATATCACATATCCATATGTTTACAGTTAATGTTCAGATTATACTTGTATTGTTTTCACATCATGCATGATTGTAGTTCTCATGCAGAAGTACTAATTTATATATAAAAATGTATTTCAAATAAACTGTACCTACTATTTCACTTTGATCTGGGATACCATAAAACTACGCTATTGGTTACACATACATTTCCTTTACAATATGTACACTGGTTGAGGATAATGTACTGTAAATACTAGCTTTCTGACTATGATTTATTTGCTTACAATGGAAGTGTGGTCTGTTTGATTGCTTATATGCTCGAAGAATACATTTACAATATTATTTCACCTGAGGATGTAGTGCCTTATTTTTTTCCCTGGTTGTCTGCACCACTTAATATATCAAGCAAGACTTCATGGATCCTGATTTATTTGCTATTTGTATGTATTTTGTCTTCTTATATGTTTCCTGTTCCTAAATTTCACTCATTCCAATCAATAAAGTTTTAACATTCTAATCTTAATAAACTATTAAATGATTTATAATAAATCCAATAAATATATAATACTTACAGTAATAGTATAGTAAATTGTTTATTAGTATAATTAATTTAGGTCAGCTTGTAAAGATTTGTTTTAACTCTACTGTAGGCCTACTGTTGTCTATCAGAAATCAGAAATACTTTATTAATCCCTGAGTGGAAACTCTTTTGCTACAGCAGCTCACTATCATGTCAGTGCACACAGGAATAGAAGTACTAAGCAAAAAATATAATACACTATAATACAGGTCAGAAAACAAATTAAGTACCAAGTGGGTATAAGTATAAAATAAGTGTGAAGTACAAAGTGGGTTTACCGGTTGATGATAATAATACGGTATAAAGTAATAGTGCTTGAACTGCCAAGTTAAGTGTAGCTTATTAAGATTATAATGAGACGGAGGATATTGCACAGCAGTAATAGAGGTATGAATAAATATCAATATCAATAAATAGGGAATTTTAAACTGAAAAGAGTATATTGCACAGGAGTATTAACACAGAATATTGCACAATTGTGTCAAGTATTGCAGAGATGTAATGATCAATGCCCAGTTTAATGACTTAGGGTCATACAGACTAACACTTAGAGGGAGGAGTTAAAGAGTTTGATGGCCACAGGCAGGAATGACTTCCTGTGGCGCTCTGTGGTGCATTTTGGGGGGATGAGTCTTCCGCTGAAGGTGCTCCTTTGTTTGACCAGCACGTCATGGAGTGGGTGGGAGACACTGTCCAAGATGTCATGTAGTTTGGCCAGCATCCTCCTCTCTGACACCACCGCCAGAGAGTCCAGCTCCACCCCCACAATGTCACTGGCCTTACGGATCAGTTTGTCGAGTCTGTTAGCGTCCGCTACCCTCAGCCTGCTGCCCCAGCATGCAACAGCATACAGGATAGCACTGGCCACCACAGACTCATAAAACATCCTCAGCATTGTCCGGCAGATGTTGAAGGACCTCAGCCTCCTCAGAAAATAGAGGCGGCTCTGGCCCTTCCTGTAAAGAGCTTGAGTGTTCTTAGTTTATTGTCCGGACTACTTTACTGTTGCTCATTGTCACTGCCAAAAAAGTAAGACATGACAAAGTCTGGCGGGGGTGGTTTTAGCAGGCCCTTCATATTTGATTAAAAAGCATCGTCCACAATCTTCCCGGTATTTGTATCTCATACAGAGAGAAAAGTCTTGTCAGAAGTGGGATTCGAACCCACGCCTCCATTCGGAGACCAGAAACCCCATTACACAGGAAGGATTTACCTTGAGTCTGGCGCCTTAGACCGCTCGGCCATCCTGACAACTGAGCTTAAACGGCGGTGGAAGGCTGTTTGACTGCTGCTCACTAATGTTTACAGCTATGGAGGTTTTTGTTGTTTTTCGGGAAAACAGATATCTGTAACAATACTTTATGAGCTCGTGTAAGTTAGGACAGGTAGTGTCACAGAATGTGAGATTAATGTTGAAGTCATTGGTTTAGTAAATCGATCGTGTGTTTTAACACTAACGTCAAATGTGTCACTTTTCACACTTTGACCGTTTAGTTTTTGGATGCAAGTCATAAAAGTCGTTTAAACAAGCTAACGTATTGGCTACAATGAATATACTTGTTAGTTGGGTCAATTAATTGTTGGATTTGGTCTTCCAATGGGATTTGTTGACAATTAGAAAAATATAGAGTATCCATAGCCACCCTTAGCATTTGAAAAAGACAGACGCTGTTGTATTGTAGCAACTATAAAGGGCCAATGTGCATATTGTGTTGTTGCTTACGGCCATACCACCCTGAACACGCCCGATCTCGTCCGATCTCGGAAGCTAAGCAGGGTCGGGCCTGGTTAGTACTTGGATGGGAGACCGCCTGGGAATACCAGGTGCTGTAAGCTTTTTCTTCTCATCAGCACAGGGCGCTGCTCCTTCTTTAGTGGAGGGGGCTAACGGTAGATAGATAGATTGATACATATATCTATATCTGGATAGATAGGCCTATTTTATTAGAATACTTTCGCAATGAGAAATTGCAGCGTTACAGCAACCAAGTCAGTAAACAGTCCATTAACTGTGCTGAAATGCCACAATGTCAGAGCTCTGGCTAATAGACAAATGTTTATATAAGTAAATATATATATATATATATATATATATATATATATATATATATATACAGTTTATTTATTTATTTGTCCAAACCACAGACTGCATATAAAGAAACATTTAGGAACATTACAATGAACAGTCTATGAAATTGTAACAGATATTATGGAAATCAATTCGATATGAATTATAAATCAAAATAGACAAAGCAATATATCAACATAAAATCAATGTAATTAAACATTTAGATGATATATTAGGTGTCAAAATGTATTGTCAGAAGTGGGATTCGAACCCACGCCTCCATTCGGAGACCAGAAACCCCATTACACAGGAAGGATTTACCTTGAGTCTGGCGCCTTAGACCACTCGGCCATCCTGACAACTGTACAGGGCTGCCGAAACAAAGATCTAAGTATTCACAATTCAGCGGTTATCATCCAGACTGTAAAATATTGATTGTAATATTATTTCTTTCTTTTCGTTCTTTAAAATCTTTTATTCGAGCTTACATTCATAAATTAAGCTCAAGAGCTCGCCGGCTGCACAGCTATTTAAATCCGTGTTGACAGTAATAAACGTAGATATCCAACAGGGGCGCTAGAACGTTATTTTAAATTTACTTCCGCTGGTCATACATGTGACTCTCCGCCCATCTTACTACATAACCACCACCAGTCATTCTTATGAAACAAAAACATTGGACTGTGTTCACTCTGCCCTTTTCAACGGGACAAGAAGAGAAGGCACATTTGTGTTAAAAATGTCGATTTACAGGAATGCCGTTTGGTTTGTGAAAGGACTCCAGGAGTATACAAAGTAAGTGGAGAGTATCAGTTCTACTGAGCTCTTGCAACGTAAAGTAATTTCTTGTCGTTTTTATGGTTTGCGCAACATTTAAGTAATCCTCCTAATGTAGTATTTACCTTGTGAACTGCTTTCAGACAGTACTGTCAAAGTTAAACTACATATGTTGCTTTGTTAGTGATAATATTCAGCTATTGTTTGGTTGTTATATGTTACAGTTGCTGGTTAACTAGCAGTGGTTACAGAATACTGTGAAGTACTTCCAGGGCTGCAACTAGTCTATAAAATGTAAAAAATAAAAATAAATTGTACAGGTGTTCATTACACTTTCCCAGAGCGCAAGTGATTCTTTGTAGTGGTAGTTTAATCTGACTAACAGTCCAGTCCAAAGATATTCAATGTATTATTTATAATTTATCATTGTTATTTTATTATTGAGATATAAAACAGTAAAATGTCACTTTTGAGAAGCTGGAGGCAGTCAGTGTTTGACAGTTCTGCTTGATCAATAATTTAAATGCTTACTCAATAAGAAGAAATATTGTACTTATTATTGCTGTGGTAATATTGGTGCCAGTGTATGTGGTGTGAATTTACTGCACTGCTCTTTGATCTTAACAGGAGTGGCTATGAAGCCGCAGCGAAGCATTTTACCCCAGCAGACCTGGATGTAAACCTGAATGGGAGGTCCTTCATGATAACAGGTGGCAACAGTGGGATAGGAAAGGCCACGGCGCAGGAAATAGCGAACAGAGGTGAGTGTTTGAATGTCGACAGTTAACGAAAAGTCAGTTTTCCCTTTTCTTTTCCCCCTCTGCTTGTGGGAAACAGTACAGAAACGACAGAAGAAGAACAATTCTTCCACTCGTTTGTAAGAGCTACGAGGTGTGTCGCCAACATCCTTGTCTGACATGCCTTCACTGTGTGAACCATGAAGGCTTTTCAACCCTCCTTTTGCTCAGAATATCGTATGGCTATTATATGATTTCTTTTAATCTACTTCATTGTTTCTACTGTCTTTTGTCGCTCCCCTGTAAAACACTAACTGCAGTTTACCAGTAAAGTTTGATTAATTGATTGAAACCTCATCAGTACAGCTTGTTTCTGACAATAATTACAAGGAGAGGTCAAATCTTTAAGGTGATGGAAGTTACTGCCTGCTTGTCCACTGATATGGTTTATTTTTGAGTCTGCAGGTGGAACCGTTCACATGGTGTGTCGAAACAAGGGGCGAGCAGAAGCAGCCAAAGATGAAATTGTGGAACAGAGTAAAAATCAGGTGAGAAATCTGTTGCACGTCTGTCTGTCCGTCCAAGAGGAGGTATCTCTACTCTGTTGTAGAATCTGAATCGAGGGTCAAAGGATAGAGGGCGTCATATGTTGTTCTGATTGTAAAGCCCTCTGAGGCAAATTTGTGATTTGGGCTATAAAAATAAACTTAACCGACTGAGGAGTCCCTCTGCTCATGGACAGCTGTAACACATTACATTACATTCATTTCGCTTTTTTGATGCTTTTGTCCAAAGCAACTTACAATGATTTAATACAACCAAAGATGTGTGTGAAAAGAGCAACAGGTCAAGATGTGTTCAGTTCTATATTCATTGCTATTACGAAGTATGAAATAGTAGAATAATCTTAAATTTCCAGACCATCAGCATTACAAGCAAAAAGCAGCAAAAGTTTAATTTTGGCCACTCACCACTGCCGACACCTCCACCTCCCAAACTCTTGACAGTCCCACAAGTGTATATATCACACAAGGAAAATTCCTCTTTATGAAAAGAGGTTTGACAGTAGGGCTGCACAATTAATCAAAATATTATCGAAATTGCAATATGGCCAAGTGCAATATCCAAATCGCAGAAGCTGCTTTGATAAAGGTAAAATGTGTGACAAAACAGCATTATTCCATTATAATGCTGTTTTGTCACACATTTTACCCCGCGATGCCCCGACCTACAAATCTTGTTCTCCAGATGTAAGAAAACGTGTTTGTTTGGTACAGACTCCAGCAAATGTCACATCATCATGATTTTAATAGTTTTTTTTTTCAGTAAAAATGAAAATTGTGATGCAAAAATGATCATTCCCACTAATCGTGAATCATATCGCAATCGTATTATCTGTCAAAATAATAGCAATATGATTTTTTTTACCATATCCTGCAGCCCTATTTGATAGTATTTATGTTTCCTGTTTATTCCCAGAATGTTCACATCCACATCGTTGACATGTCCAGCGCGAAACAAGTGTGGGAGTTCGCCCAGAACTTCTCACAAAGCAACACTGTACATGTACTGGTAGGTGGTGTGTAGATATGTGTTGGTTCATCTGTATTACACACACTGGTTTGTATAGTCATTTAATCACTTGTCGTGTTCACCAGATTAACAATGCAGGCTGTATGGTCAACCAGAGAGAGTTAACTGAGGAGGGTTTGGAAAAGAACTTCGCCACAAATACACTCGGTAAGATATTTTTAAATACTGGTTCCAATGCAATACCTGAGTTTAGGTACTGATTCCACAACGATACTTTTACGGATGCCTTACTTTGAGAAATGTAAACATGTTTTTCTACAAAAGTTTTTTTTTTTCTTTTGATCAAGGAAGCCAAAGTTCTCAAATGTAAAATGTTTATACAGGAAGTTTGCGTAAATAAAATTGTGCAAAATTATCAAAATAGTGATTCAAATCAGGAAATTTGTGATCTTAGAATAAGTAAACTACGAATCCGATCGGACAAAAGGCACTTGAAAGTTTTCAGTACTCCGTGCTACAGACACATTTCAGTCGGCGCCGCAGATGTATTGATGTTTTATACCCTGCACCAGACAATAACTTACTCTGCTGAGTGTCAAAAATCTTTCTTGTATATTTAACAAAATAAGCCACTTCTCAGTAATTGTTGGCTTAACAAAAGCTGTGTACACTTAACCTAAATAAAGTCTATAAGTACAAATAATGGTTTAAATAAGATTAAATAATAAGCTAAAAAGATACAAAAATATGACCAAGCATTTGGTACTTGACAGCTTTTGATACTCAGTAGTCAGACATTATTGAGTTTGGATTCTCCGCTATAGCAGATAAGTGTTGCTGAATTACCTACTGTGCTTACTTTTATTTTCAGGTACATACATCCTCACCACAGCATTGATACCTGCACTGAAGAAGGCTGAAGACTCCAGAGTGGTGGGTTGAATTTCAACTGAACAAAATGCTCATCATGTCAAACATTATGACGCGCAAATACGTTTTGGAAAGTTAAAGATGCTTTTACTGTGACTCACACTGTGCATGTAAATCTTATGCTTTATTAAAAGTAAAAATATATATTTGCTACTGGCTCCTCCCAGGTCACGGTGTCATCAGGTGGCATGCTCACACAGAAGCTGAACGTGGACGACCTGCAGTTTGAGAAGGGGACGTTTGATGGCACCATGGCCTACGCTCAGAACAAAGTAAAGGAGACTGATTTTCTGTACACCAGAGAGCTGAACAGAAATTATTGTGGCATGTTTGTTGAAGTGTTTTTGTGTTGTCATTTTGACAGAGACAGCAGGTGATTCTGACAGAGAGATGGGCTTCTCAGCACAAAGAGATCCACTTCTCCTCCATGCACCCTGGCTGGGCAGACACACCGGGTAAACAAAAGAAAGGAGATTTTCAAAACAATTACGCTGCAGTTTAGCGTTCAGGATTACTTAAATCTGTGGTTAAACAGCAGCTGTGGTTCAGTCACCTGACTGACTTACTGACCTGATGGGTGCATTTGATGATCTGACAAACTGAAAAGGCCACTTCTCAGCAATCTTGAATTAGATGACAATCTAGAACATTTTATGAGTTTATGAGTTTGTCAGTAAAGTGGGCAAATGTGAATTATTGAGTCTCCTGAAACATCAAACATACTGTAGATGTTTCAGTTAAGTTATGAAAGTAATTCCTACTGCAGTTTTTTAAAGGTGGATGATTCTTTTATTGATTATTGCTTGTGAAAGCAGAATGAAGAGATTTCAGCCAATACAATGCAGGGCAAAGGAATTGTATTTGTGGTGCTCACAGTATTAAAAGATTATGTTTAAAAATAAAATTCAACAGCAACATCTCTTCCCAGAAACAGTGTTTCAGTTAATGTGGATAAGTGTGGACAATGTTGACTCTGTCTCTGGTAGTAATGGTAGCTGAGCCTGTTCTAAACACAGCTGAATATGCATTAACAATAATAATAATAATAATAATAATAATAATAATTTGTAATTAATAACATTAAACACATTCTAAATGCCAGAGCAACAGTCCCTGTTGGCCCAGACAGTGAAACAAAATAAATGCTGTGTACTTTGTTGTACACTGTGATAAAGACTGAGCTGTAAGAACGAGCAGCGTCTCCTTGTATTCACTTGACACTAAAATATGTGAATTATTCCCCCTGAATAACACCTACATGTGACAGAAAACATTGCCTCTGTGATTTATAGTTTTGTTTTTTTTCTCTGTAGCTGTCCAGACGTCCATGCCTTCATTCCACGCTAAGATGCAGTCCAAACTGAGGACGGAGGCCATGGGGGCCGACACTGTGGTCTGGCTCGCTGTGTCTGCAGCCGCCATAAAGCAGCCGAGCGGACTCTTCTTCCAGGGTCAGAAACAAATCACATTCAGTCTTTCTAGAAATTTGTGAAACCTATCACAACTTTTCATCTTGATAATAGAGATGGGAGTCAAACCACAACTCATGGTACAATAATGCTATGAGAATGGGTATCACAGTGGCTCAGGGGCAAACCCACAGAGAATTACTGCCATGTTTTTGTCTCAGGTGGAACATTTAGCAGCTAAGGAGCCAGATATTTTTCTCAGGAGTAGGATGATAATGTTGCTTCGTATTTGCTGGATATGTAAATTGGCAATTGATAATTCACAGATTTGCTACAACAACTTAAAGGGACCCTGTGGCTTTTCCTTGTAAACAAACAAAAGTTATGTTTACATTCACTGTTACTCAGCAAATCGCATTGTGTGTATCCTTGAGGTCTAACAAACGTGTCAAGTACATTTCCTTCCTTATAAAACATTTGCAATGCAGATTTAAGTATTTTAAATCCTGCGTTGTACACCTCCATGTTTACTAGCTTGCAGTCTTCTTCTTAGCCTTTGCTGGCGCATTGCTGCATCTCTTGGCTTGTTACCTCCACCTGTAGATCAGTGGAATAATGTGAAACCCTTGTTAGGACTGTGTATCGTGTCACCTGTCTGCGTGCGTGTGCATCAACAAAACAGGGACTCACTTAAAAACAGCTCCATAGTGCTACTAGAGGTCTAAAACTCCAGGAAACCTTTAAGGTGATCATATGTCAATGTTGTGTTTACAGTGGTGGATGAAGTATTCAGTTCCTTTACTTAAGTAAAAGTAGCAAAACCACTCTGTACAAATACTCCATTACAATTAAAAGTCCTTAAGTAACTTACTTACTTAAGTTAAAGTAAGTATAACTAGCTAAAAGTATCAAAATTAAAAGTACTAAATGCACAATAGACCTGTTTCACAGCAGACATTTTGACTTGTCAAAGCAGAAAAACCACACGTGTAATCGATAACAGTATTTCCCTCTGAATTAGAGTAGAAGTATTAAGTGGCATGAAATAGAAATACTCAAGAAAAGTATAAGTACTTCATATTTGTACTTAAATATAGTTGTTGAGTAAATGTACTTCCTTCACTGCATGATACATAAGTTATTTAGAATTTTTTGCTTCAAACTGTTAGATTTCAAAGGATTCAGATTCAATGAGCAGATTGAATACTGGATTCAGATTTATTTTTAACATAAACCCGACCATAGAGACTTAGATTATGTTTAGTTGGGGACTTTGGGTCCTGATGGAGACTTTCATTTCTAAATATGGGTGTGTCAGAAGCAGACTTAAAGTCTATACAAGAACTAATATCAAACATACTGTAATTGATCAAGCATAAAGTGACATAATTATGATGAGTGATTCAGTAATCAAGGGCGATGCTTCATTGTTCATGTTTTTAATTTATAATACACTTTGAAATTTAAATTGATCCTGATTTCTGTAATCAACTCCCTGAATGTTAGCATCACGTGTACCACATTTTTGCGCTTCAGTGTCTCACCTTCATGTTTCATTTCCATAAAACTTCTTCCAGATCGCAAAGCGGTGGCAACACATCTGCCACTGGCCTCCTCCAGGTCCACACCACAGGAGGAGGAGAAGCTTCTGGCTGCGCTGGAGGAGTTCGCCCTCAAGTTCAAACCTTAATATCTCTGTGACTGCACTTTTTAAAACCAAACACTCCTCAATAATTATTAATGTTTACATAACCATGTTTTTTTTATGTACAGGACACTTTTTTTTTCATTTGACTGATACTTTAAAGAACATCATTTTTAAAAACTCTGTTTAGTGAGGTTGTTTTTAGGAAAGAAGTTCCAGTTCAGTTGTTGGGGCTTTTATCTACAAGGTTGACTTGTAGACTACACCTAAGTAAAATCAAAATTTGCTTCTTTAAATATACTTAATATAAAATGCTGCACACTGTATTCATCTAGCCTACAGGAAGGAATGTATAGATCACCAACACTTTAATGTAAATGTAACACAAAATACAAGTTTGTATATTAATTTCCATAAAATATATTGTTTAGTTTCAAGCCATTTTGGTGGATGGTGAGGTTGAGGTTTGGTTATTTTCATGTTATTAATGTATACATTTTTCTTTCTCGTCAGCATCCATGTGTGTCATGTCTTGAAAGTAGATATGCAATGCCTATGGGAAAATGGAAAGAGACAGAGCGTAGACAACACGCTGCGTTAGCCTGGTGAGCTAACGGGCAGTAATAGATTAAATAAAGCCTAAGGTCAGGTTTTGGTCTTAAATTTGGCAGAACCCATTGGGTTCAGTCATGTCAGGTCTTAAAATATACAGGTACAGGGCAGCCGAGTCACTGCTATACATTTATCTATAAAGCCATATTGAGAAAGTTCCCTCATTATTGTATTTCACAAAAATATTCAGAACTGTATTAAGTACCAAGAATTATTTCTTGGGTCCCTAAAGCTCTGACAGAGATACAAGTCTTAATATTATTGAGTAAAATGGCCAAATCACATGCACTTTAAATGGAACTGTAATTTATTTTCACTTTCATGTTTTACTGATCATCCTGAAGACAATTTAGTCGAATACTGCAAATTCACTAGTTGGTCACACTGACAAATAAGTTAAGCTGATTTACTCACTTTCTTTTAAAGGAGCTGTATGCGACATTCACTGCCACTACATTTTGCACTAGAGCACCAGCATCTCAGACCAAAACAAATGGGCGCCTGCCAGACTCCATTGACAAAAACAGTCATTTTACCTCACAGATCATTGTAAAACACACTTCATTCAAACTGGACAGAAACAAAATTAAATTAACCAAAACCATCTTTGTTAGTCTTTCCACTGTTCCAACAATCACCAATCACTCTGGTTGGTAAATAGACCCTTAATTCATCGAGTTAGACTTGAAATGGTCTGCAATGGCAGCAACGTAATCTTTTGGAACAAATGCTCCCGTCAAAGTACGTCCACTTAAAGTGCTTGTTTTTGCCACTGACAGGTTCAGATTGTTATTCTAAGTGTCTGACAACATTATCAAAAGGATCCCTACAGAGATAGACCTTTTTGTTAAAGAGTACGATCCTTTTTGTTTAACCAGAAACAGCCATTATATTGCTCTCGCTTGCCACCAGACTCCATTGATTAAAAAGAATAATTTTATCTCTATCTTTAAAACACACCAAAACCATCTTTGTTAGGCTTTCCACTGTTCCAACAATCACCAACTCTGGTTTGGTCGAAATAAATTTACCAAATTAGATCCACAATCTAAACTATAGAAGCTCTGTCTTTATAGTTTATGAAAGGCAAACGCTTGAAGTAGGAGTTGCCTAACACGTTTTTTTTAAAAGGAGCCTTGAAGAACGTTGAGGGACTTGTGGCACAAAAACTCAGTGGACAAAAAGTGCAGAGGAAGATGTACAAACATAAAAAAGGCAAAAAAGAAGCTGCCCTGCAATTTTGTTTCTGTTAAGATCTTTGTTAATCAGTGTGATCTGATAAACAAGACAACAAAACACTCAAAATTGGTAGAGTAGATGAACCTGCTCTTTTAATGTCATTTATACATAAATGGTTACATTAAGGGACACACTGAAACACACAACAATGTCCGTTATCTTTCCTGCAACAGAAAAATAGACCACTGGCCTCAGATGAATTTGATCTGTCATTCATTTTGACTGCAACAGAAGCTTAGGTATTGTTTATCTAATAACTTTGTATCTTCCGTGTAGTCTAAGTTTTTTTCACATTTAAAGGACTACACCAGTGATTTTGCACATTTTTTCCCATTTAAATCACATGCACTTTACATGATCACATGTATCTATTTTGCAAAACAAGCTACTGTGTTTTAGCTTTTGGGTTGTTGTTTTTTTACTACTATTCTAGGCAGCCACCGTTTTATATAAATTTCAGTACAGAGTGACAATCAATTAGTTGGAAACCAACAGCTTCTTGGAAAGATTGGAAAAAATACATCCTACAAACCTAAAAGTGTACACCATGCATTTGAAACTGGTCTGCACAAAAATGAAATATACATGATTTGTAGTTAAGCCTCAGAACCTCAGAAAAACACTGGCATGGTCGTTGAAGGTCTTAGTACCCACAGGCTCACATTCATGAGCTGCTGTAAATGTACCTTTATGGGTAGCTATGAAAGTGCAGACAAACTGTACAGTCAAGCCTACAATTTTTTATTTCTCTACTTTTAGATAACATAACCTTATTTTCAATCTAAATATCAAACATCTTTGGAAAATATTCAGTGGGGTTTGAACATCAGAAGAATTCAACTTAGTTACCATCTGATCATTAATAAAGCACAAACATGATCATCACAAAAAAATTCATATTTTCTCTTCACAGCAGCAATTTGTGACATATTTTTGCTTCGTGATTCCAGTGCACTGACATAAAAGCTGGTATATAGTAGTGACTTTAAAAAAACAGTAACAATGAGAACAAAATCAAAGCAACCATGTTCATTAGTTTCCTTTAAGTCCTGATACATGTAGGCTATGTTTGTGCTGTCTCTGATAAGCTTGATGATATGTGCATTTGCATGTTAGAAACATTAAGACCACACTTACAATAATAAATAATCTCATAAAACAGCCGACAGTAGAGAACATACAAGGATCAGCAAGCAGTCTGATTGGTTAATTTACAGATTACAAAACCTGACAGGCGTACTCTGCACTTCAGTGGACTTAGGCAAACACTGTGTGTACCTAAAAGTATCATGACAAGGGTCTACTATAAAATCAATGTCCTCTGTAATGGCCTAACTTAAATTTTCTTTAAACTGAGAGAGAAAAAACACACAGAGTTTGACAGTATCACAGATATATTCCATATGAAGATATGAAAAATTAGTGTAATATTCAAATGAAAGACTCCATGTTTTTATCGCTTCCCCTTTACCTCAAATGGAATCACTTTATACACATTTCCCCAAATTTTAGCCTGTGTCTTTGGAAACTTTAGAATCTCTACTAGAATTTAAAATGAAGTTCTGTGGGTCTGAACATTGTTTTGCTGCAGAGCACAAGTTTATAATAATGAGCCAACTTTATGAGGTTAAGATGTTTGCTTGATATCCGGTTGTTCTGTAACACTCAGTGGACTGGGTGCATCAGCATTAGTGGCTTCTACGAGAGAGGTGATTTGGTCGAGCAGCCAAACATCAACACACATACTTAAGCTAGAAAAACCTACGTGGATATTGTTTGGAGGCCACATGCGTACAAACCTGGCCAAATGTGAGTACAGTAGGAACAAAAGTACAGTTTCAAAATTACCCTTTTTTTATTTTATTTTATTTTTTTTTTACATTTGTGGCCTTCCACAACCCTCTGATATAAATTTAGATGAACAGGATAGGTGTAGATTAAAAATGCTTCCCTAACTTGTCTCAAAAGTCATCTCCTCTAGTGGTTGACGTGAGGTACAACAGCCTAAATAGATAGACTCATTTGGTAACATCCAGAGACGTGCATGAACAGTTTCCTCAATGTCACATGGTTACTACTAATGGTTACTACTACTAATACTGATATCAGTTTGATATATTCAGAAAGTAGATGATTTCTTTACCTCTTGAACATGATAACAAGAACACAGTGTGAGTGATGTGAAGCACCTGAAACCAGGATCAGCCGATATCATACAGCTGCAACCGTTTCAGACATGCGGTTTCAATCCAACCTGTGCCACCCATTAGCAAGAAAAGTAATAGCATTTAGGAGCTGCAGATAGACTTTAGATATGCTCATGAGCACCATCTACAGACAAGGCCTGCAACAGCTTCTACAGTGTTGACACTAGTGCCACCTGCTAACTAGAATTGGTGCTGAAAATGTCAACTTTAAAACTTGGTTGTTATTGAAATAACTGACATATCTGTTGTTTATTGGTAGAAAAGTCTGTGGTGAGTACAGATTTTCTTCAGACAATTAACACTTACACTCAGTTTATTAGGTAGACCTAGCTAAAACTAATGCAGTCTAATACAACAGAATGTAATAAATCCTACCTTCATAAAGGTTATAATGTTTAGTTAAAAACAAAATGTTTTAGAGAGGTGTTGATTCAACTGTATGATCATTTTGGGGGATGTAGTTTGTAGTGCTGTTGACCTTACATTGTACAGAGAGGTGTTTCTGTTATTTAGCCTAACTTATATATAACTCTTTCAACAGCACCACAAACAAAGGTGGGATTTATTGCAGGACTATTGTATTAGACTGGGTTAGTTTTAGCTAGATGTAACTAACTAATTGGCAACTGAGTGTAGGCTCACTTGTCTAAGCGTTGTCATGTGCCCAAAAAGGTTCAATGTTATGGCTGGTTCATCGATGATTAGAAAATGAATTAACAAAATCTTCAAAACTTAACATTTGGTGAGTTTGAAAGTTCATTCTTGACCTTAAAAACTTTATTCCATTATTGTGAGCACATTCAAGACTTCTGGATAAATCCGATAAGAGCAAACTTTATCTGCTGATGACGACCATGTGATACGGACGAAAGCTGTGGGACAAGCGAGTAAGTGGACTTTGAGATTAAACTGTTTTGTCAAATTAACATTTGGTGTTTTACATTCACAAGCTGAATTGTAGTCACACATTGATGTTACAATTTTACTTGTTATTTTAGCAAACAGGTGGTCAAGTTTCAAATGTAAAATGTAATACAACACAAAGAAAATAGCATATAGAATACCAAAAATGCAGCTGAAACACTCGTTGCTTTGGTGGCGCAGGATTCAGCTACTACTTTCTTTGCCTCTAGAGGGCAACATCAACATGTCTACATCTGAAAGTCTAAACTGCTGCTGCTGTTACTTTCTTTTCCTATAGATGGTGCAGGTTGGCAGGTGTAAAACTGATCTGACAATGATCAAACAGCTTCCTCTTGTGGAGAATCTACAGCCTTCTAAACACGAATGAGTGAGTTTGAGAGTGATTTATGGTCCAGTTACATGACATGCTTCACATCTTAAAAATGTGAGGTTTGGGTTTGACAGTACCTGCTGACACAGAGCAGAAATGTTTCACTTACTGGTTTGTGAGTTTCCAGTATGAAATCGGCAGGAATGCATGGAAAATTAAGTAAATAAGGTGTGTAAATTCCTTACAAAGTCAAATGCCTCAACCCCTCCCACACACATACAGGACAGACACATATACAGAGAGTTCTCCCACCCATCAGCACCCTTCACACAAACAAACACTCACAACCGTCTGTAACCTTGTGTCAACCAATGCCTGACCTGTTCCCAGGCTTCACTAGCCTGCAGTTACCTCACTGTGAATGTGCAACAGCCACTGCTTGTTGTTGAATAACTGTTAAATATTATCCAGATGACATCGATATTGTTGGATATGCTTCTCTCTTTCTCTTCCAAGTGTGAGTACCGCCATCACAGTTTGGTGAACAGAGCTTCCCTGCTGACTGCTTGTCGCCCACAGACCTCAAGACACCACAGGGTTCATGTCCCATAGCTGCAGATAAACACAAGACACAATCAGTTTGTTGTTTGTCAGTTTGAACTAACTATTAAAGAGACATTTCTGCTGATGCTTTCTAAAGTTCAGACAGAGATGAAAAAATGTAACCATCATGATCTACATCTGCAAAAATGGAGAAAGATTTGAATTATGGTTTGTAAGATGCAAGTGTCTGCTTGGATTTGACACTCATAACAACATATTAAATTTAACCATTTTAATTTTCAAATACTGACAGTTATTTTGTGTTTTTCCAAGAATGTATGCATTGCAAAGCCTCTGAAGCAGCATTAAGATTAGCAGTCACTAAAAAACACAATTATGAAATTCTTTTAGGTTAGCAGTCATGGTCACATTAGTGAAATACTTTTCTGCCTGTAGCTGTGATCATGGAAGAACCTGATGTACCACATGACTGGCTGATATATAATATGTAGTGAAATAGCCAGCCCCAGATTCTCAGGAGCCCTGAAGGCCCTAGTAACCCCAGTTCACTGTGTACCAAATAGTATGTGGTAATTTGATTACACAATATAAACTGAAATGATGAGGGCTTTTGGTGGCTCTTGCCACTTGCCTGTGTAGTATTCCAGCTGATCTGATAGGTACTTAAACATAACTGGATACATACACAATGCACATGGGGGGTCAATAGGGGCCCCTAGCAGCTTAATCTGGCCTTAATCATGCTAAATAAAAGACCGAGAACTACAAACCTAACCTCCTTGGCCGAGTTAAAAACACCCTGCTGAGGAGTGACCCCCCTAAATGTTACTGTGTGTGCTTGTATGTCTTATCTGAGACCCATGAATACAATAGATACTGTTTGTTTCCATCCAGACCTTGATAACCTTGTCAGTGCCAGAGGTGAGCAGATTTCCAGTGGTGGGCTCATAGTGCATGTAAACAATGCTGTGCTTGCTGTCGTGGAAGGTGGCTGTGGGCGCTCGACTAGAAGACACAAAGGGAACGCCAGTTACTTTACTGTGTAAGCACTGAGAAAGCTGAGAGCACAAAGGGTCAGTATATGACAACAACAGAGGCTGATTGTTACTCACTCCTCGTCAGTGATGGACTCGTGGCAGCTGTCACACACACGCACCTCAAACTCGAAGCCCATGAGGGGAATGGTGGAGCGTTTGGACGAACATTTGCCACACACCGCCTGACCACACTTCCTACAGTGATGCTGAGGAACACAGGAGGACTTCAACGTGTCAGCTTTGATTAGCAACAGTCTCATTTTTTACCAGGAGCAGCAAAGTTATAAAAGAAGAGTAGCTTAACTCCCAGAGGTGGGCCAAAATAATTGTTTTGCAAGTCTCCAGTCTCCCCAAGTCAAGACCAGCAAGTCCCAAATTAAGTCCAAGTCTTGAACTTTGTGTCGAGTCCTAACAAGTTATTATGCACTCTTCACCAAATTTAATCCCATTTTAAATTTTAAAAGTTAACAGATATTATTATTATTAATATTAGTTTAAAACATTTCTATGTATTATTTTTAAACAAGCAAACACATCAGTGTGCCTTCAAAGCCAAAAGGCAAAAGTCCAACTGAAGTCACAAGTCACTGGTGTTTAAGATGCAAGTTATTTTGGATTTGTCAAGTCAAGTGCTAAATGGCACTGCACCACTGGACTAGTTTTAATACTTGTGAATGATCTTGTGACACTCTCTCTCTCTCTCTCTCTCTCTCTCTCTCTCTCTCTCTCTCACACAGTTGAAATGAAAAGCACAACATAAAGCTGTTTCTGAGAATGAGATAATAAAACAGCCGCAGGACATTTTCTGGCCATTAGTGTAGCAGGAGTGAAGAGTTGTATATGTTTCCTGGAATGTTGGGGTGAATTCAGGGTGTGGTGGAGCTACTGATCACTCAATCTAGAACCTGACGTCTAAACTGTGATGTTAGTTTTTGTGTCTGATGATATATAATTATGGAACTTTTTATATAAAAGTGAAATGAATAAAAGAACATTGGGAATGGAATTGTACAGTACCTGTCGTAGGCCGATCTTCTTACTGTCCCACATCTGTTTGAAGTTCCAGAAGAAAGGCTGCTCACACTTCTGACAGGAGTCACTGTCCAACCATTCTGGGGTCTGTGCAAACACAATTTTAAAATTATACATGTGTTTTTAGATTTTCCCCTTTCAAATTTTGACTCCCAATATCAAGAAAAATATGGATATTATTTTGAACTGTAACACATGTGGATGCTGGGAAATAGGACATGGGGTATCCTGATGAGTTGATGTCAAGATGCATGTGTGTTTCTTTAGTTGGTTTCTATAGTGCCACCACCAGGAGAATTGTCCTCATACTTGAGCATAACATTTTTCTGTGACTTTATGGATTTGTGTTCATGATACTACAGTTTTAGATACTGAAAGAAAGAAAGAAACAATCAAAGGAAACATAATTGAGAATTTGGGCAAAATTTTCCACACAGGAGACTGGCAGAGCATAGAGGGAGAGGGCAAAAGGCTTGTGTGTGTGTGTGTGTGTGTGTTTATAAGAGAGAAACTCAAAGAACATTTTGCTAATCTGGTGACCTTTCATGGATCTCTTAAAAGAATTTCACAGTATCACAGTGATTTTTATCTCTGGATACTCATAGCTGGACACATAACATGCACAAATATACACCTGCAAACATGAAAACACACGGCACACATGATGCATTTCCTCATCTTTCCATTCTTCAAAATTTGTCACAGTTCACAGATTGAGTATCAATGTGTGTTTGTGTGTTTGGTTGATGTCACACTCCATCGGTCTGCTGCCTCCTCTTCTCTCTCTCTCTCACCTCTTGTCGTGTTACATCCATGTTCCAGATGACGATGCCTCCATCTGAGCTGCAGGAGATGAGCTGACGAGTGTGTGAGGCGTAGCACAAGCCCTGAATCTTTTCACTATAGAGAGCGCACATGCACGCACGCACGCACACACACACACACACACACACACACACACACACACACACACACACAACAAATTAAGCAAGCGGTGAATAAAAAGTACAGAGCAGAGGGGCTGTTGTCCCAGCATGTTAACATGAACATAAGTAGTTTGTATGAGAAATGCAGATTGGTTGTAGCTGCGTCTTCTTAAAACTTGCACTCTGTGACTTAACAGCTGTGTGGTATAAAATACAAGTCTCTTTTTTTATTTATACAGTCATAAAGATGGGCCCTTTTCAGACATTGACGTGCACCTCGTTACATAAATCTGGTATCAGTTTTACATGTTGGTCTCATGTCTGAATAAGCACCTGATTCACTCTTCATAAAAGTCACTTTCAACATGGTACAAGTCTGAATTGAATTAGATTATAATGAAATTAACTAATAATTATTTTCATTATCGAGTTTTCTACATTAATCAATTTATCACTTGATCTATAAAATGTCAGAAAATGCTCATCACAAGTTCCTAAAGCCCAAAATGACATCTTCAAATCAGTCCGACCAATAGTCCTAAACCCAAAGATATTCAGTTTACAATATTATAATATTATCCAGCAGTGCTACCGCTCTCTCGCTCACCAGGCACCAAATATTGTGCATGCATTGTGACTCTTTCCATAAAGGTCTTGTCACGTCTGAATATAGCCACATTCACATAACGGAGGCCTACTGTTACATATGTATGTCTGAAAAGGGCTTATTTGTTAAAGTGCTTTCTGGTAATGAAACATAGGTCTCTGTTAAATAAATGTTATGTAATGGATCTATTAAAACAAGACAGGACCATTACAGATAAAACAGCAATGCTCACACAATATTTGGCTTCTCATATGTGAGATGGAGTGGTGGCACTGCTGGGGGACAGTGTTGATTTTTAAACTTATCTTGCAGTTGAATGACTTAATTAATGACCACTGTGAGCATTCGAGATGCCCATCCACTAATCTGGTGAACCCAGATTCACTAATAAATTCTCTCATCAATGTCATCATTTATCAGATAGAATACAGAATTCTTCTGCCTATTAACCTGCAATCAGACACCTCTAAGCAGAGTGAAAAATGGAAACACGTAACGTTTTAATTCAAAGTGCTTTACATAAAGCATAAAAGCAAGATATGGCAAAATAAAAAGACATTTAAAAGAGTTAAATAGAAAATAGAAACCAAGATAAAACAGGAGAGTAAAAGTTACAGTGCAGTATAAGAAATGAATCATTATTTGATTTAATAAAAGGCAGAACAGGAAACAGTAAAGTCTTCAGCCTTAAATTAAAAGAACTGAAGGTTTTAGTGGGCCTACAGTTTTCTGGGAGTTTGTTCCAGATATGTGGTGCATAAAAACTGAATGCTGCTTCTCCATGTTTAGTTTTGACTCTGGGGACAGAAAGCAGACCTGTCCCAGACGACCCGAGAGGTCTGGATGGTTCATAACGTAGCAGAAGATCAGAAATGTACTTTGGTTTTAAACCATTAAGTGCTTTATAAACCAACAGTAGTATTTTGAAATCAATTCTTTGACAGACAGGAAGCCAGTGTAAAGACCTCACAACTGGAGTGATGTGATCCACTTTCTTGGTCTTAGTTAGGACGCAAGCAGCAGCGTTCTGAATCAGCTGCAGCTGTCTGATCGATTTATTAGGGAGACCTGTAAAGACACTGTTACAGTAATCGAGTCGACTGAAGACTGAAAATGTATGGACAAGTTTTTCCAAATATATAATATTCCAAATATATCCAGGATCCTTTGACATAAGTCAAAGGATCCTGGATATATTCTTAAGGTGGTAGTAGGCTGACTTTGTAATTGTCTGTAGTCCATGACTACACCAAGATTTCTGGCTTCGTTTGTGGTTTTTAACATTACTGGTTGAAGCTGAGCACTGACTTTTAAATCGTTCCTCTTTGGCTCGAAAAACATTTACTTCAGTTTTATCTTTGGATGCACCAGAATTTTCTTCAATTAAACAATCATTGATTTGTTCAATACACTTACTCAGTGCCTTGTATTGGACCATAGTCCCCTGGTGACATTGCTATGTAAATTTGTGTGTCATCTGCATAATTATGGTAACATATTTTGTTGTTTTCCATAATCTGAGCCAGTGGTAGCATGTAGAAACAGAAAAGGTCCCAGAATGGAGCCTTGGGGAACTCCACATGTAATGTTTGTCCGCTCAGCTGTGTAATTACTGATAGACACAAAGTAGTCCCTGTCCTTTAAGTAGGATTCAGACCAGTTTAATACTGTGCCAGAAAGTCCCACACAGTTTTCCTGTCAGTCTAGTAACATGTTGTGGTCGGCCGTGTCGAATGCAGCACTGAGATCCAATAATACCAAGACTGAAATTGTGCCACTGTCTGTCTGTCTGTTTAAGTGGATGTCATTGAAGACTTTAAGAAGAGCAGTCTCAGTGCTGTGGTGGTCAAACACCTGACTGGAAGACATCAAAACAGCTGTTTAAAGCCAAGAAGTTATTCAGCTGTTGAAAAACAGCTTTTTTTTTTTTACTTAAAAACGGGAGGTTGATATGGGCTTATAATTTTTCATTATTGACGTGTCGAGTTCTTTTTTAAGAGTGGCTTGATGACTGCAGTTTTCAGGGCCTGTGGGAAGACACCTGAGAGTCTGTCTGCTGTAGCCTATGTGTTTGGATGGATATTCATACTGTGAATGAGATGAAAAGTTGGTGAGATGGTCAAGTTTTTGAAATCAAAGTAAAGAAATTTTTAAATACTGTGCCAAAGTGAGATGAATCTCTTCAGCAGCTTAAATAGGCTATTTCTCAGTATTTAATGATTCATTAGATAGATTTTATTTTTTGTGCATAAAAAAGGTGATTAAATGACAAATTTATAACAGTGATCTTAAGAAGGCGGTAGAGGACTTACATGTTTATTTAACCTTGTGTTGCTGTAGCCTTTCCGTTAATCTGACAGCATTCAATTCAGACTCGTGCCATGTTGAAAGTGCTACAGAAATGTTGCTAGGTCGGACCATGTAAGATTGTCTTTGCAACATATAAGAAAGTTACTCTGGGGGTTATTCAAGCCTGACATACCAAGGTGCCTATCTGAAAGAGGCTGTAGTTTGCTAGATAGATACTTTAATATTCCCTCAGAGGACAACTACAAAAAAAAATACAAACACATTAACCATTGAACACAATAAACTACTAAAATAGTATAGTATAAACAGTATAAATAGCTCAGTAATACCATAGAATAAGACAACAACAATCAATCAGCACAAAACAGACAAACATTTATGTTGTCCATCCAGCTGAATAAGCGATGCAGTCAAGAGGGGATGTTTGTGATTTTTACTTGTGTCCTTGCAGTTCGATGGCGGTGCCTTTGCGCCCTCCGATGTCCCACATGATGATAGAGTGGTCTGAGCTGCCGGAGAACAGCACCCTCTGGACCGGGTCCCAACACAGCGCCGTCACATTGCCTGGAGCAAAGTAAAACACACACACACACACACACGCACACGCACACGCACACACACACACACACACACACACACACACACACACACACACACACGCACACACACACACACACACCAGCACAAAGTCACACTCCCACACAATTAACAAGGACATACATTAGGCCAAGGCCAGTGCACATAATATCATCACAGCTCTGAGGATGAGTCTTCACAGAATTATTTATGATCCACTGATCATGCTATCCGAATTGGTCAATTTAGGAACTGGGATGGTGTCCCCTGGGTTGTCATGTACTGGTTTTCATAAGACTTGTTTCATTTACTTTAAAAACTATATATTTCTTTTATAACTGATTTTATGTGTTGAGCCTAAAGGCTAATTTCTTGGACAGATACTGTTAATATACATGACTCCTCCTCATCTGTTTGCACATCATCTCTTTTTACTGCTTTTCTGATGTTTTAAATGACAGTAAATGATTAATGACAGTCAATGAATACCTGAATGTAACAAAAATCCTTTCACTAAATTCAAGATCGTTGTTCCTGGCCCTGAACTAATCTTAAAACTAATTTAGATGTCTCTTTATCCTTTACCTCCAACCATCAGCTTCTATCTAAATACCTTAAATCCTATTTAAGACACTGTAACAGACATTTTTCACTGCCTCCTTTGTTGAAGCAGATCCCAGTGACAGCTGCAAAAGATTTTCTTGAACATTCAAGACCACAGCTCTTAAAATCACTTCTTTACTGGCTCAATAAATCTGCAACCAGCCTGAGGACAACAGAGGCTGACAGAGGCAATCTAGCATAAACTATTATGTGAATGTAATGCAGCTACTGTAAGATTTCATTTTCATTTATATTTCTGCAGAAAGCTTTTTTTTTTTAATTGTTTCATTATTGAGTGTTATTTATTTAAATTGTATTGTTTTCTTAATTGCAAAGCCATGTGTAACATAACTTTGAAAAGACAACTGTATAGATAATTACCAAAAGTATTATTAAATTCAATTGTCTGTGATTTGTATTCAGTAACAACTTCTCTCTCTCGTATCAGCAGAAAGGCACACAAGGAAAACATACTTGTTCATTCTCACAAACTAATATTTGTAAGAGTTATGAGTGTATGAAAGCAGAGCAGCTAAACTTTTCTGGGCTTATAAATGTAGCTGCAAGGTAATTTAGGTCATTTATATTTGTGCAGACAACATCTGAACAAATATTGTGCATAAATCTCTGCCAGTTTTTTCAACAATGGTGTAGCTCATGTACTGTAGTATACGCTGAGGCTGCAAGAATTCTGAGCTCCATCAATGTGTGTGCTAGTGATGCAATTAATGATTACTTTTATTATGGATCAGTTAGTTATTAGTCATTATTTATTGATTCAAAGAATAATTGTTTAGGATATAAAATGCCAGAAAATAATGAAAAATGCCCATCACAATTTTCCTGAGCTCAACATGTCTTGAAGTGTTTTGTTTTCTCCAAACAACAGTCCAAAACCCAAGATATTCAATTTACAATGATAGAGAGAAACAGCAAATCAATCAACTAACTGATTAATCATTTCAGCACTAGTGTGTACAGTGTGTGTCTGTGTATGTGTGTTGTACCAGTGTGTCCCTTGAAGGTGGTGACCAGGCTGCAGCTGTCCTGCTCCAGCTTCAGGATGGTCACCTGACCAGACTGGTCCCCTACGAAGGCGTGTCTGGTCTCCACATCAAACCTGGGATAAGATTAAGGTCGAAGAAGAAAGCACAGACCAAACAAGCAAAATCCCACTGCAATTTCAATGCAACTGAGCTGCACAGTGAAACAAATGGTTTTATCGGTGTGAAAACTATAAAATCTAAGATCTGAGTCAAAAGGCCTTTGTAGTGGCAGTAAAGGAATTACAGTGTGTCAGTGGATGACTCTTAGCTCTTTCACTGGCCATTTAGTCATTGAGTCCTCCTCTGACCTGGTTAAGTCTCTACAGAACAAAATCATTACAAACACTGTCCACATTGTAGAAGAGAAAAACAACAGCTCCTCAAGGAATAACCTAATTATCCCATCCAATCAAAATCTTTGTCTTAAAAAAACAACAACAAAAAACCCAATAAAAATCTAATTACAGGAATTGGAGTTTTTTTCCTTTCTCTCTCTGGGAACCTGAGATTGTATATTCTATATCATTACCAGTGAGCACAGATTAGGTGATTTACAAGTAAAAAGACATCTAGATCAATGGTTCCCCTCCCCTCCTCAATCAAACTGTAAACAAATCTAATTTGTATCAACCAATTACCAATATTTGGGAATTGAGTAAAAAAGCAAATTAAGTCAAACTTTTTGAACGTTTCATTGAAATAACATTACAAAGATGCAAGACATGCAAGAGAACAGTAATTTCAGTGAATTCCTGTTAAGTAAAGTTAGTTAGTAAGTTAAATAATGTTAAAAGTTCAAACTTTCCCCAAGCTGCCAGAATATTTACACACAAAAAACATAGGGCTCTCCAAATACACTAAGTGAACCAGAGAGCATGAAAGGTTTTGTCATATTTTCTTGACTTTGGTTTTTGACTGACCCATTTGCTTGATGACCATCACTTGTCAAAATCTGTCTTCAATCTTATACTTTACATGTCATTTTGCTGTCTGAATAAACGTTTAGCATCTGTTGTTTCCACATAAATGAGACTAATTTTAAACTTGCTGTAGTTATACTATTTATCCCCAGATCAAGTGTGCCCTACCTGCAATGGTTCTCCTGTCCCACAGTTTGAGAACCACTGGTCTTGGTTGAAGTCAAGCTTTAGTTAAAAAGTGATTTTTAGACATATAGCAGCAGTTAAATTACATCCACTAAAGTGTTGTTTAAACAGCCAAAAAGTAGATGTCTAAAACACATTCACTTTTCAACAAGTTACCTTTTCACCTGCTAATTACACACACCACACTCATTAGGTTTTGTTCAATATGGCTTCTCATAAAACAGAGTTGGTACAGAAACATCCCTTATCATCATGTCTAACGTCACACACTCAAAACAAAAAATGTCACTGCTCAGTGTTTCTACTCCCACTGATTTTCTTGCCATGCTAACCAGACAGGTTGGCATGTAAAGGCTAGCAGAATACCAGCAGTCTATTGGCCTCATGGCAGGCTCATTGGTATGGATCAGTGTTGCTGCTGAGCACTCACAGCCTTTCATCTGGCCATTACTGAAACCTACTCAGACCGTTTCCTTGACAACAGCATGACTGATGCCTATTGTTAGCCCTTCCCATTAGTACAAACTAACTGGAAGCTAATCTCAATTGCCCTGTCTTATGTTACTGTGGCCTTAAAATAGACTGTGTTGTCATAATAAAAGGCAGAGATTTTTCACAGTCCAAAGCACCTAAGATGGCTTGTCACTTCCCATTTGGTTACGTCCACTCCACTCCATTTAGCAGGAAGCTTGGCTGTCAAGTTCATTGAGCGCACTCTAGGGGCCAAGTAGCCAACAAATCAAGACAACAAACAGACCAGGAGGTGGGGGCGGCATTAAAGGATACTGTAGTCCTGAAACCCAGGCGGCAGTGCGATACGTCCCAAGCTGCTGGCCACTCTCTGAGCAGTGCCACGTGAAGTTTTTGTCCTGGCCGGTGCTCAGAAGCCACTCCATCTCCAACACAAACAGCACCACTGCCACTCTGCCCTGATGGGCTGCAGGCACACAAAAACACACATAAATACAACACATGAGATCCATTTTCACAATCACTTCTATCACAGTGCAGGGGTATACCCAGTAATCTTGTTTAGGGTTGGAGTAGGATGGTGTCAAAAATTTATAGCACATATTTAGTGTGCTGACATTGCACAGAAATACAAATTTAACACCCTATTTCAGAAACAGGAAGATGGTGCTACAGTAGAGAATAATGGACTAGCACCGCCGCCTTCTTTAAGGAAAGATCTGACCAACAAATGAAGAGGAAGTTGCTTGACACTGGTGCTGAGATATTTTGAGATCTACAGTTTCACAGTACACACAGCTATGCATGACACAAGGAAATGTGGTACACATCGTCACATAATATCAGAGAAACACACATCATGAAAGGTCACCTATTAATATTACTCTGCATTCATCTAAGAATCAGTTTTTCCAAGGCTTGTATGTGTATTCATACGATAAAAAAAATCTAATGTAGTTGAGGCCGTAGAGGAGACGGGAGGAGATCGATCAGTGGTGCTCTGGTCCAGTTTTTTCTGAGTGAGTTATACTCAAAAGAAAAAAAAGATTTATGAACACTGCCAGAGAACAAATACTCCTCAGGCTGCAGAGTTTTCAAAGCCTTAAGTACACAGAGCTGAGCAGACTTTATTAGCAGTAAAATGTCCTGAAACTGCCTGGGTAATAATAAATATATATAATACAAATGATATGGTCCAGAGATTTTAGAGAATTGCAGAATCTGAGGAGGGTGGCAGCTCTTAGAAATAAGCTTTCTATGGGCATAATGAGGGTCAAGGAACAGTCAGTTACATATTTTAAAGACACACTTCATGTTACATGTGAAGGTACGACACATTGGATGTCAGTACTATATTATAAGGTATCAGACAGTTGAATGTTTGTCTTTTAAAGACCTTTTAAGTCCAAGTATAAAGAAGATTATGAAATATATGATTCAGGCAGGGCAATTCCAGGTTTGTTTGTTTTTTTCTTTAATGGGGGCAAAAGAGAGGTTATCATTTGTTGAAATAGAGCAAATGAAGCCCCTATCTGAAGATTTTTATGTTTGATTATAGCATCTTTTAAATTATTCTATGTGATAAGGTCTCTTTTTTGCTACCACCACTAGGAGTAACCGTAGTCAGACATTTTCAAATACTTTACATAGGGGCTTTGAGACCTTACATATGCACTTTTTCTGGTACTTTCAGCAACAACTGCCACAATAATTACAGAGAGATTTTAATAGAGAGAAAACAAACAAGTGCAATCAAACTTAAAGTATTTTTTTTCTTGCACAGGCGTTCACACAGTGTGTAGCACTATTCATTAGGGTTTCTCTGAAATATGACAGATAGTATATAATATAAAGCAGTGGTTCTCAAACTTTTTCCATCATGCCCTCCTTTGGAAGCAAAAAATAACAATCAAACGCCCCTCGTGTAAAATGATGTAATTTTACCATTTTCAACCATTAACAACATTGGGGAAAGTGAAAAAAACAATATCTAAAACAGGAACATCATGTTTCATGCATCTTACTCATGAGTTACTGATGTGTAAATGAAAAACAGAGATAAAACTTTACTCAAACTGGTAGAGTTTTTAGACACAAGTCTCTCATGCTACACTGACAGTAAACCCAAGAGCAATATAGGCTTTGTCAAATTTTGTTTTAGAACAATGTGTTTTCTTAAGCAGCAGCATCTGTTGTCTGTCCATCAAGTATCTTACATGTCAGTTTGCTTTCTGAATAAATCTTTCTAAACTAAATCTCAATAGCCTTGCTAGTATGAGAGCACTCTTGTTTCCTTATTCCTTCATAAATCAGATACACTTAACTTTAGATGGGAGACACAATACAGTTTATACATGGGGACAATGGCACACACTTTCAGTCATAGTGTTTACGAAACTATTCGTACAAATAAAGTCAGCTAAGCGTTTGAGAAAAAAAACATGACTAATAATTGTACATTTGAATTTAAGATATTTTACCACTTTTTCTGGACGTTTAAGACTAGGTTACAAAACAAACCAACAACGGTTTCTTTTGGTTCTCTTCCAGACATGTGTGATATTAACTGACTCACACACACACACACACACACACACACACACACACACACACACTTCCTGTCTCACCCTGGTATGTGCGTGCTGGGGTCATCTTATTGTAGTCTTCTGACAGGATGAACTCCTGAAAGACAGGAAGTGGGGATAAATGTTCACAATGACTGAAGTTAATGACTAAGGTTTCCAAAAAAATCTATAAATGGCAAACACAAGTGTGTTACTGTGATAAAATTCCAGTATGGACGTACTGCAGGCCTGTGCAATAGCCAGTGAAAAGAAGAACAGCTCTTGGTCTGACAGTGTGCTTTCCTCTGAGGCCACCACCCATACTAAAACAAATCTGGGAACTAGACGTTCTAAGGTTGTTCTGGGATGAAAATCCTAGAAAATGTTCTGTTACTGTCTGACTTTGTGTTGGATGAACAAACAAACAACTCCCACAATGAAATTCTCAAACAACAAAACAAAAACAGTAAAAACTGGACAGTAAAAAATGCTGCATCTTAGAATAGACCGGCCTGTAATGTGCTGTAAAGCACATGCCAGTGTAGTACAGTACAGTAAAACTCTTTGGTTTGGTTTGTCCTTTCTGAGCTACAGTAGAAACATGGCAATGCAACATAGTTGACCTCAGTGGAAAGGGACCCACTCCCTCTGTAGATATAAAGGGCTTATTCTAAGGTAATGAAAACACAACAATTCTTATTTTCAGGTGATTATACACTAATGAAAACATACTTCATTCCATTTTATGTGCTAAAAGGCAGATGACAAATATCCCAAGAGCTTCCTGTCAACATGGCGACAAAAATACAACCTACTGGGATGACATGTATCCTTCAGGTGATAACTACTGAAACAGCAAGAAAAGCAAACAGTCTTCAGTTGAGTGAGGAAAAGAAAGAAAGAAACCCAGGGGGTTGTGTTTGAAGAGGAAGCAGGTTGGTGGTTGGACTTACACAGATGCT
The DNA here is from genome assembly GCF_020085105.1 of Siniperca chuatsi. Classification (NCBI taxonomy): domain Eukaryota; kingdom Metazoa; phylum Chordata; class Actinopteri; order Centrarchiformes; family Sinipercidae; genus Siniperca; species Siniperca chuatsi. The sequence goes on from NC_058053.1 coordinate 22,121,295, forward strand.
TCCAGTATCCATCCCCACGGATAGCCTCCTGGTCTCTGGGTTAAAGGACATACAGGAGCTGGGCGCTGGAGACACAAAGACACACAATAATAGTGATCACTCTGCCTGTGTGTGCATGCATGTTATTGTTATTTTGGGAAATCTTTACAATCTAAATTGCTATTTTTTGCATGTAAATTTGTATTGTTATGGTAATTTCACTGGCACAGTGATTTCTGTTCTGCTGTAGTACATTCTTGACCTTGGAGACAGTTGGAAATCAAATTATAAAGGTAAATTTACTAGCTTTCTTTGAGCTTTCAGCTGCATCTCACAGTCTTCCTCAGTGGATGGAGTTTGCTCAGTTGACCGAAGTTTCATACTTAGGTCACGTAATGACAACTGAGCAAACTCCATCCACTGAGAAAGACCATGAGATAGAATTGAAAGCTCTAGAGAAGCTTTTGAGTGGACCTTGAGTTAAGATTGTCTTGGGCATTGTTTGGAAAATACACCCCAAAACATACTTTATTTATCATTTTCTTGCTACTAATTGGCTGACATACGCTAAAATCAGCTGATAATGTAGGCCTGAGTCATCAGTATGGTTCTAATACTGAATGTGCTTCATTAGTTCAGATTCAACGTGCATCTCTTGAGCTTGATATGTGTCTCCTGTCTGATATAGACCAGGAACATTATTAAATTGTGTCCTCCAGCTATGTCACCGTCTGTGGTGTTGGTGGTGCACTGAAAGGCATTATCTTCAATGTGACAACATTCTCAGCTTCACAATGGCCATACACAGATGGTTTGGTTATTCTGTCCACCGTCTGTGGGCTAATTGCTCAGTGCACAAATCATCTTAAACAGCTTTACTCCTCAGTCAGTGTTGATTTAGGTCACTCAAGCAGAACATGTTTTGTTTTTTTGTTGACAGTCGGCCTTTGCTCGTCTTGTTTATTTGAACAATATTTGATTAAAAATGAAATTAACTCTGATAATGTTTTCTTGTTTATACTGTATTTTTTCCATTGCAATTTCCACATTTAAATATACTTGAATAGCAGCAAAAATGCCAACTGTCAGCAGCTTCAGGACAAAAATATCAGAATCTTTATTTGTCTATAATGACAAAATCAACAAAACCACTGTGAGGTCATCATGCAGAAACAATTGCAGCAACAGTGTTTAAACAGTTACCATATAGATACCAATTATTTATTATAAATAGTAATATACTTTAATTGTTCCTCTTACTCAAAGGCCACAGTATATTTGCTATTTCTTGAAATATTGACTAATATTGTTGTTTTTTGGAAGGTTCAATGTGAGTCAGTACAAACCTCTAAAGAACTTCCTTTCTGTTTGAAACCCTGTTCAGCTGATTTAATGTGGTGAAAATAATCCCAAAACGGAAATACTGTAAATAATTTAGACGCTTCTGTCAACAGTTACCACTTTGGATAACAGGTGCTGCCGCAATTTCCTGGATATGTTGGCTGAGGTTTAGAGAACAAAAAAATAATAAACATGGGACCAAAGTCCCTGCAATTTGACCTCATCTGAAAGTTTCCAGAGAGCACAACAAACATAGCAACTTGTGATGAAGCAACTCAAAGATGCACAGATGCCTTTATATATGAAAAACTTAATGAAGAACTAGAACAAAACTCCATTCAGGAATCAATTAATTCTATATGTTATCAAATTTTAAGTCATTTCAATCAAGATTTTGACTCAATTCTGGCTAAGATAAAAACTGAAAACAAATTTCAATTGGTATATTTGTAAATGAATGTAGTGATTACTGTGTTATCTTTTGCACACTAATTTCAGTTTTTATATCAGTATACTAAAATGTTTAACATATGCAGCCTCTGGTAATGCTATCATAAGCTACAGATCTTGCTGATGGTAGCACAGGATTTCCTTCAGTTGCACAGCTGGAGGGAAACAAGGACAAACAGTGTCACAGACATGCAGCACTGCAGTACTGAAGAAGGGAGAGTAAATGATCCTACAGGAGCTCAAACGCTGAATTTAATTTCAGGAGCAATTAAATTCCACACTTTCATGTCATTCTGAGAAGTGGAGTCTGCGTGATTCATTCTGTTCATCTTGATGAGGAGAGACGCACACACAGAATGAAACACAGAAAAACACAGAGGAAGAGTGACCAAAAACAGGAATGAACAACAGGCCAGTTACAAGAAGTACATGTTATCTGGACAACTTTGCTGACTAAAGTTACATACTCATAAATATTCATGACTTATTCCATTACACTGAACAAGCCATAGTCATTGCCTTTGTTTTAAGATATAGCTTTAAACCGAAAGCCCTTAATCAAACAGTTATAAACAGTATACACACATAAAAAGTTACATTTACACATATAGGCAAAAAGTAAGCAAGAATACTTACATGACATTGTGTGGTAGACACTGGGCCAGTACTGACCGCTGTCTCTCTTCAGCCATACCCGAATCGTCCTGTGGGGTGAAACCATAACATTTTAGCCTCTGCGTTACCAAGAACCCTCATGGAATCTGAGGTGTAATGCTAAATTCTTGATGTATTCTCCAGTCATTCTGGGCTGAAGCGGGCTACAGTTTCTCTTTGAAAGGTTTTCTTTAATCAACACTAACAAGGCAAGACAGTAAACACACCCAACTTCACTTTCTCTTGGTTCAAATCAGAACTAATCAGTGATGGCAATGCTGCACACTTCCCAACTATGTGGGAAATTATCTCCAGGTTCCCCAACGCCAACATTTCTGTGAAAATGGGGAAGTAAGCGACTGTGCTCACATCACTGATCACAAAATGTAACCAGCACTTTCCAGATTTCGCAGCCATTTTTGAAGGACATTAAATTGTTCTCAAATCCTTTCTCTGTTGATGTGGAATGAATACAGGAGGACGTGCAGTTGGGGCTTATTGAAATGCAATGTGATGATACTCTGTATAAAATTCCTGCTGGAGGATGATCGACATTACAGCATGCCACTCCTATTCTGCCTCAGTGACTTTGTGTGCATGCACAGAGAAGTTGCTGTGTTTTCTCTGACCAGAAAATTTGTCCAGTTGTGCACAGTCAGACTATTGTCACCTACGCTGTTGTTTACACTCTCCAAAGTTACCACCAGCAGCTCCCACTGTCAGAGTTCTACAGGGGTTTGGAAAAGGCCAGATTTCCCCAGATGAGGTGCCATGATAAGGATGCTCAGTTTATTTGGCTCTACAAACAAATGTGAGCAAACATATTCTCTTATAACACTGAACAAGAGCAAACTGAGGTCCAAGATGACTGACAGTCACCTCCATGATGTATTCCGAATCTTACAAGACTTAAACCGTATCCGACAGCAATTATCCAGTCCAAGGCCCAACCTCACTGTTCAAATTTAATAGTGATAAAATCATCTTACCACATATTCAAGTGTACAGCACAAAGTGATAAAAACTCAATCATTAAGATAGTCTCTTAAAAAGGTATAATATGTAACAATTCTGCATTAAAATCTCTAAAAATGACTAGACCTATGTTATATATTTTGTTTAGTTGTATACTTACATTATCCCAAATATTTCCAACAATGTTCAAACCCAGAGAAATCCGTAATTTTATTCAAGGTAACAGTGCGTTTCATTTGGTCGCCTGTCAATAGTGTCATATCCCCTTTACCCCCTCTAGTTGCAATAACTTCTGGGGAAACACCAAGGAAACTAAAAAAGAAGGAACATTACATTATGCCAACCTATGCTCTGCTTGATGCCAGTTCTATTGAAGACTATGGGAGATGCATGGAGAGGCACACTAAAACTCAACATATCTATGTCGTATGACCTTTGATGAATAAATTCCTCTACCAAATGAAAGAACACACTTCAGAGAGTACATTACTGACTGATTTTTCCAAATGTGTGCATTTGTTTATTTGCTGTAGGTCTCAAAATAGTATCCAAAAATGATTATAGGCATACTTAAAAGGGCTCATGGCAGTCAAATTAAAATCCTCACCATGGCAAATGAAAAAAAAAAGTAGCAAGTGTATGATGTAGATATGTTGAGTTTTAGTGTGCTTCTCCATGCATCTCCCATAGGCTTCAATTGAACTGCCACCAAGCAGAGCATTTAAGGTTAAAATATGTAATGTTCCTTCTTTTTTAGTTTCTTTGGGAAACACGGGATATGTCACAGAGTGAGGAAGGAAGTCGGTGAATGAGACTAAACGTTACTTGAATAAAACTTTAATACATTACCTCATCTGTGAACATGACTGCCGTGACTCTGCGAGAGTCAGGCTAGATAGATTTTCATGGCAATGGTGGTTTGGTGGTTGTTTAACAGTGAAGACAACAACTCCCATTATCCCACAACAAACTTTATTAACGAATCCCTCACTGAAATGTTCCAGGAGATAGCCATGTGATGATAAGTAGTATACAGCCCTGGATCGTACAGGACATACAACCTTTGAACATGCAGAGGCTCACACCCACCTTCAAGCACTTGCAGATTGTCAATAGACTGGATATACACACTTAGCGGCCAAAGAAAACGCACACACACACACATCCCCAGGCTAGTGTAAAACTGGTAGAGTGAGGGGAGAAAGTACTCTTATTCTAACTGGTGACCCCGTGTGGGGAACTCAACATACGTCAAACACACCAACAACCCAAACTGCACAGAGGAGTACATGGGTTAATTTTTGGTAGCTAGCTAGCAAACGTTAGCCACCATTAAAAATGATCATAGACGACAGTTAAACCTGATAAACTACATTTTTATTGACGTTAATTTACTTGGTCATAGGTTTTTTTTTTAATTTTTTATTATGCGCTCAAATGACTGTGTCTGCTGACACTTTTATTGAAATGTTAGGGAATGTTGTCTTCTACAAACCGCTGGACTGTTTCTACGTACAACGGCTTTGAAATTATTAAGCCAGACGGGGGCATGAGCTCAATCAATGACCGACAGGAGCGGGGACATTGTTGGGGGAAAACAAGGCAGGTGACGGTTATAAATTGGCAAAGCTTAACGTACCTGTCCTCAGACACGCTGATTACGCCGTCTTCCTTGGGAATGATGACCGCCGTGGTCACAACATCTTGGAAAGCCTCGATTTTGCTTAGCAGACATGGCTTCCGAGCCTGCGGTTGGGGATGAATTTCGGCCGCCATGGGTTGGTGGTGCACAAACCTCCGTCTACGGTTCTGGCTCCGGGAAACATAACCCACCCCGGTCTGACAGTGAAGCGTCGGCTAGGAGCTGCTAGCTAGCTGTCAGCAGGTAGCACACGGTGTTGTCACGGCTGCCAGAGATGCTGTCAGTCAGCTGACAACACACACACACATACACACACACACACACACATACACACACTCGCCCGCGCCTACAGCCAGAACCAAGCACTTCCTCTGAACAAAATAAGACTTCCGGTAGAATTTTTATATTTATATTTTCAAAATAAAAGCGTCATCTCTGAAACTCAAACATTTTTTTAAACAAATATTTACTTGTGGTCTGGTACAACATTCGGCATACAAACTTAGGTTTTGTGGTAGTACAAAATACAAAAAAAAAAACCCCAACTAAATCTGAGCAGATTTCAGTAATAACATTTAAAAGTGTGATGCAGTAGAATCTCAAAAGAACAATGTAATTAAATAGCACCTCATTATTAAACTTATCATAATAATACCACTTTTTAATAAGACACCCTTTATAAAGGGTTTATAAGCTACAATCAATGGCTTTATTAAAGAGGTACTCCAGTGATTTAGTATTGCACTCACAAAGCACACTTTTTAAAAAAGGCCTAGGCCCTAGTATGTGTAAAGTTTTAAAAACATTTGATCTTACATTTTCTATAATGAAACTTGACCACTGTCATTAGATCCTCCCTTTCTAGTAAATGCCCAAGTCATCCAGACTCCACATCCTCAGGCTTCCTGTTAGAAATTTGTTATCCCTCCAGACCAAATACAAATACATTATACAGCTGTTTTGACAGGCTGAGTAGAAATAACTATAATGAATTTAATGTGTAGAATCAATGGATTGCCCTTTTAATAGTTAATAAATAATTTCCTAATACTTTATAGATATGTTAAAAGCCATTAAAAAGAACAACTTTTGGGTTACCAGGTTGTGGAAAATCCTCCTCCAGCATGACACTTGCTTTGTCTTTTTAGCTAGCTCTTTACTAGGACTCCTCAAATGGACCACTTGCCTTCTGAAAAAGGGCTGTGGGGCATCTGGACCAAAATCCATTTATTAACAACTTATCAACATTTACAACTGCAGACTTGATGGGTTATTGTATTATTACTTAACAGAAACAAACGGTCATAACATTACAAAGATATTTGTATTGAAACAGCACACACTGATGAGATTTTATTCAAACAACATGATGAGAATTTTCTCACTTTAAAATGGAATGAAAATACCTCCCACCATGGACATTTCACCTCTACTGCACTGTTCTTTCTACATTTTTACTATTTTAAGTGTTGATGGTGGATTTACATCTAGCCAAACTCAATGTATAGCCTAAAACACAGAATAGCAGCAATGACTGACAAACTGCACAGTTCCCAACTTACTGTATTCAATACAATGAATACGATAATGCAGCCTCTAAGTTTATGTGCTTTCATGTTGAAGGCACATAACCTGAAGTCTTTTTTTGTTTATTATTCTTGGAAGCTTTACACATTTCACTGACGGACCAAGGCAGTAATCAAGGCTCCTTGACAGCAAAAAAATCACACTTCCGGTTATGACTTTCATAGTAAAACCCTTACTGACAATCTTGAATGTTTTGGTAATGTTTTTGATCAAAACAAAGTATCATCGTAAAACAACTATTTAATACTTAGTAACTATTAGAGTGTTTAAATGTTGTGTGTTAACATCAACAAACTCAACAATGTGACACATCATATGAAAACACTTCTAGTACCTCTTGTAGGACGTTTACAAAAAGTCGTGAAACACAAAGACAATTATTTCCGGTCACAAATTTGTCTGGACTTCAGAATAAATGTCTAAAACTAGCAAGGTAAGTAAAAGCACGCTGTGAGAAAAACTATGAATTTCCATGAAGTTTAAGGTCAAATTTTTTGGAGCGACAATAGTAGTAAAAAATATTATTATTATTATTATTATTATTATTATTATGAGAGTAGAACAACTTTAAAATTGTTACATTTGTAACATGTTTGAAACAAATTTGTAAACACATAAAACAAGTGCAAATTGAAAAAAACCTTTTTATTTTTTGCAAATTTAACAAGACAAAAATGAAAACATAAAGTAGTTCAAATAATACAGATAAAATTACTTATATTGAAGAAAGTACTCATTATACAGAATGGCCCATTTCCGAGGGTTATGTTACTCTTTATATCAGGCTGACTACTTTATATGCCGTTGGGTAGTTTAACCGATATCAATGCATCATATATAATAAGATGATCATATGTTTTGTAAGTAAAATCTTAATATGCAAAGTTACTAGTAACCATTGTTAAATAAATTTGTTGGAGTATTTCAAATTTGTACTTGAGTAAAATACTTGAGTAAATTTGGACTAAGTTACTTAGTTACTTTACTTTGCACCACTAACTCTCACTGCATACCAATCAGTTGGTTCACACTAGCAATAAATGTCAATACAACTGGCAAGGCAAGTCAAGGCAAGTTTATTTGTATAGCACATTTCAACAACAAGGCTATTCAAAGTGCTTTACATAAAACATAAAAGCAACACAGGGCAATATAAAAAGACATTTTAAAAACACTTAAAAAGAGTTAAATAGAAAATAAAAACAAGAAAAAACAGGACTGGTGTGCAATTTTGCCCCCTAGATCATATTACACTATCCACGTAAATAATTTTATTCTGAAAAAAGTGTCAGTGACACACCGGAAAATGAACTGCTGTGTGTGTGATGCTTCAGAGAACTCTGTCAAACAAGAGGCAATAGACCGTCCTCCTCTTTGCTATCGCCTGCCACCGGATGGTTTCCTTTTATTTTTGCGGAAGTGATGATATTTTCCAAGGAGCTACATTATGTAAATTGTATTGCACAATCGTACACGTCTAGCTGAGTGTCATGTGGCATTGAGAGTGGACCCTCTAATCAGCCAGGATTATGTGTAGCCAAATGAAGATCAATTGAAATAATTCTTAAGTGTGTGGTAAATTAGTTAAGATCTCACATAACTACATGTTTGTGTGAAGCCAAAACTGATAGGAAGCAACACCAGAAGTCTGCCTACTAGTTATATATATAACTAAATATCACTTATTAAACCTCTTTTCAGAATGTTTTAATTTCTTATCTTTAGCTAAGTATGTAGTTTATTGCACAAATGGGAAACAAAGACAAAGTATAGCCATTTTAGAGCTGCAGGGCGTGTGAGTGCGTGCGCGCGCATGTCAATCCCTTGCAGCGACTATTCAGCTAAACCTGTCTTCCTTCAGATCGTTTTGCAGAGAGGGCTGTCTTTATTTGGTCATCACATGAAAACCAAGTGCCATAGTGTCAGCGAGTCGATTCTGTGTACCCTGGGTGCATTCCTGGGTTAATATTTCACTGCTTGATGTTTGATATTGTCTATCTTTGCCTTCAGTTTTCTCTCTATAGTCTTCAGGGGTTGTCTCTCCTCTCACAGTAGCCCACGCCCGTGCATAGGATGAAGTAAATGTTGATTATGTAATCAGCTCTCAGGGCAGACACAGGCCAATTCTTAAATAATATGTGCTCAAACAACTACGGTAATGCTCCGAAAAAGAGCGCGTTGCCACATATATTGCATTCTTAAACACATACTGCTACAGAATATTTTCCTCGCATTCCTGCCTCTCGGGCAAGCAAGCATGCGCATGAGACGCTCAGCTTTGCCCTAATTTGGATATGGTAATGAGTGGCTTCAGACAGCCAATGAGGAGCGAGTATCCGTACACGTGACGCTGAAATACCGCTTGGGAGGCGGGGTCAAGCGCGGAGCTTAGGTTAAAACCAGTGGACAAGCCACAGCGCATTCAGTGTAGGGAGAAGCAGGGACTCACTATGAGGGGGAACTTTGTTACTATGAAACTTAGGAATATTTGCAAAATATTGTAAAAATTATCAAAATCCCTCGTGAATCAATAACCTGCCCCTAGGGTTTGAGGTTTTTAGTTTAGTTTGCCCGGAAAGGGCTTCAACACTCACTATTCTTACACTTTTTTGAAAGAATGTGTGAGACAGACAGTTAGCCAGCTAGCTAGCTAGCTGAGAGGTGATACAGGCGGCAGGAGAACAAAAGATTTTTTTGCGTTTTGGCCGGTTGTACTGACACCAAGTCCATGCAGAACGTGTCATTACCATCACAATGCCCGTTTTACTTTTTCTGATAGACACGTCCGCTTCAATGAACCAGCGCACCCATCTGGGCACTACCTATCTGGACATAGCAAAAGGCGCTGTTGAGACTTTTATGAAGGTACTGTAACCACGGGACACATTAATATTGGGAGATCCCGAGCGGGATTGCGGTTCGGATCATCATTGTACTATTGCAAGCTCGCCTGTCAAACCTGATCTCTCCGATAACCGTAAATAATTCTCTACTATTTCCACAGCTCAGAGGGAGAGATCCGGCGAGCCGAGGGGACCGGTATATGTTGGTAAATTTTGAAGACGTTCCGTTTGGGATAAAGGTAGAGTTTGTTTTCGGGTCATGTCCAGCTTTACATTGCGCAGATTCACTGTCCCTCCATCGCTCCACCACGTTGTGATCACTACATCAATTGTGTAGAGAAAATCTTCAGGAGGAGCTTTCATACCCCTTTTAAAACATGGCCGACATTTTGTTTCAATGTGAGCAGCAAGGAACTCTGGGTGTTATTTATACAGCGAGGTGATATCTGGGGGGAGGAGGAGGAGGAAGGGGTGACAGACTAGCTTACTTTACTTGTTTAGACCAAATTGCCGCTTTAGTCACGGCACACATTTCGACTTTACCACTTTATAATTTATGATCCCAGGCCAGGCACTAGCCTGGTAGAAACGGATCGAGGTCTTGGCTGCAGTGCTGTCAAATTATTGGCTGATAGAGAGGAAGCGACCTATATGTATGTTTATCACTTCTGAATTATAATAAAAACATTCAAATTAACCACTGACTTCTGTAGAAGTTGCTTGGTGTTCACAACAGTGGGGTAATTATCTGGCTTTGTGTGTGTTATTAACCAAATGTTTTGTTGTTTCTTTTTAGGCTGGATGGAAAGAGAGCCATGCCACATTCATGACAGAGTTGAGGAACCTCCAAGCAAACGGACTCACAGCTATTGGCCAGTCCTTGAGGACCGCTTTTGATTTACTCAATCTCAATAGATTAGTGACTGGGATAGACAACTATGGACAGGTATGTAGTACTGAAGAGGCAGAGAGGAAATCAGGTTTATTAAGTGTTATGACAATATGCCCCCACAGACCCCCTTCACCCACCTCTATCCCCAGTCTTACAAGCATCAACCACCTGCATACTGTGACCCCGCACACTTTCAGTCATGTGCTCATGACACAAACATAACAGCAACAAGGTAAAAAAGACAGGAACAACTTTATTTTTTCTCCTCAGTAACTGTTATTGATTTCACTATTGATTTGGTGACTTTAGTTTGTTACATACTGCCACTATGCTCTAAATAATGGATAGCGTCATGCTAATATTTTTAGAAGTATAGAGATTAGAGCTGTAAATTAGCTTTGAAACAAACCCTAGAAGTGCATGATGTATTTAAAATTTGAGGATCTCTTACAGCCTTAGAGGCATAAATAGTTAATGAAGTCTGCACAGATATGCACCCAAGTTGGTATTTTATTAGGTACACCTACCTAAACCTAATGCATTCTTATACAAGAGATCTGCTTCAGATTCTACCTTTTTAGAAGGGTTAAAATGTTCATTTTGTTGAAACGCTTTTAAAGAGGTGTTGATTCAACTTAATGGTCAATTTGGAGGTGAACTGTATTGTGTTATCCTGAGAGGTGTTTCTAATATTTAGTATACCCTCATTGACATAAATGAGGCGGACAGAATATTTGAAACACCTCTCAGTAATGGTACAGCTTCTGAAATGACCATAAAGGTGAATCAACACCTCTGAAACAGTTTCAACAAAAATTTTACATTGCAACCTTCATAAAGGTATGATTTATTGATGGGCCTTTGTTTAGACGCCCTAATGTTTTGCCCGATAGACCTAAAGAAAATGGTAACTAAATGGAGTTTATTGGTTACCTAAGGACCTTTTAAACTTTCTTGGTGAGTTTAAATTCCATGGTCATCCGTGCCTTGATAAGCATATTCTCAAGCTTTTTGTAAAAGACACTTTTTCCATTTTTCTGGAATGGTCTTTTGTGTTACTGATGCTGAAATTTTGACAGATTTGTAAAGTTCTGCAACTAGGATTGTTTTTTCTATTCAAGTAAACAGCAAACGTAGGGCTTTATCTCACAAGAATGTCTTTGAATAATTTAAATATTCTGATCTCAAGGTCATGAATGTTAGGAGATTCAAGAAAAGGCTTTACAATGTGAGATTGCAAGCTAAAGAAGAAGTGCACTTTAAACTAGAAGTCATAGATGTTATTTCCATTGTGTTCCACAACTCTGTTTTAATTTGTGAATTTGAAACAAGTCTCTCCTTCAGCTAAACAGCAGAGTAGGCCTGATTCACAGCTGGAAGCCTGCATTCACATAAAAGTAATTGGGACTGAATATAGCAAACAAATATTTGTTAAATCCACAAAGTCTGCAACCAATTCAATATTACTGGCCCAGTTCCAAAAAGTGCCGCCTAATGACATCACCAGTTTAAGTCTGTGGTCAAATTTCCAGTTTAGGGAGTTAGTTGGTGAAAGTAAAGCTGTGTGAGAAAGGGTGTGATAGATAGAGATTGTGGTTACAGTTTTAGAGTGCTAATCTCATGTCAGCCTAGTGATATATATCTGCAACAGATGACAAAGTCTTTTGTCATGCTACTTACCATGTAGTGTAACACAAAATGACCAGAGTGGCTCTATCCTGATTTAGTTTCATTAGAAAGAAAACAACAACTGCAGAAAACAGCTCACATCGCCCTGTAAGATTTTCCTGTCTTCTGTCCAGTGTCTGGAAATGAGTTGCAGTTTTCTACCAGGGAAACGGAATAGTCATTATTAACACTAACTTTAAAGTCTAGTCCACACCCAGTTTGACTGGTAGGTGAGTCTGCACGCTTGTGGTTGATGTAGAATTTGGACGTCTGTTTTCCAGCGTGGAGGTAAGTCGGGAGGGAGGGGGCAATAGTGAATATTTAAACTAGCATTTCCTGACTCACAAATGGAAGATCCCTACCATCCCGGGTAATGCATACATACAGCATACATAATACATGTCAGACACTCTCGGGGAGTTTGAATGTCAAATGCCAACCACGCTGTCAGGCTGGCAGAAACGATATGGACACAGACACATGCCTGTGAACACAAACTGCTGAGGGCAAGGTTACTGTGTCCTGCACCGGTCTGACCTCTAATGACAGGTTGACATTATTTATAATTTAATGACCTGTTCTGTCCTCTGTACCTTTTTCAGAACTGAAAGGTCAGTTTCAAAATCCTCACATTTGACAAGATAGACCCAGCAAATGTTTTGCATTTTTGTTTAACAAATGACATAAGCAATCAATTCATAAAAATGTTTGTCAAATAATTTAAACACTATTGATTAATTGTTTTTGGTACTACACTGGTGCGTCACATCTTTTGTCAGCTGTTATCTGTTGTATTTTTTTGTTTCCTTTTTAAAGTGAAGCTTAACCAGTTTGCCACAAAGGATTTTTTAAGGGAAGTGGAACAAGTGCGCTTCCGCATACAATTTGTTTATTGAGCAGATTATTGGGTTAATGTTTGAAACAAAGAGTCACATTCACACTAATATTGATATTGGGGAAACCCTATACTGTCTTTTATCAGTACCCATAGTCATTTGATTTAAGCAGGACATGGGGTGCAGATGTTAAGTGATAAACCTAATTTCCTCTGAACTCAGACAAAATTATCTGAAAGTCTGTCATGTCAAGTTTACGTGCAGAAAAGCGGTCAGGCCGAACCTTTTCAGGTGCGGCTCTTTTCTTTGAGCAGTCAAAAGTGGCAAAGGTTTCATCAGCACTCTGATGACTACACACACTTTTTGTCTGTGTTTTTCTGTCTCAATTAGCTTCAACAGCTGTGAATCAAAGCCAAACCAAAGTGATGCAGTAGCTTGAGCTTGGTTGGCTTTGTATTTGAATACCGTCCGCTTTTCTTTCCAATTTAATTAATAAAGAAAAGTCGACTTTGATTTTTCATCCTCATGTTTCTAAGTGCTCGAGGTGTAAGACGTTCAGTGGGGGAGAGAGCTAGAGAGGGAGAAGACAAAGGGGAGTAAAGCTGTGGGGGAGTTAATATTGCCCTGGAGTGCTTCTCTCTACAGTAACAAAGAGCCCTCCAGGTTGCCAGGCATCTGAGATGACTCTCCCCCTGGGGGATGAAGAGGAGTATGGAGGTAGAGAGGGAGCCAGCCAGCGGGTAATCCTGACACTGATTACCGTTTCATTAAGAGAGGACAGGAAAGGATGAGTGAGGAAATTATATGACCAGTGATGTTTGGTTGTAAGTTAACATGTCAGCGGGGGTGATAAACAGGGCTCTAATGGATCTCGTTCAGTCTGGCATTGCGTTGGCAGACCAGAGATCCTGCTGTTTCAGATGGACTTGACTGTAGCTGACTACATAGACAGCCTGTTTATGAAGTCAGCTACAAATGATTGGGGCTGCAATTACTGGTTATTTTCATCATCTATTTATGTGTTGATTATTGACTGGTTAAGAATTTGGTCTGTAACATGTCAGAAATTACATAAAAAATGCCTGTCGCAATTTCCTTAAGCCCAAGGTGATGTCATCAAATGTCAAATAACCCAAAGGTAAAGTTATTCAGTTTGCGTAGCTGTAACCAGAAAATGTGAAATTTGACTTAAACAATGAATCGATTATCAAAATAGTTTAGTAGTATTATTTTTCCGTTGATCGATTAATCAGCTTATTGTTTCAGCTCTACACATGATAATACCCTGACCTGTCAGACTGTAGTGGACAAGTTTACAGGCTGCTGTTCTGTATCATCAGCATGGACTGATGTGATATCCCGTAATCTAATTTTAATAGCTGTATTTGTTTTTTTTTTTATCCCCCATATGATCATCACCTAATTGCATAGCAACAGTAAAAGCTAAGTGCGCTGATGTGACATGAATTAAATCATCACTCGTCTGGCAAGTTAGCCTCATCGCCATCTCATTAGCATGCTAAGAAAGTGCTTGATATCATAACGGGATTTTGGGGAGGACAAAAAATGGCCAGGTTGTCATGGATACCTACAGTACAGTGGATCTTGGTGGTATCCTGCTCTGTTTACTTTGGGCTGTCTGTGAAACTGGACAGATCCATCATTCACCAGAAACCACAGCCTACAGGTAGAGTCCAAACTGAGTGGATCCACATCCATTAATAATTGCACCGCTGTCAAAACAGGATGGCCTTTATGAAGTCTCTGTATGACTCTGCAATGAGGTTCAGTGTGCTGACTGTTTGCTGACAGGATTTGTCTGGCGGCATTCAGGTTTTACACTGTTAACTCACAAAGTTATTCTTTGGCCTCTGTGGATATCCCACAGGGCCGATGCATAGTGATAAATGCAGTGCTGCTCCAGTTTCATTTTATCAGCGTGGAGTGCTGGTGTCATGAAATATTGTGGGGTCTTGCAGAAAAAAGGTTTCGCACAGATCCTCAGGTAATGTACTCTGCCATTGTGGAGGACAGAGTGAACATACACTGCAGATACACACTAATACTGGTCTCAGGTGTATAGATATAGTCACTCTGTACTAAAGACTACTTTTACTGTTCCTTCTCATTATTCCCTTAAATTAAGGTTCTCTCTTTCACACACCCACTCACTTAAAATAGATCCCTTGTAAGTCATCTATATAATGATACGTTATCTGTGCTCATTTATGCCTCAGACCTTCAAGTGTTATAAATATACAGCTGCTAAATTCCAATATGAATTTTGCTCTTGGCTTCTATAAATGCACTTAACCCTTTTTTAGTTTGACACATTACTTTTGTCTGCTCTTGTGGTTTAGTTTTTTAATTTATTGTGAATATGTCTTTATTTACTCTTCACAGGGAAGGAATCCCTTTTTCCTTGAACCGTCCATCATAATCGCCATCAGTGACGGCAACAAGTTGACCAGCAGTGGCGGAGTCCAAGATGAGGTCAGCCAAAATCTCCACAGAGGCGAGGGGTCCCGGCCAATCAGGACTGCTTCCTGCTTGGTTGGATGACAACTCAGGAGCCTGTCTGATCACACAACCATGCAGACAATGTTCACTTTAACACAAGCATCTATTACTTCATCAAACCATTCCCTATTATCTGTCTCTCTGGAAGCTAAAATTAAATTCACAGAACTGACCTGACAAAGTATTTTTAATAGTTAAGATTATCATCCCATGACTATGTAAAGCAAAACAGTCCGACCATATTGTCCACTCATAGCATCATCTGTCTTACTGTAAGCTTCCACTAACTTAAATATCATTTAAGTTTAATTTCAATGTCACATTGTGATAAGGGTTGCAACTAACAATATTTTATTATCGATTAATCTGCCAATTATTTTCTCAATTAGTCATTTGATTTGAAGTGTCAGAAAATTGTAAAGAAAATACCCCTCACAACTTCCCAAAGCCAAAGTTGACACATTTGTTTGTTTTATGTGACCAACAGTCAAAAACCAAAAGATATTCAATTTACTATCATAAAAGATTAAGAAAACCAGCAGATTTTCATATTTGAGAACCCACAGTGACTCAAATAATTATTTTTATCATTAATTATTCTGCCTATGTTTTGACTAATTGATGAATCCCTTGGTCTTTAAAATGTTAGAAAATAGTGTAAAAAGGCCCATCACAATTTCCCATAAATTCATAGTCATCTCTGCCATTCATGTTGAATATTTCTGCTGCTGCTCCCTGTGAGATTGAGAGAACTCTATTAAGCCATGTAGTCAGCTTTGTAGCTCAAGAAGCAAAACTTGTGGAGGTCAAACACATACAATTGAAATCCTTGATTCTGCAGCCACAGTCTAATTTATGGCTTCTGTGATAATTCCAGGCTTTTGCTTGTTCAGACTGGGCACAAGTTACCAAGTGACGCTTGGTGGAGAAGTTTGACTTTACAGTTACAGCTCTTCTAATAGTTATTTAAAAGTCTGGGCTGCCTAAGAAATGTCTGAAAAGAAAATGTATAAGAAAATCAGAATCTGTATATGCGGAGCAGTATGATGGAGAGAAACCTGTTACTGTGATAGGATGATGCATCAACACTATGACATCTTTAACAGCTGTCAGTTTGCAGTGGGTGTCTGTTTAAATGTTTTTAGAGTTAATTGTTATTGTTTATGACCAGATTTAGATCTGCTTTTGTATACTTGATGACAACCCAGACAATTCCCATAACAATCTTGCTCATTGATTTTCAACACTCACACATTGTTTCGAGTTAAGATTCATGGTTCATTTTGTCATTGACACTCAATCCTCTGTTTCTCTCCTTCACCGTCCAGCTCCATCTGCCTCTGACCACTCCGCTGCCTGGTAGCGAGTTGACCAAGGAGCCCTTCCGCTGGGACCAGCGTCTGTTTGCTCTGGTGCTACGCATCCCCGGCAACGCTTCGGTGGAGCCCGAACCCCTCGGTGGCGTCCCACCTGACGATTCTCCAATCACCCCCATGTGTGAGGTCACTGGAGGTAGGCGGACTGAGTACAAGCTGGTGTTTGGTTAATGTTTAATATGTGTTTGAAGAGTGCATTGCTTAAAGGGGCACTCCGATTATACACATAGTCAGTTTACGCGTCATGAGGAGTACTACTCGGCCTGTGAAAATAGTTAGTGTAATGTCTTCTGGAGGAGCTTTGTCAAGCCTGAGAAAATATCAGGGTTATCTTGTGTTAGGCTTTAGACTTAGACAAATATTTGACAGACAAACAAAGTTATAAACTGGGGGAATGGAGTTTGAAAGATAAGGGCATTTAAAAGGCAAGTAAGGTTTAATGAAAGATGCTATTAAGTTGCATTATGGGAAGTGTAGGATCCAGTGATCACTATGGGCGGTTTCTCGATTTTGACCATGCTTTCTTTAATCTGTCTCTTACAAGTCTCCAGACTTTATGGAAGTACAATAGTAAATCAGTAGAGTATTGTTTTTTTAAAATATAGTGAAACCCTTATGGAATTTATCCTGAGCATCCTTTGAGTGAGTTTATTACTTGGTGTCTCCAAACAAAGAGGGATATTTTGACATTGTCTTAATTGCTGCAGTTAAGTTGGTGATAATAATCTTTTTTTTTTCTTATTGTATTATAAATACAAATATGCCCAGCCCGCATAAGCCTACAAGACACAACAAATTGATATAAACCAGATCCAGCATGTAGCCCATACTTTTTCAAATAACTGTTTGCAAACAGTCCAAAAATTAAGAAAGCCAATTATGTAATTTACATAATTGGATTTAAAGGACTTTGGGTCTGCAGCATTTATAAATTATTAATGAAGTATATGTAATTGTAACCTGCAAGAGAAATAAAAGTAAAGACCACATAGTCATTCTTACCTTCTTTTTCAAGCATTATAGACAGTTCCTAACGTAAAGACATCACAGTTAATTCAGTCTTGGATCATCTGTACACAGAGTATTTATGTGATTTGTTATTGTTCACAAAGTATCATAATGTATTTTATTGTGTGCAGCCAATTATTTGTAAATGGATGTCATTATAACCTTATTTTGAAAAAAAAAAAAAAACATCATAGACATATTCCTCTTGGGAGTGACATAAGCCTAATTTCTACAGCAGAGCCTGGTGGAACATGCTGGGACAAGCTCAAAGTATTTATAACACCAGATCAAAATAGCTATTTGTTAAATGCATTCCATAGCACAGCTGATGAATCATCTCTGTTAATACAAAGAAAGAGGAGAATAATGGGTGTGGGGGTTTTTTTGAGGGAAAGAACTTAATGATAGACAGAAAGCTTGCCTTGACAGCTGACTCCTGTAAAGGGACAGCCCTAAGCTCTGTCTCAGCACCGTCTTGCTCAACATTCAGAGTTACTTGTGTTTACAGGTTTGCCAGTGGGAGGTGAACAACCCAGTACAAACACAGTATGCTCTTGTTTTAACCAATGAGCAAGTGTGCTGGAGCCATTGTGGAGGGGTTAAGTGCTTTGCTCAAGTGCACTTCACACTTATAGAAGTAGACTTTCATCCCTCCTGTCTCCAGTCCTCATGCTGCCCGGTTGTGGAAGCAGCTGGCAGGAGGACTAGACTAGAATGATGCTGATGGCAGGTTAAGATTAACACACACACACACACACACACACACACACACAGAGGGAGCAGAGCACACCAAAGCTCTGTGTAGCAGTCAGTGGTGCTGAATGCAGAACATGACACAGCTCCATTGTCAGTGACAGTCTACAGTACATGCTGCCTGTCCATTACTGCTGATGGCAGACCTGACACAAAGCCATGGCCTATTGAAATGAGTGAGTGAATGGGTGCATAACAAGGTCATTAGAGGTGAAGTTGGAGGCAGTAAATGGCCAGAAGGCTGAATTAGACTAATCGGTTGTCGCTTTGTAAAACAGTGTGTCTGATTTATGTCACCTTTGCTGCCCTGTGACTGATGCTGTGACAAATAAACTAGAGCAGCTTCAGAGCTACATTTCATGCAAATGTACCTTTTTGAATTCCTGTAACATCTAGTAAGTGTAAAGGACTGATACGGCCCCATAAAGATGAGTACCGTGTTAAGTAGAGAGCACTTGAAATTGCACTGTTCCTATAGTCAGGCACTGCAGTGTTTTAAATTCAACTAAGAGCACTCTACATTCAAATAGTATCATGTGTTTTTTACACAGGAGAATTATATATTATAGTATAAATTCATGGTTAGGTTTGAGTTCTGAAAGCTGGCACCATTTTGGAGCAGGTTTTAAGTTGGTAAAACAATCAGATTTGTTAAGTCTTGAATCTTTTATCTTCTCTCACAAGAAAAGCAACATGCAAAACATTTAGGTAGTTATTTATATAAATAATATGGCTGGATATTGGCACTGATCTTCCTCAGAAAGTCCTGATTTGATTAATTTTTGGTCGATTTGACATTTATCTTGTTATTTATCTGATGTACCTGACTCTCAGCCGAATCAAAGAGCTTCTCATAATTAGTCCTTGAAACTTCAATTTCTTTTTATTCCACAAGCAAGTAGCTATCGCATACATGACTTTTTCGCAAAAATAACCTTTTTGTCCACGCTGTAATAACATGATTTCCACAATGTGGACATCTTACACATCATGTAGCCCTCACTGCACCATTGAGGAATGATGAGGAACCACAGTCTACAGATAACATTCAATGCAACTGTACAAATATTCACTGAGTAAAGGCAGAGATGCAAAGATCAGTCTTTGGATTTCAAAGAATTGATATTGGGTCATTCAACTGAAAATACCTTTTTACCCAGTACTACTAAATGGAGAATATGTAATCTGTCTTTTGAAACTTGAGTTTTAGTTGTTTGAATGTTAATCTTTGAGTTTTAGTTAAAAAAAGAAAAGTAAGATATTAATAAAGCTGCATTAATTAACATTGTCTATAACTATAATTAGCTCTGACATGTAATGTGAAAGTGGTCGCTCATTGTGACAAACCCACAGAGAATTATCACCCATCTATGTAGTACCCCTCAGCTCCATGGAGCCTTCCAGCCTCTTTTAGCTCAGTATTATGCTTTTATGGCTCATTTACTGTGCGATTCGGCCTTAACTGTTCCAGCAGCAGCAGGCAGCTGTTTTCAGCAAACAAGCTCTGATAAACCCACTGTACATCACCTGCTCAGCACCAAATGGCAAACAGACAAAGTTAGTGAAGCTGGTGAAGAAGTTGGAACATTCAGCAGCTAAAGAGCCAGATATTTTTCTCAGGTGTTGGTGGAGCTAAAAAGAGAGTGAATATATTAATATAAATTTGATTCCAAATGAATGAAAATGTTTATCCAGGTGTGATGAATGTGTTCACATGGCAATGTTAACATGTTAACACATTCACTAGGACTTCAACTTTGACAATATGAGAAATGTTGTTCTTTCAGCTTGTTCTACTGCCCCCTAGTGGCCCAAAACATGAATTAATGCAGCCTTAAAACTGTTGAAAGCTAAACCTAAATAGATTTTAAAAGATTCAGCCATAATAGGTGGATTCAATACTTCATTCATATTCAGTTAAAAGCTACTGAACTCAAATCCTAGAACATGTCTATATTGTGTGTGACTGTGTGTTGCAGGACGTTCCTACAGCGTTTTCTCTCAGCGTATGTTGAATCAGTGTCTGGAGTCTCTGGTGCAGAAAATCCAGAGTGGAGTGGTGATAAACTTTGAGAAGACTGGGCCCGACCCTCCTCCTTTAGAGGGTAAGAGACACATTTGTTTATCTAAATGAAATTTGTTCCTGACTCTATTTCTAAAAGAACTTTTTGACAACTGCTGCACTGCATCTGTTTGATTAGTAGAGAATCTCTTTGCTCTCTGCAACCTGCTGTTTTATTTTTTATCCTCTCTGAGCTTTTCTTTACTGCTCTTTATAAACATCTGGTGGATGCCACTGTTTAAACCCCTACTGCCTACACACTGTTACAGTTTATCAAAATCATTTTGTTGTTTTCATACCTCACAAGCACCTCCTTGTCTTTAACTGCTGATGGTTATTTTACCTGTGAAGTGAGCTCCCCCTGTACTGTGTCTGTCCAGACGCTCCAGCTGAGGCGTTGAAGTCCGGTCCACAGCCTTGGCATTGTTGTCACAAGCTGATCTATGTACGACCCAACCCTAAAACTGGTGTCCCCATTGGTCACTGGCCCATCCCTGAGGCCTTCTGGCCAGACCAGAACTCCCCTACACTGGTAAGAAAAACTTGGAAGAATCAACAAAAATATTTTACATTTTTATGGTTTGACCATGCACCTTTTTATAATACTACAGTATATAAGGCCTCTGTTAAATTTCTTGCATTCATATCCTGGACATTTAGCTGACAGTTTTACTCATGACCTAGGTCCCAGAGCAAGAGCAGAATACAAAACTTCACAATGATTATCTTTACATCAAATTTTTTTTCAAATGTTTGTGTCCCAAAGAGATACCATATATAATAAAGATGCAATAAGGGAAAAGAGACAGGCATAAAAAGTATATTTGTTTGTTCACATGGACACTCAACATTAAAATATCAGTTCCTATAATAATAATGATGATGATGATGATAATAATGATAATGATAATAATAATGATAATAATAATGTAACAAAAAGGGTAGCAGTGAAGGTCATTTATGGCACAATATAACAAAGGTACAGCATGGGCACAAGTGACTAAATGTTCCATTTCATCAGGTGTATAGACGGTCGAATACAGGATTTCAATGCCAATTATTCACAATTAACTTTTTTTTTTTTATATATATATATATATATATATATATATATATATATATATATAATTTTATATATTATATTATAATTGTCTTTTCATTGTGAATTTCTTTACATTTCCATATCGTAAACAGTAAAAACAATGGATGAAAGGTTGTTTTCTAAGACTTTTATCTTCAAAATGACATGAACAAAACAGAAACCACAGTGTCATATGTTCATATGTTCTATCAAAACAAGCACTCTTATTTTTCATGTAAATATTTTTTGAGAAAGTGACATCAATGTCAACACACACAATAAAACGTGCCTGTGTGTCCTGGATCACTTGTTCATATTTGCAGGTTTACAGGCAAGTACAGTATGTTAGCCATATATACATATATAAATCAGCTATACGATTGGAAGTTAAATATCAGCTGATAAATATTGATAAACCTATAATCAACTTATCCTGGGTTCAGATGGGAGATAAAGTATACAGTTTTTTGCAGACAAGCTAAAAAGTGCATTAGTCTGTATCCATTATGATGATTTTTACAGTGCAGAATGTTAATGTGACTTAACATTGACAATAACAGTGTTTACCTGTCCCTCTGTGCACCACCCAGCCCCCCCGCTCAGCCCACCCCCACGTTCGCTTCTCCTGTCTGGACGCAGAGCCCATGGTGATAGACAAGGTCCCCTTCGACAAGTATGAGCTGGAGCCTTCGCCTCTAACGCAGTACATTTTGGAGAGGAAGTCCCCGCACACCTGCTGGCAGGTACAGCACCATCTCAAACACAAAACAAAATAACAAACACTTTGTGAGAAAGGACTTCAACATTAAATCTGAAATCCATAATGTTTTAAACATCTGCACCTGGTGGTTTGATGATAATTTCATTCCGTCACATAGCTGGATACTAACAGTGATGTAATAAATGCAACATGAGTGACTTCTGACAGAACGGCTGTGATAAACTGTACATGCTAACATGTTAAATGATGCATACTAAATATTTGCAAGTAAAGATAATGTTTTTATGCTAACATATAAAATGTTACAGGCTACACTGCAGCATGTTTACATCCAGGAGTTTTTATGCATGTTAACATGCAATATGCTATACTAACATGCTAATGTTAGCACAACAGCAGCTCAAATAACAGCTTGGTTTAAGTACATCTGAGGCTGAGAAAGTCCAGCTTAGACTGATGAAAGAGGATAAACCCTTTTTGGTTTAGGTATTATGGTCTTTCCACTGCTGCCACCCTCAGACTAAATTTTACATCTTTTTCCCCACTAGTAATAAGGGTCGGAAAATGGTTGTCCGTCCATATTTCATTCATTCTTTAGCCTCTCTGTAAACTTTATTCCACAATATTCCACTTTTGTTTGCTGGTTGAAGAGTTCTAATGTCACCACACATTCATTTTTTTTTTTTAAATTAACAAACATTAATTTTCTCATTCTCATTCTTTTAGGTGTTTGTATGTAATAGTGCCAAGTATAGTGACCTGGGCCAACCCTTTGGCTACTTAAAGGCCAGCACAGCTCTGAACTGTGTCAACCTGTTTGTGATGCCCTACAACTACCCCGTGCTTCTGCCACTTCTGGGTAAGACTGGTGGATCCATGCCACATTTGGCATTCTTCCTCATTTTTACTGTCACTGTATGTGCTCCTTTGACATAATCACTCTTGGTAATGTCCCATTATTTTAGAATATTAGTAATTTATAGTGAAGTAGAGACTTTTGTACTTGAGTTATGTTATGCTCTTTGTTTTTGTGTCATGCATTTCCTCCACATTCCTCAGCACCTGTAAATTAACACATAAAAGTATGAAATTGCTTTCTTGTATATCTTCTAATTCTTGCTTATATTGCAGATGACTTGATAAAAGTGCACAAGTTCAAGCCTACCATCAAATGGCGGCAGTCCTTTGAGAACTACCTGAAGACCATGCCTCCATATTATATTGGGGTCAGTGGACTTGGCATCATTCTTCATCTCTTTTAAGTTTTTTTTTTTCCCATTTGATGGACATACGAAGACCATAAAAGATGCTGCACTGGTCTTATTGCTGTGTTCTTTCCATAGTCCCTGAGGAAGGCTCTGAGAATCATGGGAGCACCAAACTTGCTGGCCGACAACATGGAGTATGGCCTGAGCTACAGCGTGGTCTCCTACCTGAAGAAGCTCAGCCAACAGGTTAGAAGTTGGATGTCTTGCTACCAGTATTGTGATATTCTTTATTTTTTAATTGTCAACAAATCCAATGAAAAGAGAAAACCTGACAACAAATTGATCCAACTAACAAGTATTGTGTGTGTGTGTGTGTGTGTATCCAAAGCCTGATATATCTTATTCCTCTGTGCCATAGAGCTCAATTGTTGTTCAAAAAACTATTAAACGCATCAAGACGCAACACCGGTCCTTCACTACGATAAACATACGCCCTGTTTTCAATTTGAGTCAGTCTCACATAAACGATCCTACTGCCGTAATTACTCACCAGCGCACCAAATTCAAGGCTGAAATTATTCCCCAAATGCACTAGTTACTCCTGTTGGAGTAACTTTTGATAAAAGCCAGGGTGGGTAGGCCTTAAAGTATTGAGACACGCACCAACACATTGTTGATTTTGGTCTTTTTTAATGCCATTTGTTGACCATAACAAACTTAAGTGTTGAAAACAGTCAAGTAACAAAATGCATTGTCAGACTTTTATTCTTGGTTACTTATTCTTTGATCAGTGCTTTCTGATTTAAAGCAAAATGCATCATGCTTATAGACAACGCTAAATTAATGAGCATTTTAGAAGTTTTTTATTTTGTTAAATGCTAATAAAAAATACATAGTAGAAAAATCACATTAATCAGCAACTTAAAGTAAGAAATTATTTACTTGCTATGGGTACCGAAAATTCTCATTGACCTTGCTACCAAAAAATAATTTCTAACCCTAGTGTGCAAGTTATTCATATTATCTTATACTTCAAGTAAGAGACTGAATGTAACTGCATATTATGCACCCAGTCATATTACTAATTTGCTCACATTTCCAGTCAAAAATAGAGTACGACCGCCTGATTGCCTTGATTGGTAAGAAGCCGCCACCAGAGGCTGGCACCAAGGTGCGTTGGCGGGGTGGAGGTATATCTCTGGCCCAGCGCAGGGACTTCATCCAGCAGCTGCAGAGTCTCACAGGAGAGGCTCCCACTCTGCCTATGGAGCTCAACACCAAAGAGTTCCAGGGCTTTCACCTGGCACTGCTCAACAAGGTAAGGTTGGATTAATGTTTTTTTTGAGGATACACAGCTTTTATAAGCAAGTTATACAGTCATGATTACACACTTCAACATTGTCTTTTACTGTTGTCTACTGAGCTGCATTGGACAGTTCAACTCAAGACCAGTTCCTTGTTCAAATCACTCATTCACTTTCTGCTCAGACTTTCCCTGCCTTCCTGGCAGCCTCCCGAGGTTTTAATTGAGATGTTTTATATAGTTTGTTTGTGTGCTTGAGGGCTGTATCCACTGTATATCCACTCTGTTATGGCCAAAGTACTACAGTATTTCACCAGAAAACGACCATCTTTCCTGACTTGAAGGAAGGCCGAAATTAAACTTAAAACCCTTGCTTTGCAATCCCAACTGTCTTGTGTCCTCATCAGGGCCTGAAACCACAGAGCTTTAGGAATCCCTACGACATCCCCCGCAGCCACCTGCTGGACCAGCTCAGCCGAATGAGGAGGAACCTGCTCAACACCAGCGTCTGTAGTCTCAGAGGGCAGGACTCAGGTAAGTCATTGTGCAAGTCTGTTTCCTACACCCACTGTTGGATGAAAACTTTAACCACTGACTAAAGGTCAGCAAAAAGAGAGATTTCAGCTGGCGTTAAGTTGCTCTTTAAGAGCAAAAAGTGGAAGATTTTCCCTACATGTTGGTGAACTTCCCTGTCTCCTGTCCAGACCAGCTCCACAGCGTGCCAATAGCCCAGATGGGCAACTACCAAGACTTCCTCAAAGCTGCTCCTCAGCCTCTTCGAGATGCAGACCCTGAGCAGCCCAAACGTCTGCACACATTCGGTAACCCCTTCAAACTAGACAAGAAGGTAAGTCCCACCGACTCATATTAACCCTAACCCTGATCCTCTTTCATGAGTAACAGACAAATGAAAATTGACCATCTTCCTCACTCGTCTCTCAGGGCATGATGATCGACGAGGCAGATGAGTTTGTCACTGGCCCTCAGAACAAGGGGAAGAGACCAGGAGACAGCAACAACATGTCGGGCGGAGGGCCCAAGAGACGTCGCTGCATGTCACCTCTGCTGCGTCTGGGCAGGGCCTACACCCCTCCAGTAACACCCCCTGCCAGCCCTCGACCAACAGCAGGTGAGATGTGTATTGAGTCACTAAAGTCACTAAACTGGACATTGGATCATTAACATTTCTGCAATACTTGAAATAATTGTGCAATATTCTCTCTTTAATACTCCTGTGCAATATACTCTGTTTTCAGTTTAAAATTCCGTATTTATTGATATTTATTCATACTTCTATTACTGCTGTGCAATATCCACCGTCTCATAATCATCTTAATAAGCTACACTTGACAGTACTCATTATTGCACTATTACTTATTACTTATATTATTACATTGTATTATACCATACATACTTGTCAACCTCTAAATCCACTTTGGTCCTTACACTTATTTTAGCTTTTATACTTATATCCACTTTGTACTTAATAAACCTTACCTGTATTATAGAGTATTATATTTTGATTTGCTTAGCACTTCTATTCCTGTGTGCACTGACGTGATAGTGAGCAGCTGTAACGAAAGAGTTTCCCCTCGGGGATCAATAAAGTATTTCTGATTCTGAGACTATGACATGTATAATTACACATCTTAATTTTAATTTTTAATTAAATGATAACTGTTAGAAACAGTTTTAAACTCTGATTAGTTTTTAATTCTCATTTTTGATTGTAATTTTCTGCATTTTGGAAATGAAGCCAGTTCTGCTGACACAGTTCTTCTAAATCACTCAGGATTAGGCTCTTCACAGTGGCATCGGCAGTGGCATACACTCTAATATCTTACTCTACATGTCCCTAATGTTCTTCAAAGCTTTTCTGAAAAGCAAGTACATCAAAGAACTTGGTTGCCCTGTGTTTGGTAGGAAATACATTTTATTTATTTTATAACATATTTAAAATGTTGATGGTTTGTATGTGTTAAAATGTTGTTCAATATTACATTTAAAACATTTGAGTCTAAAAATAAGCCTTTCTGTCTCATAGTGTAGTTTAAAGTAGTAGTGTAGTTTAAAAGTACCCTGTGAAGTTTTCTTGTAAACAAATTTCTGTTTACATTCAGTGTTTCTCACCAAAACACATTGTGTGCATCCTTGAGGTATAACAAATGTGTCGAATGCATTTCAAACTCCACACCCCCAGTCTGTAACAAGCCCTCCTCATGAGGAGATCACTTATCAAATATATATAATCTCTGAACCTGCAGACATGGACATGAATGATGGAGCACCTGAACCGGACCTGATCATCAACCACCTGAATCAGAACCACTATGGCTCAGACGGGAGCTCGGACTCGGAGGGGGATCATCCTTCGGGGCCTGCCGACTACCAAGAGAACCACACTGCCATGGACCCCCAGGACTTCCAGCACGGGGACGAGGAGGAGAACGGACGACCGCAGGCAGGCGAGCTGCCGCTGGGCAGCGAGGGAGGATTGGAGATGGTGCTGGTGGAGGACCAGCCCCCTCGCTACTTGTCACCTGCAGCTCTGAAGAAGCACATTCACACCGAGACGACAAAGGTCAACAATGAGCTGAGGTCGCTCATCAACAAGGAGATCAGAAAACCTGGCAGACGTATGTAGCCAAACATAGTTTAGAGGGGTGGGCAAAATAAAAGGAGTAGCCTACGTGTAGGGCTGGGTATTGATGGATATTCTTCGATACCAGTGTCGATATGATTACCTGAGTTTGGTTTTGATACCAAAGCAATACTTTTTTTTGGTACCTTAGTTACAGAAATATAAACGTGAACAAAACAAAAGCCTTTTTTTTTATTTAACAGAAGAAGACAAAGTTCTCAAATGTTAAATGTTGTCTAAACACAAGCAGCCATATAAGAGCTATGCCTGAATTGATACTTAATGCTATGGACATTTCAATCAGTACCAAACAAGTATTGAGGTTTCACACCCAGCCTTATTTACTTGTAATTACAGTAATTTTTGAACCTCAAAAATTGTGAACGATTTGAATCATCACTTCTCTCAACAAAAAACTCTGAGCTTCAATATTTATAACAGGGCTGTTATATTGAATGGCATACTATTACAAGGTGACACTGTTATTTTATTCACACTGTGTTTTCTGGTTTTACAAAAAAGAAGCAAGAAACTGGCCCATCCTTCTTCAAAGTGTTTTGTCCTAATTTGCCAGAAGAAACCACATAAGCATTTCCTTTTTCCATGACAATCAAGTTTTGTTCTAACCTCAAACAAAATTGTTTTTCTCAAAAACTGCATTACAAAACAGCAAGCTGTTGATTTAATTAGGTCCAAGTCATTGATGTATAACAAAATTGAGACGCTTCATTCCTTTTTTTTTTTCTTGTTATATATTAGTTTTGGTACATAAGTACATATGTCCATGTTAAAATTGTGAATATTGACAAATAAATAGATAAATAAAAAATATCCTAATAAAACATTCTTTTAAAGAAGGAAACTTAGGCAGCTAACAGAGACTAACAGAGCAGGTGTGTGAGCTGACAGAAAGTCAGGGTCTCTAAAATGAGGTCAAAAACAAATTACATAAGTAACAAATAAGAGTTAAAGCGTAAATGTGTCTGTGCTTTCTGGTGGGGGGGGCTATGTAATGAAGTCACTGTTTCTATATAATTTCCAACAAATCTCTGGTAATTTCTTGTTAATTATTGGCCAACATATACACCAATGATGTATATGTCAATATATCTGTGATAAACTAATATCAAAGGACAGAAAATTAATCAAAAATAATTTAAAGAATAATCGTTTAATTTATTAAGCAAACATTTTCTCTGATTTCAGATTCTTAAATGTGAGGATGTGCTGCTTTTCTGTTTTTATCATTTTAATATCTTGAATATCTTTGGGTTTTGGCCTTTTGATCAGATACACGTAATTTGAGGACATCACCTTGGACTCTAAATGGGCATTTTTTTACTACTTTCTGACATAGATGTCAGAAAGTCTGACACAAATAATTAATCAGTCAGTTGGTCAAAGAAATAATCAAGATATGAATCTATAATAGAAATAATCATTAGTTGCCGCACTAGAACAAATCACCTTGATAATTAGACATTTTCTGAGAAGAAATTTGAATATTATATGATATTAGTCATTAGCATTCTACTGTATGTATAGAGTGTTGGATTAAAGACTTCAGCTGTCCTAGAAACAGCAAAAATCAAGTGATTAATCCTCATTCACTTGCTCTTTCTGTTTCAGACTACGAGAAGATCTTTCTCCTCCTGAAGCAGATCCAGGGCACTCTGGACACCCGACTCATCTTCCTCCAAAACATTATCAAAGAGGCGGCCAGGTACAGAGTTCAACCCTCCTCTGACATCACAGCATTACTGTTATTACCCTGCTGTCTCAAATAAGCTGTGAACAGAACCATTTGGAGTTGTGGTTAAGAAACAAATCGCCTGTGTTTCACTTGTAGATCCTGTAGCGCTCTATCTTTGCCTAGGCCCTCCCATCACAACTGTCTTCAAATAAAGAGCAATTTTTTATCCTAGGGCTGGGACCAACAAAACATCAGCATCAGCATCTTGAAAATATGATTGTGAATACACCTAAAATATTGCTTTTAATGGACTTTATTTCTACAGAATACAAACCATAACATTTGTTTTTATCGTTTGTTCCTTGCAAAGGTTCAAGAAGCGCGTTCTCATCGAGCAGCTTGAAAACTTCCTCGAAGAGATCCACAACAGATCCAATAACATGAACCACGTGGACACTCTCTGAGACCGGCTCATTCCCAAACTGAACTTACTGATAATGAACCCGACAACCCTCCACATCCTTCCAAAAAACACCCCTCCTGTACTGGGGCCCCCACAGAGATGAGACAGCATCCAGCTCTCGAATTATCACCTCTTCAGTGGACGCTCATCATTATCTCAACATTATTGTTGGTTTGCACACAGTATAAACTAAAGGCAGTGTTGACCCTGGATGATGCGAGTGCATTTTACAGATATCCAAAAGGGGGAGCGAGGAAGCATTTTATTGCTACAGGGGAAGTGTTTGCCTGTAGACATTTGTGCACAGTTGTTTTCCGTTTCTGTGAACCCGTCCTGAGGCATTCCCCTTGATTATTCTCCTCCCCTGATTAGATTTTCTTCTTTTTAAATGACAAACGAGAGTGAAAAAAACTCTCAAACGAGGAGGTGGAGTAAACAAGCGAGTGCAGGACTTTTCTGGAGAGGAACAGATAGCGGCCTGCACTTGGATGTAATGTTCAGTCATGTTTTATATGGAATGATGTGACGTACAGACAGTGTAGGAAGGGTTCTGGTTGTGTGTGGTTGTGTGTGCGTTTTCAGCCAACTCAGGGTCACACAGGATCCAGTGGAGATGCTCATGAAACACTTTTCTTCCCTCATGTCTTTCATTAACTTTTCCCTTCTTTTTAGATCTTCTACTTTTAGGGCGTTTTGCTTTGTGTGAGAGTCTGTCGTTCTGGTTGACTGTTGAAATTTACTTTCTACACTCCACTAACTGAAGCACTCCACTGCTGCGCTCTTAAATGGATATGACTTGGCTCAAGTATTGAATTTGTCTACTTGTGGTTCATTTCAAATCTTGAATTTGTCAACTTGTGGTTTACCTACCAGACTAACAATTAATATTACTGAGTAGTAACTTAAGAATGAATAATTTTTGTGTCCCCTTGGGGGGGGAAAAAAAACTGATCCACAGTTTTCATTACGCCAGGAGAAAGTCTGTCTTTTGCATTTCAGGTTTTCAGAGAGATCAACAACAAAATCTTTTTGAATGATGCAACATCATTGGTTACAAATGTTGAAATACAGGGACAAAAAGCTCAGGAACTAACAATAATGCATCATAATCAGCAATAACGTTGGAGATACTTTTACCCCCCATTTTTATCTTTATTTTAGCCTGAAACAGCTGATATGCAACACAAACTGTTGTCCCCTGGATTGTTGATGAACCGAGGTCTCGGATGCCAGCTTGTCTCAACGTGCTGGTCGCTGCCAAATAACTTAACCCGCCCCCTAAACTCCTCCCCGCCATGAATCTCAAACCAACTTCTTGTCACTTAACCGTGAATGCACTTGTGTAAATTTGAGAATGTTTGTTTATTTAATGTAATTTAAAAGTATAACTACCTTTTTGTTGCAGAAGTTTTTTTGTTTTTTTCAACAGTCCTCATTTTTTTTGTCAGGCCTGTTCAATTTTCTCAAATATACACAAATAATCTGAATTAAGGTCTAGAGGTCAAGAGTTGATTTCTGATTCAGAGGGCAGCCCTCTTCTGTTCCCTCCCTCCTTGGACAGGGACCAAAATCTGCCATACTTGTCTTTGTTTGTGAAGAGGCCGCTACCAAAAGAGTATTTTGAATACACTGTAAAGATGTAAATAACCCTAGAGTACTATTTAAAGAGAATGTTCAGTGGAAAATGGCCTTTTTGTAAGTATTTCCATGAATAAAGTTTCTATTTTACACTGTGAAGGGCCATGTAAATAAAGTGTTCTGTAAAGATGTGACTCTACGTGTTTTTGTCCACGTTTGTTGGTAATTTTAGTAAAGAGAAATGAGGATTTTTATTTATTTTTTTAATTCGCCATTATAGAAGAAACACCAAAACACAAAGTGTAAAAACATGTATTAAAATTTTATTTACAGACATGTACAAAAATATTGTCCCTCTTCCTGAAGTGTCCGTGAACCCTCCTGTTGGTCCACAAATAAATACCAGTAGTGAAATAGGGGTCAGGGTAGGAGTGGATGTGTATGTGAGAGGTGTTTGGGTATATGAGTCTTAGGGTGCTTGATCTGCTGGGTTCATCACTCGCCCCATGAACAAGATGGATCCTGAAATGGAGAACACAACAAAAATGAGGTTCACGATTGTACAAGTGTTTTTTTTTTTTTGTAAATTCAGATTCCTATGTGAAGAATATTTGTGTGTCTTTATAATTCTTCTGAAGGCATATGTTTTGTTTTTTGTGGAAAAAGGGGTCGCCAAATCACTAAAGTTCAAATCCCACACATAGAGACTTTAACTGCAAATCACGCATACTTATTATTGTTCCTGCCCATTTTTGAACACATGCTGGTTTCAATTTGTTTCTGTATGGTACATACAGAAAATCATTAGCAAACTTGTGTGAGCTGTGTAATCAATCAATCACAATGAACATTAACTCTACTTACATTTTTGTCAAACATAAGGATAAGGCTGGGGATATTCTATAATTTTGTTATGGTCACCAAATCCCATGAAAAGCCCAAGACCAACAATGTGTTAATCTCTCTCAATACTTAATAACTTCCCTCCCCTGTCTGGCACTCAGTCCCAAGCCCATTGGTTCCTACTGAAGACATAAACCTTTAAAAATGGCTCACAAATGTATAGCTTAATTTTTTTTGTTTAAATTTTTCCTAAAACAGCTAGCCACTATAATTTTACTTTTTTTTTTTGGTTTATTTGTTTATTTTTATTTCATTTTTGCCAAAAAACAAGGGAAATAACACGCAACATAGGTCCCTGGCCCAGAATTGAACCAGGGATGCTGCAGCCATGTGGTATGTGCCTCAATCATTCAGCCACCAAGATGCCCGAGCCACTGCAATTTTTAGCAAATGTTACTCAGACAGGAGGAAATAGTGCATTTGTTAGGGACTATTTTCACTGGTAGATTAATACACATTTGGTGCTCTAGTGAGTATTTCTGGCAGCAGGACTATCATGTTAATGAAGGAACATGTCAGCCAGTGCAACAGTGTGGCTCATTGATGTGTTTTTAATAGTTTTTGGACACCAGTGGCACAGAGGAATAAGATATGTCAGGCTTTGGATACACAGACGATACTTGTTAGTTGGATCAGTTCATTGTTGTTTTCTTTTCATGGGATTTTTTTGAAATTAAGAATAGTATAGAATATCATGTGATGTATTAATTCAGACTTGATGTGCACTGTGATGGATTACACAATTATAGCAAGTTTCAAGAGTTTGCTGATAGATTTTCATATCAAACCTATGGCAGTCTGTAATGGTAGAACAAAGACACACTACAGCATGCTTTGCAAAATACCTAATTATGTTGTGAACTATATGTGATTGATAGTAAAGACTTAAAACATGCAAAACTACCGGTGTGTTCATTTAAGCAGCACCCCCTGCAGGCTGGAGTGGGAAACAGCTTGTTGTATCTACAGTGTAAAATATATACCTGTGTTAATCTGTCGTAGAAGAAATAGGAACGGCCGGTCCGCCTTGAAAACAGGAGCACGGGATCGTTTGAGTAGCACCATAGCTGGAAGGTTAAGAAATAACTTTTTAGCAACCTCATCCCACAACTTTTTATTCTGATGAAATAAAAAAATGTTAAAATGACATCTATATAACTCCTTTAATTACTATGCAGGGGATTTCTCACCTGTAGCAGCAGCTGCCTTTGTCCCATCTTCTGTGACTTCTATTCTCACTTCATGGAAGGCATCAGACACATAAAGACTCTCCTCCACTGCAGGAAGAAACAAACAATCAGCTGCCAGTAGAGCTACAGTAATCATTGTGTGACTTGAAGCTTAGGGTACGTTATGCTATTTGTGATCTGGGGTATGTTTAAAGCAAAAATGCTTCGAGTAGGTGTATTCTGTAAAAACCCGAATAAATCAGATTTTAAAAAACTATAATAAAAAACAATACCTAATGAATTTATTTTCTAATGAATTGATGTATTGACCTGATATTCCAGTGAAATCAGCTGCTGTGGGGTTAAAGGCATCACTGATGCCCATGGCAGGAAGCACTGACCTCAGGTTGAACTTGTTCTGCATTCTGAACCTGTGAACACCAGACAGAAAATTGTACATCATCTCCCTCCATGCTGAAAAAAACCTGAAAAGGATGCCCAAAGTCTGAGTCTAAAAATCATCTTTAAGAGGGTACATGATCTTAACCTGGGTAGGAAAATGTCCATCTTGGTTCTGCGCAGGCCAGTGTCCCAGGAGGCCAGCTGGCGAGCGGTGAGCTGGGACTCGAGAGAGGACAGTGGCGTCTTCCTCTCACTGGGCAGGACCACTTGCAGGCTCAGGGAGCGGCCCAGGTAAGGCAGCTCCAACACGGTGTAACGCTGATCTGATGCTGTCCTGAACTGACCTGCCAAGGATGGCAACAAGTTCAGGTTTGCAACTTATGACTTTTCCCATTGATTTATATAGTAATTATTTTTTGATTAGTTGATCAATCATTTAGTCTATAATATGTCAAAAATAGTGTTACCAGTGACCTAACTGAAATCTTGAAATTGCTTATTTTACCTGATTAATAGCCCAAAAATGTACAATGTTATATAACTGAGGAAACTCTCACACTCCAAGCTAGAATTTTAGCCATGCTAGCAGCACTGGCTCTAAGGATGGCAATGTTGGTCTGTTGATTAGTTGGTCAGTCCACCACTTTGGTCCCAACTATATTTCAATAACTACTGGATGGATCACCATGAAATTTTGTACAGATAATCATTGTTTCTAGATGATGAACTCTAATGACTTTGGTAATCCCCTGACTTTTTCTGTAGCGCCAACATGGTTTTGAGTGAAATATCTCAACAACTATTGCATGGACTGCCATGAAATTTTGTATACATATTCATGTCCCCTCAGAATGAATTGAAATCAGTTTGGTCAAGCCTTGATAGTTCATCTAGTGCCATCATCAGGTCAAAATATTAATTTGTCCAATACTTTGGTTTATGATTAGATACCTGCTTACATTAGCAAAGCTAACAGAGCATGGCTGTAGACTCTTAGTCTTGTTACTAAGTTCTACAAGTTGATAGAGTTACATTTCTTCCTGAATTAAGACCATTTTATGTTTTAGCAACTGAGGTGAATTTCAGCATATTCTGTGAAGTTATTGATAACTTCTAGTTTTTTTCTTTTGACGGATGGATGGTGTCTCTTACCAAAGCTGACCTCTGTAGCCTGATACATCATGGGCACCTTGATGGCACTCCCATCAGAGAGGATGAAGGGCAGGTTCTGGGTGTTGGTGAACAGGAACTGTTTCTGCCAGATGCCCCTGAAGGCCACTGTGTTGACCAGGGCCATCTGCAGCCTGTGGCCCCACCACAGGGCATCAGCCTGGGCCTCGCCCGAGCCTGACAGCTCCCCACTGCTGCTTCCTGCCTGGAGGGGCCACGTGTCATCTGGGAGGTAACGAGGGAAGGGCACAGTTTAATGTAAAGGGCATGTGGTCTGCAACTCATCTCTTAGAAGTCAGCAGTCTCCAGAATATTGGCTAATATGGTCTGATGCAATGAACAGAAGGAAAGCATTAGTAAATACACCCAATACAGGTGGGGGGATGGAGGAAGTGCTGACTACGTATTTTT
This sequence comes from Siniperca chuatsi, assembly GCF_020085105.1. NCBI lineage: Eukaryota > Metazoa > Chordata > Actinopteri > Centrarchiformes > Sinipercidae > Siniperca > Siniperca chuatsi. The sequence goes on from NC_058053.1 coordinate 22,156,624, forward strand.
AGAGACAACTGTAATTGATACCATGACGTTATAGTTCTGAGAATACATTCAAAACATAACTCAGTCCTCAAACATCTTAGACGCTGGTTCACAACATGGGGGTCGGGACCCCCCACACAGGGTCACAAGATGATTAACAGGATAAGAAAGCTGGGGGGAAAAAAGTAGTTCCTCTACATATAATCATGTTGTTGTTTTTTTCTGGACTTTTCCTCTAATATCACTTTTTCCTGTGAATATTATCTTTACTAAAAAAAATACTATCTGAGAAGTACAAAACACTCCTTGGTTGAACTGGTTTCAATCTGTAGATACCCTTAACAACAGATTGCAAGTACATATTGCTTCATGTAAGGGGCCAAATTAGAATAGGTAATGTTGGATTAATGTATTTTTTTGGTCACTAGGGGGCAGAGGAACTCCACAACAAGCTAAAACACAGCCATGGCACATTTTCATTAAATACTAATAAACTAATAAAGTTGTTATGGCTGATATGTTAGGAAACCGTTGTCTATTTACACATCCAGCAGAAACAGAGCCTGGTCTCCATTTGCTCCTGAGAAAAATATCTGGTTCTTTAGCTGCTAAATGTTCACCAGCTCATCGCTAACTTTGTCTATCTGCTGTTTGGTGCTAAGCAGGTAGTGTACAGTGGGAGCTTGTTTGCTGAAAACAGCTGCCTGGTGCTGCTGGAAACAAGGTTGACTGCTGAGTGCTGAGACTGAACCAGTAAATTTGCCATAAATGAGGCTAAAAAGCTCCACAGAGCTGCAGGGCTGATGATAAAGCTGTGTGGGTTCACTACAAGCAAACCCTTTCATATTACACACGCTAATTTCATTTGTTTTCAATAAACATATTGATTAGTGGAGCTCTAACTGTTTAATAAAGCTGTCTTGCTTACCGTGGTTGTGTCTCGTTTGCTCCAGCTGGCTTCGAGTGTGGTTGGGTTGGCTGAAGTTGGCTCGGACCACGCTGGCGTTGGCCCAGGCTGCTGCATGTTGTGTGAACTCAGTCAGGAGCTGGACGCCGCTCTGTATGAATAATGTGCAGGTCTGATGCAGCCACATCCCCTGGCTGGTGTTGCTCTTGTCACTGTGTGAATGCAACAGCAAGTCTTGTACCTGGGCATCTGCACGACATGAAGACACAGAGGACAGGTGAGACGTGCTGGTGCATTACGAGCTGCAGGACTTTTTTGAAAAGTGAAGACTTCAGTTTGAACCTTCTTAGCTGTATATGAAAAAAAGGTGTGCACAAGAACAGCTTTTGCTGCAAATCGCTAAAATACTGCAAACCTTGTTAACACTGTTTAGAAGTAGTTTCAGTATCTATCAATCATCTGCTCTGCTTCAACATCAGATCATCAGCATTTTCAAAGAAGTATAATTCACACCACTTGCTGGCTTGAAACTGCTAGAAAATGACTTTGAAAAATCTCTAAACAGAAGAATCATAACATCTTAAAATGAATTTAACTCAACAGCCTCTAGCTTGTTTCAGCAGCAACTTAACTAAATTCGCATCATATCCCTGCAGGACTGAGCACAAACAAATGCTCATTTGACTTAATTTGAGCGTTGCTTAACACATTCTCTCAGTTTGTGAGAGAATGTGTCTGAGTGCTGCAGACCACAGGGATCTTCTCACCTGATAAACTCCAAGCATTCGTAGATAAAATGATCCAAATTGAAGTCAAACAGAGGCTCTCTCATGTCTGCAACATTTCATTAGCGCACAGCAGTTATTATGAGTAGGTAGAAGCAGTCAATTGTAGGTTGGCCCCCTGTCATGCTTGAGTTTTCTTCTTTTGGTTGTTGCTGTTGTGGGGTTTTGTTAGATGTGTTGTCTTTTCTTTTCTGTATCCTTACTTCCTTATAAATTCTTCTCTCTCTCTCTCTCTCTCTCTCTCTCTCTCTCTCTATATATATATATATATATATATATATATATATATATATATATATATACATGAATATATATAGACATGCAGGCCAGGAAGTAGTGCCACGTTGAGTTGTAATCTCTCAACATTTAAACATTTTTGAATATCAGGAATATGTTGATTTTCTGGGCAAAAAGTCCTGTATTTTGCTGGATTTCTTTTGCTTTTTTGTGTAAACTGCTCACCTCAGCCTCAGCACTTAAATGTTTCTTTGTACATGTATGTCACTTATCTTATAATAAACCCAAGAAAAGCAGCCATTGTCAGAAACAAATGAGTATTTCCTATAAACAGTCACTACAGAGTGATTTCTACCAAAGGATGGCATATTTCCAATGCAGCAGTGCTGAACTTAACAACAACAGATTCATTCAGTCCCTCAGTCTGTTTTACTAACTTACAAATACATGACTTTAGAGCTGAAACGAAAAGTTGATTAATCGATCGGTTGATCGGCAGAAAATAAATCGGCAACTATTTTGATAACTGATTAATCATTTAAGTAATTTATCAAGCAAATATCCCAAATGTTTGCTGGTTCCAGCTTCTCAAATGTGAGAATTTTCTGCTCTTCACTGTGTTTTATATTATTGTAAATTGAATATCTTTGAGTTTTCGACTGTTGGTTGGACACATTTGAAGACGTCAACTTAAGCTCAGAGGAATTCTGCTTGTGCACTGCTTGCTTATTTTCTGACATTTTATAGACAAAACAACAGCCCTACATGATTGTGATGTTTCCGCTCAGGTTAGTTTGAAATTTGACTTCCTTTTGGAACTGAAATAATTTTTAGATCACAGCCAAGGTATCCTGCTAAATTAGAGCCCAATGTCATCAATTTCCATCCCTGACTGACGTGTGAGATCACATCATGGAGGTAAAAGAAACAGTAGCTCCAACTCTCATTTTGTTTGTAATTAAACACATTGACCTCTCGACCCTAACGCCGAGCTGCAGGAGTGGTTAATGAGATTAGAGTTGGTTGGTGTGGAGGCAGGTATTATGGCTCCAGACACCACTGTGCTCTGCAGGGCCAGTAGCAGCAGCAGCACGGCTCCACACCACCTGGTACCAACAGCACTGAGGGCCACTAACAACCTCTCCAACCTCACTCTCACAACATGAGGAGCAGCTAATGCTACCTGAGTACAAGCTCTCCATATCAAACATTTGGGATGAATCCTACCGTTCACATTGTATCCGAGTGTTCCCTCCAGCTGAGCCAGCGTGTTGCCCCTGGCACCGAGCTGCAGCAGCCCCAGAGACAAAGAGACGCTCACTGGCGACACGATCAGGTTGGAGTTGTTCTCTGTCTCAGTGAGTGACTGGTAGAGGCTGATGGCGAACCTGGTGTGCAGCTCTCCCATGCTGTCCTGAAGGCTGCCGTTACAGTGGCTTCTCTCCACCAACCAGAAGCAAATGATGAGTGAAGCCACTGGCAGGCGACACATGACCTCAGTGTTGCAGGAGGGGAAGTGTCCACAGGGTGCAACAGGTGGCCCAAAAAACTAAATCCTGTGAGACCAAAAGAAAGAAAATAAATATCCCACTGAGGTCAGTGAGGTCAACCACCAGGCAGCTATTGACTTTCAGTAGAATCTGTACCAGTATTGTGATAATATGATCATATTGCAGTGTTGAAGTTCTTGATTTATATGTGTGCTGATTTACAAGTTCCGTGTGATCTAATGCAGAAAACTGGAACTCAGTTCATTGCATTAAACATACATTTTATTATTTCATATGTGGGTTTTGCATACATTTGCTGTATCATGATATGTATAGAAAATATTCTTGTTCATTGAAATATTGATTCCAACCATATCACCCACACAGGGTATATGGAGCGTCATTCATAACTCCCAATATGCAAATACAGAGACATGGCACTGTGTGTCTATGTTCATTTGATTGAGCTTGAATGAATTGAATTTCTTTAATTGCAAAATGAAGTTTAGATGACATATTTAAACTGAAAGTGTTACACAAATTCTATTTAAATTAATTTCAAGCAGCGTGGAGTGGCAAAATCTGGAAAAACATATATCACTAAACATAGTGGGCATTATAGCAAATAGCTGCAGCAGCAGCAGTAACAACTGCAGTTTCATTACAGACTAATTTATGACATTATTATCAATTTAGCAAATTTTGTTCAGAAAGAAATTGCATGTGACCATGGTAATATACAAATGACTCATATTTGGCTAAATCTGTGCAATTTACATAGATTGACAAATATTGTGAAGTACTATAAGGTCACTGTGGAGAGAATATTGCCAAGTAAGCCAATCTTGTAATAAGGTAATTTCATCACCTACTGTGATATGCAAATATCCAAAGAAATATTAGCCTATAAATAGCCTATATCACAGGAACAGGGGTGGAAAGTAACTAAGTACATTTACTCAAGAACTGTACAGTTTTGAGGGTACTTGTACTTTACTTGATTCAATTCTATGCAACACTGTACTTCTACTTCGCTACATTTTTCAACAGCTATAGTAACTAAACAGCACATAAAGTAGATAAAACTAGTTCCACCTTGACCAGCTGCAACATTAAAATGCTCACGTGTTAATGCATGATAATATTATAGTAATTTAACACTCACTGGGGCCATTTTTCTGCATAATTAGCACTTTTACCTTTGATAGTTCAAGTGTATTGCTGATGATACTCAATAAATACGTTTACTTAGTTTAAGTTTTTGATTGCAGGGCTTTTACTTCAAATGGAATACTTTTACATTAGTGTAATGTTAAGTGAAGGATCTGAATACTTCTTACTGCACTGCATAAGTGATGGAAAATATAAATATAAGTAGCCTACCAAAATGATGAAAATTTGGCCTATCCCACTAAAATGATGAATCATAATGAGTGCTACATACCCCCATTATGCGACTTAATGGACTATTGTGTTTTTTTCTACTCAGATGAAATGTTATGATGATTTTAAAGTCCATTGGACTATTGTGATGATTTTTCGTTGATGTATCAGCTCAGTTGAAATTATGACTGCGGGTCCTACCTGCGGACAGGTGAGGTAGTATCCGTTTAACTCCAGCTGTTCTCTCAGACTAGTACCAACCATTCAGCCTCTGCAGGGGAGCTGTGTCCTGTCCCCGGTTTGTCCCTAAATCAGTCCTGTGCTGTGCCCGGCTGTCAGTCTCTGGTTCGGTCCTCCGGCCGTCTCTTACTGAAGCAGCCTGTAGTCATAAGACCGTGTTTAAAGGGGAACGCTCCGCGCCGTGTTTGCGGTCTCCGTCGGCGATGTCCGTACCACTCGTCCGGGATTCCTGCCTACCCGGGGCTATAAGGAGCCAGGCGGAGGGAGGCATGTCACTGACCAGCAAATCCCAAACCGGGCAGAGGGAAGAAAAAAAAAAAAAGAAAAAAAAACACGCGCACAGCGCACAGGCATGCACGTTCTCTGAAAATTGTTTTATAGCCTATAGGCTACTTATTGGGAACCCTTAATAGTCTGAAACCTTAATAGAAACATATTCCCGCCAGGAAAAAAGTAATTTGCAATTTTAAAATGATCGTGAATATTATATTAATATTAATATAGTTATAATGTAGAGTGTCAAAATTATGACTTAACCTATAGCTTAGAAAAATTATAACAACCTATCTGAAGCATATCTTAGCTTAGGTTATTTAGGAACTTTGCCCCTATCATAGATAAAATATGATAAAGTACCCTCTAGTGGCCCAATGTGTAAGACAACGTGATAAAGTGCCTTATAGGGTGCCCTTCCAGTGGAGAAAACCTGATTCAGTGCACTAATGGGTGCCCTTGAAATGGAGAAAGGGCGATGCAGTACCATATAGGCTGCATCACGACTTTCTGGTGCCCTTTATATATTTTTTGCCCCTGCCCCTCAGATAGCCTGAGTCTGCCACTGATTTAGGTGAGAAGAAATTTTCTGCTAAATATGAAGCTAACATACAGGAAGGTTACCAACTTTTGACAACCAGCTTCACTTCCATTGTACTGGGCACTAATTATGGGAAAATATGTTGAAAATGCTTTATTTTCTGAAACCATTAAGCACAAAACCTCATCTTCAAGCACTATTTACAAAACCTCTGACTCCTCTCGCAAAATTAAACTTTCGCCTCAAAACAGTTTTATCTGTGTTCAAAATCAAGCTCTCAAATAAACATAAACAAAGTGATCAAAATGTTATACACTATCAAGCAGTCAGTAAACAATGCACCAAAAAACAGAAAACACATTGTTCAAAACATAGTTCTCAGGGAGAGGTACATTTTTCATCTCTAAACAAATGTAATATTTCTCCGTCATTGTCTTTTGATGAAAACATGTTCTATCATAGTAGCTCAAAATTGATCAGAAATTACTACTCTGCTTTGCTCTTTGCAATTTTTTGTTGTTCTTCATCCTCCTTGTACCCCTATTTTTAGGGGTACAAGGAGGGATACCCCTGCATCTCATAAACTTGTCCTTTGTCTCTGTGATACTGTAATTCTTGTTCTTTGTTGATATGAACCTGCAACCAGTCAAAATCTATTGAGCAGTCAGTACTGTTAACAAATGTAAAGCACAATGTTCAGGGCCAAACAATTTGTTCATTGTACAGTATACAGCCTACAATGCACTGTACTACAGTATACAATACTAAAAGGGACAAAAATCAAAGGAGTAAACGTGATCAATGTGCTTCTCCTGTCTTTGGGCTGGGTCAGGCCAGAGCACAACCTGTTTGCTCTTTGAACTGGCTTATATTGGTTGTGTCACATCATTTGAAACTGGTTACATACATTTTGAGTGGTTGTGTTCAATCAATGACATGTATTCTCTATTGGTATTTGATTGTTGCCACTTGTCTTTACCAGTATGGATGACATGTGCATTAGAGTGCAGAATGTGTTTTGAGAATGAGAATGTGTTTAGAGTTTTGCTGAAAAGTCTAAGTGAGATCTGCAAATTGTGTTTTACCATGTGAAATGGTTTAAGGTATTGACAACAGACTGCAATTAGCAAATTAGGTCAGGCAACTGAGAACTTTGTTCAGCCAATGGGTTTTAGTGTTTTAGCAATTGAGAAAAACTGTAAATGCTGTGAGCAGCACAAATGAAATTCCATTCACCTACAAACCTACAAAACCTGGACAATAAACCCCCCAAAATAAAAATAAAATAAAACAAAACTATCTTGATGGATAGATATCACTAGAGACTATTGAGAAAATAGTAATTTTAGTGGTAATCTGGGTGAACTGATCCTTTAAATAGCCCGGGAGGAGAGAGACCGTGGTGTATTTGAGGGGGGAAACGTTCACCTTTGTGAAGCATTAAGTCCTGTCGCCACGTCTGGAATAATTAAGAATTATGAATTATTAATGTAGTTACCACATGTTTAATTGTTTATTTAAAAACAACATATTGTGGTTTTAAACTATTTGAACTATTTGCAGGCAGAGTAACTTCCTAGAGTCAAGTCCGAGAGTGGTATCAATCTACTCATCTAACTCTCAGCAATAAAGCGAGTAGGTGTATTTCCCAAAATGTTGAACTATTCCTTTAAGTAAAAATTGCAACTCATAATTATGGCTCAGACATTCACAACTATGATTTAGTATGTTATAATTATGCTTTAACTGCCACATAGTAGCTCTATAACTTAGATTATCATTGAATTAGGCCTGTCTGATTCTCATTTGAGATTAGCAGGTATAGAAATATTTTATGGTTTAAAGCCACATGGGCTGATTACCAACTGCCCCTGCCCCAGACATTTCATATTGATTGTGAACTTTCTTGAACTTTAACCTGGACTAAGGTATGTTGGCTGAATACAAAACAAACTGTAAGGGAACACAAAGTATATGTCATTTTCTCATATCAGTTGTTTGTGGTGAAATGTGTTAAAATTATTTGTTAGTTCTTTTAATATGTAGGGGAAAAAACTGAAAATAGGTATTTTCAAAGGTTACACACACACAGACTAAGACATCCATTCTGTTATACAAGTCATTTGGGCTTTTGTTGTGATGATCAAAAGACATTTCTGCTCTGAGCGTCACACTGCTGCGTCAGCATTTCTAATTGGTATCCCTCTGTGGAATGTGGACTCACTCATCATGGACATGTTGCTGCTCCAGCATGTGATGAGTAACAGCATCTCAGCCATCAGGAAGCATTTTATTAATGTCATGTACAGACATGGGCTTCAGCATAAAACAGGCATTTAGACATTGGGTTTTTTTCTCTATCCAGGTTAGCTCCACTGAACTCAAACATTTTTAGTGAGAGAATTAGAACAATAAAATATCATATATAATAATGTACAAAATATAAAATCCAAAACCAAAATATTTTTCAAATTTTTCATATATATATAAACAGTTAAAATACCTGTTCAAATTTTGAACAAGATAAAGATAAAAAGTTTTTTTTCTCAACACTATGTTTATTGGGATTTGTTCATTTAGCTGTACTCAGGCACAGCAGTGCTTTGAGCTAAATGCTAATGCTGGCATGGCAACATGCTGATGTTTTGCAGGTTTAATGTTAACCATGTATACCGTCTTAGTTTAGCATGTTAGCACGCTAACATTTGCTAACTAGCACAAAACAAAGAACAGCTGAGGCTCATAGAATGTCATTAGTTTTGCAGGCATTTAATCATAAACCAAAGTATTGGTCAAATAAAAAGTTTGATCTGCTGATGGCGCTAGATGAAAAGTAAGGTATCATCAAAGTTATTCCAATACATCCAGAGGGGAACCTGGATGTCTAAACAAAATGTCATTGCAATCCATCCAATAGTTGAGTTATTCCAGTCTGGATCAAAGTGGTGGACTGATGGACTGATGGAAAGACCGACATTTCCATTGCCACTAGTGTTGCTAAAAACAGAACAGTTATTATCATCCAACAAAACCCAGAAAACAAGAAAAAAAAGACAGAAATAGATTTTAACAAAATGAAATAAAATGTACATTTCAGAAGCACAACCAGAGAAAATTATACTATAAAGTACAATCCGGTCATCATCCTATTCTTCCTGTATATTCAGAAGTTACTCGCCGTAATACAAGTGGTAACACAACCTTGGCCAAAACTGCTAGACATCTTCAATGACTAGAATTAGGTCTTTGAATGACATTACATTTTAAAGCAACTACACAGATAAAGCTTTATTGAGTGTGCCACAAGATTCGTCATTATCTGCTCTTAACAGCTCTTATATTAATGCAGTTATTTAGCAGTGAGGGAGCAGAGTAAACTTTCGTCTAATTCACTTTTTACTTTAGGGAAAAGTCCTAACTGGTTCTAAGTACAGAATGCTCATGTATCTTACTGACCTTTACCATGCACTAATTATGGTCATTGTCACTGCACAACATATACCCTTATCTGAATGTATCTGAAGACAAGAAAAAGAACAACTGTCCGTAGTTAATGGTAGTATGCCCTGTATTTCACCTAAAATCAATCTGCTATGGAACGATCTCCCCTCAACTGTCCCTCTTAATTGGGGACATGACAGTCAGCAAAATAAACTGTGGGCATTTTTTCCCATGAAGGAGAGAACATGATTGGTAGCCATCAGGTATTTGGCTGCTTTGTCCAACAGGGAATTCCGGCCATTACTGGTCTTGACTAATTAGTGGAGCCATGGCTTGGCTTCATTAGACGAGTCACCACATTCTTTAAAACCCAACGCCCCAACTCTGGACACTGGAATTTGGGTTTTTAAGGACTGGGATGGAGGAGATGAGGTGTCACGGTAACTGACCAAAGACAATTGTTTGAAAAGATGCCACCATAAACAGCAGCTTTCATCTTGGCGGTTGTGAGGCCTTTGGAGGAACACTATGTTAGAGGTTCATATTTGTGAAGTAGAAATAATGATTTGCACTCTCTGTTTCTGATGCTTAGACAAACTGCAAAGCAAGCTGCCGCTGCTCTGAGGGGTGAGGATGGAGGACAACTTACTCAACAGGTCTTTGTCATTCTGCAGTGTGAAGTAATGTTGAGGAGGCCTCAGCCAGACAGGACCTGCATACTAAAGACAATCATTCATCACTTATCTATGCAGGTAATTATGTGCACTTGGCACTGTTTTATTATAACACAGTCACTCTCACTGCTCTTTGAGCTGCCAGTTTACCCCACAGTTTGGTCAGCTGCCACATGGTTGCAGCCAGGCCAAGCTGAAGTAGCAACCTGGCATGCCAACCAGTTTGTACCAGGCTACAGCCAATACTGCTGTAGTACATGACAGAGCTGTTCTGCCCTTTTGGGGTCCAGGTCAAGTGTCAAGTCTTTATAAGTAAATGAAAAGTCAAGATGAAAGTCTTTCAGAATGCTGACCATTAAAATAACACAGCATTAAAATATTTTCTTGTCAAACCTGAGTTTATATTGCTGGGACCTTTCAAGACCTAATAATTAGCTACAATACCTGCCTGCTGGCACGGCTCTATGGATGGCAATGGGATCTTTCAGTCAGTTGGTCCACCTCTTGGCTGCAGGCTGAAATATCTCGACAACTACTGAATGGATTATCATGAAATCTGGTGCAGAAATTCATAGATGAATCCAGATGACTTTAGTGATTCTCTGACTTTTCGTCTGGCGCCACCATTAGGTTGACATTTTTTGTTTTGAGTGAATCGACTTAACCGATGAATTGATTTTCAATCCTGTTATTGTTTATATCATTTTCAGATGAAGGCTTCACACCAAACCACATCAGCACGAACACTAAAGATCAAACAACAAAGAAGAAGATGTAAAACAACAACAACTTAAGAAGCAGAATAATAACAGAAGAAGAAAAGGAAGAAGAAGGACAACAACAACAAAGGAGAATAACAACAAGAGAAGAAGCAGAATAACAACAAAAGAAGAAGAGGAAGAAGGACAACAACAAAGAAGAAGTAGAACAACAACAAGAAGATTAAGATCAAAAAAGAAGTACAAATGAATGAGAAAAGAAAAGAAAATTACAACAAATGAACAGGAAAAAACAGACTACTGGCAAAGCTGTAAAATATTGCAGTTGCCAAGTTCACACAGTTTCAAAGCAGCCTGTATAAATGAAAAGTGGTTTAGTAGTAGAGTTCAGTACTTAGAAGAGATGCACAGTTTGGCTGTGACTGACTGACTCATTCTGCTTCACCTCCAGTGCCCTACTTCCCTTCAGTCTCCTGGGCCTTTGGGCAGTTCGGGGGGGGGGGATTAGAGGGGATGCTGGTGTGGGTGGGCCGGGCCAGGCTGCAACAACGCCAGCAGCGCTGTGAGCCGGTGTCGCCAGAGCGATCTGCCAGGTACGCCACGGCGGATTAGAGCCACTAGTGCTGGCCCTGTGAGAGGGGCGACGTGAGGGGACGTGTCCCACGTAGCCCTCACCTCACTGGAGCATGGCTCTGGAGAACCATGGGAAAAATGTTGGTGGTTGTTATTTTGAGCACAAGAAGTTGGATGGGAGTGTCAACACAGCAGCTGATGCACACATTTAAAAATACATGAAGAAATGCCCTTAAATATTTGAGAAATATCTTAAAAATTCGCTACTGCAACAAAGAAAAAAAGGACAAGGTCTTAGATCAACACAGTGTATCAGTTAAATTGTGGAGGTTCTGGTTGGTCTGTAAAGTCTTTAAGAGTCAGGTGAGTGAATTGTAAAGTAGTTGTAGTTGGAGAAGCCTTTTCAACTTGTTTCTGTTGAACTCTAGTACCATCTGCTGCCATTTACTAAATTGAAAAGAATAGTAAAACAATATTAGTTGACTCGGGTTTCATAGAGTATTTATCATATTAACCATAAACAATACGGCTGAAATTTTTATTCTGGTAAGCTTGTTTCAAGTTTACAAAGAAACCCCACTAGTTAACTTCTTCACTTTTTTTCATTGTCTAAGTATGTGTACACATACAAAGAATTTCAATGTACATGCACACAGTTTCATGAACAATTTACAGGAATATAGAACTAGACATAGAGCTATAAAGACTATAAGTAGGTGAAAAAATAGGTGTATATGTAAATATATATACAAAGCAACAATGACCAACAACACACATTGTATATATGCAAGTCAAGTGTTTATGTAAAATAATTAACAATGAATTATACAAATAGGCCTAGGAGTCTGGTATAACTATGTGCATGCATACATGTCAGTACAGTATATACAACATGCAAGATTTGTATTTGACAGTGATGGATGATATGTACATGTTAAAGCACAGTGTAGAATTTAAACTCTACATAGGTCTCTTATAATTTGCATGCAAGTAGGTGACTTAGTGTCACACGCATAGAGACACTATATGACTGATTGAACTGTTCATTACAGTGATGACCTGCGGCAAGAAATTGTTCTTTTGTCAGGTTCTTCCGGCGCACAGAGATCTGTAGAGCCTAACGAGAGGGGAGGGAGAAGTTGGAAAGGGTTGTGTCCTGTGTGTAATGGGTCTGTGGTGACGTTTCTTACCCGTTTCCTGATTCTGGACATGTATATGTCCTGAATGGAGGGCAGGCTGAGACCAATGAATTTTTCAGCATTTTTTAAAAATGAAAATGCCTATTTGTTTACTTTTGCACTTGTTTACTTATTTGTCGACCAAGGGCTCATTGGGCAAGCTGCGCCCTGTTTCTGGTCAGCTCTGTTTTGCAAAGTCCTGTCTCCACTAAAGAAGGAGCAGCGCCCTGTGCTGATGAGAAGAAAAAGCTTACAGCACCTGGTATTCCCAGGCGGTCTCCCATCCAAGTACTAACCAGGCCCGACCCTGCTTAGCTTCCGAGATCGGACGGGATCGGGCGCGTTCAGGGTGGTATGGCCGTAAGCCCTCGCTGCCCCTGCACACGGCCTATTTATAGACGACGACACCTACGTCTGAACACACTTCACTGGCTGAGGGCCCCTTCCTTTCTGTTCTCCTTAAGGGATGAGGCGGGGTTTATTCTGCATCTCCACAAATCCAGTGAAATGGAAGACACCAATACAAAGGGTGCCAAGAAATCAAGGCTGAGTGCTTCATGTCAGATTACTTTATATACACTACATGAAAGCGGGTGCTTATGCACAGTATGTGCATGCGTACGTGTCCGTACGGGATGTACAGCGTGCAGGGTTTGTGTTTGACAGTGATGGGTGATATGTACATGTTAAGGCACAGTGTGGACTTGAATCTCTACATAGGTCTCTTATAATTTGCATGCAAGTAGATAGATGCTTTAGTGGTACACGCTTACAGACACTATTAAAAACGAAAATGCCTATTTGTTTACTTTTGCACTCGTTTACTTATTTGTCGACCAAGGGCTCATTGGGCAAGCTGCGCCCTGTTTCTGGTCAGCTCTGTTTTGCAAAGTCCTGTCTCCACTAAAGAAGGAGCAGCGCCCTGTGCTGATGAGAAGAAAAAGCTTACAGCACCTGGTATTCCCAGGCGGTCTCCCATCCAAGTACTAACCAGGCCCGACCCTGCTTAGCTTCCGAGATCGGACGGGATCGGGCGCATTCAGGGTGGTATGGCCGTAAGCCCTCGCTGCCCCTGCACACGGCCTATTTATAGACGACGACACCTACGTCTGAACACACTTCACTGGCTGAGGGCCCCTTCCTTTCTGTTCTCCTTAAGGGATGAGGCGGGGTTTATTCTGCATCTCCGAAAATCCAGTGAAATGGAAGACACCAATACAAAGGGTGCCAAGAAATCAAGGCTGAGTGCTTCATGTCAGATTACTTTATATACACTACATGAAAGCGGGGTGCTTATGTGCATGCGCACGTGTCCGTCACGGGATGTACAGCGTGCAGGGTTTGTGTTTGACAGTGATGGGTGATATGTACATGTTAAGGCACAGTGTGGACTTGAATCTCTACATAGGTCTCTTATAATTTGCATGCAAGTAGATAGATGCTTTAGTGGTACACGCTTACAGACACTATTAAAAACGAAAATGCCTATTTGTTTACTTTTGCACTCGTTTACTTATTTGTCGACCAAGGGCTCATTGGGCAAGCTGCGCCTGTTTCTGGTCAGCTCTGTTTTGCAAAGTCCTGTCTCCACTAAAGAAGGAGCAGCGCCCTGTGCTGATGAGAGAAAAAGCTTACAGCACCTGGTATTCCCAGGCGGTCTCCCATCCAAGTACTAACCAGGCCCGACCCTGCTTAGCTTCCGAGATCGGACGGGATCGGGCGCGCTCAGGGTGGTATGGCCGTAAGCCCTCGCTGCCCCTGCACACGGCCTATTTATAGAGGCGACGACACCTACGTCTGAACACACTTCACTGGCTGAGGGCCCCTTCCTTTCTGTTCTCCTTAAGGGATGAGGCGGGGTTTATTCTGCATCTCCACAAATCCAGTGAAATGGAAGACACCAATACAAAGGGTGCCAAGAAATCAAGGCTGAGTGCTTCATGTCAGATTACTTTATATACACTACATGAAAGCGGGTGCTTATGCACAGTATGTGCATGCGTACGTGTCCGTACGGGATGTACAGCGTGCAGGGTTTGTGTTTGACAGTGATGGGTGATATGTACATGTTAAGGCACAGTGTGGACTTGAATCTCTACATAGGTCTCTTATAATTTGCATGCAAGTAGATAGATGCTTTAGTGGTACACGCTTACAGACACTATTAAAAAACGAAAATGCCTATTTGTTTACTTTTGCACTCGTTTACTTATTTGTCGACCAAGGGCTCATTGGGCAAGCTGCGCCCTGTTTCTGGTCAGCTCTGTTTTGCAAAGTCCTGTCTCCACTAAAGAAGGAGCAGCGCCCTGTGCTGATGAGAATAAAAAGCTTACAGCACCTGGTATTCCCAGGCGGTCTCCCATCCAAGTACTAACCAGGCCCGACCCTGCTTAGCTTCCGAGATCGGACGGGATCGGGCGCGTTCAGGGTGGTATGGCCGTAAGCCCTCGCTGCCCCTGCACACGGCCTATTTATAGACGACGACACCTACGTCTGAACACACTTCACTGGCTGAGGGCCCCTTCCTTTCTGTTCTCCTTAAGGGATGAGGCGGGGTTTATTCTGCATCTCCACAAATCCAGTGAAATGGAAGACACCAATACAAAGGGTGCCAAGAAATCAAGGCTGAGTGCTTCATGTCAGATTACTTTATATACACTACATGAAAGCGGGTGCTTATGCACAGTATGTGCATGCGCACGTGTCGTCACGGGATGTACAGCGTGCAGGGTTTGTGTTTGACAGTGATGGGTGATATGTACATGTTAAGGCACAGTGTGGACTTGAATCTCTACATAGGTCTCTTATAATTTGCATGCAAGTAGATAGATGCTTTAGTGGTACACGCTTACAGACACTATTAAAAATGAAAATGCCTATTTGTTTACTTTTGCACTCGTTTACTTATTTGTCGACCAAGGGCTCATTGGGCAAGCTGCGCCTGTTTCTGGTCAGCTCTGTTTTGCAAAGTCCTGTCTCCACTAAAGAAGGAGCAGCGCCCTGTGCTGATGAGAAGAAAAAGCTTACAGCACCTGGTATTCCCAGGCGGTCTCCCATCCAAGTACTAACCAGGCCCGACCCTGCTTAGCTTCCGAGATCGGACGGGATCGGGCGCGTTCAGGGTGGTATGGCCGTAAGCCCTCGCTGCCCCTGCACACGGCCTATTTATAGACGACGACACCTACGTCTGAACACACTTCACTGGCTGAGGCCCCTTCCTTTCTGTTCTCCTTAAGGGATGAGGCGGGGTTTATTCTGCATCTCCACAAATCCAGTGAAATGGAAGACACCAATACAAAGGGTGCCAAGAAATCAAGGCTGAGTGCTTCATGTCAGATTACTTTATATACACTACATGAAAGCGGGTGCTTATGCACAGTATGTGCATGCGCACGTGTCCGTCACGGGATGTACAGCGTGCAGGGTTTGTGTTTGACAGTGATGGGTGATATGTACATGTTAAGGCACAGTGTGGACTTGAATCTCTACATAGGTCTCTTATAATTTGCATGCAAGTAGATAGATGCTTTAGTGGTACACGCTTACAGACACTATTAAAAACGAAAATGCCTATTTGTTTACTTTTGCACTCGTTTACTTATTTGTCGACCAAGGGCTCATTGGGCAAGCTGCGCCTGTTTCTGGTCAGCTCTGTTTTGCAAAGTCCTGTCTCCACTAAAGAAGGAGCAGCGCCCTGTGCTGATGAGAAGAAAAAGCTTACAGCACCTGGTATTCCCAGGCGGTCTCCCATCCAAGTACTAACCAGGCCCGACCCTGCTTAGCTTCCGAGATCGGACGGGATCGGGCGCATTCAGGGTGGTATGGCCGTAAGCCCTCGCTGCCCCTGCACACGGCCTATTTATAGACGACGACACCTACGTCTGAACACACTTCACTGGCTGAGGGCCCCTTCCTTTCTGTTCTCCTTAAGGGATGAGGCGGGGTTTATTCTGCATCTCCGAAAATCCAGTGAAATGGAAGACACCAATACAAAGGGTGCCAAGAAATCAAGGCTGAGTGCTTCATGTCAGATTACTTTATATACACTACATGAAAGCGGGTGCTTATGTGCATGCGTACGTGTCCGTACGGGATGTACAGCGTGCAGGGTTTGTGTTTGACAGTGATGGGTGATATGTACATGTTAAGGCACAGTGTGGACTTGAATCTCTACATAGGTCTCTTATAATTTGCATGCAAGTAGATAGATGCTTTAGTGGTACACGCTTACAGACACTATTAAAAAACGAAAATGCCTATTTGTTTACTTTTGCACTCGTTTACTTATTTGTCGACCAAGGGCTCATTGGGCAAGCTGCGCCCTGTTTCTGGTCAGCTCTGTTTTGCAAAGTCCTGTCTCCACTAAAGAAGGAGCAGCGCCCTGTGCTGATGAGAAGAAAAAGCTTACAGCACCTGGTATTCACAGGCAGTCTCCCATCCAAGTACTAACCAGGCCCGACCCTGCTTAGCTTCCGAGATCGGACGGGATCGGGCGCGCTCAGGGTGGTATGGCCGTAAGCCCTCGCTGCCCCTGCACACGGCCTATTTATAGACGACGACACCTACGTCTGAACACACTTCACTGGCTGAGGGCCCCTTCCTTTCTGTTCTCCTTAAGGGATGAGGCGGGGTTTATTCTGCATCTCCACAAATCCAGTGAAATGGAAGACACCAATACAAAGGGTGCCAAGAAATCAAGGCTGAGTGCTTCATGTCAGATTACTTTATATACATTACATGAAAGCGGGTGCTTATGCACAGTATGTGCATGCGTACGTGTCCGTACGGGATGTACAGCGTGCAGGGTTTGTGTTTGACAGTGATGGGTGATATGTACATGTTAAGGCACAGTGTGGACTTGAATCTCTACATAGGTCTCTTATAATTTGCATGCAAGTAGATAGATGCTTTAGTGGTACACGCTTACAGACACTATTAAAAATGAAAATGCCTATTTGTTTACTTTTGCACTCGTTTACTTATTTGTCGACCAAGGGCTCATTGGGCAAGCTGCGCCCTGTTTCTGGTCAGCTCTGTTTTGCAAAGTCCTGTCTCCACTAAAGAAGGAGCAGCGCCCTGTGCTGATGAGAAGAAAAAGCTTACAGCACCTGGTATTCCCAGGCGGTCTCCCATCCAAGTACTAACCAGGCCCGACCCTGCTTAGCTTCCGAGATCGGGCGCGTTCGGGGGGGTGGTATGGCCGTAAGCCCTCGCTGCCCCTGCACACGGCCTATTTATAGACGCGACGACACCTACGTCTGAACACACTTCACTGGCTGAGGGCCCCTTCCTTTCTGTTCTCCTTAAGGGATGAGGCGGGGTTTATTCTGCATCTCCACAAATCCAGTGAAATGGAAGACACCAATACAAAGGGTGCCAAGAAATCAAGGCTGAGTGCTTCATGTCAGATTACTTTATATACACTACATGAAAGGGTGCTTATGCACAGTATGTGCATGCGCACGTGTCCGTCACGGGATGTACAGCGTGCAGGGTTTGTGTTTGACAGTGATGGGTGATATGTACATGTTAAGGCACAGTGTGGACTTGAATCTCTACATAGGTCTCTTATAATTTGCATGCAAGTAGATAGATGCTTTAGTGGTACACGCTTACAGACACTATTAAAAACGAAAATGCCTATTTGTTTACTTTTGCACTCGTTTACTTATTTGTCGACCAAGGGCTCATTGGGCAAGCTGCGCCTGTTTCTGGTCAGCTCTGTTTTGCAAAGTCCTGTCTCCACTAAAGAAGGAGCAGCGCCCTGTGCTGATGAGAAGAAAAAGCTTACAGCACCTGGTATTCCCAGGCGGTCTCCCATCCAAGTACTAACCAGGCCCGACCCTGCTTAGCTTCCGAGATCGGACGGGATCGGGCGCATTCAGGGTGGTATGGCCGTAAGCCCTCGCTGCCCCTGCACACGGCCTATTTATAGACGACGACACCTACGTCTGAACACACTTCACTGGCTGAGGGCCCCTTCCTTTCTGTTCTCCTTAAGGGATGAGGCGGGGTTTATTCTGCATCTCCGAAAATCCAGTGAAATGGAAGACACCAATACAAAGGGTGCCAAGAAATCAAGGCTGAGTGCTTCATGTCAGATTACTTTATATACATTACATGAAAGCGGGTGCTTATGCACAGTATGTGCATGCGTACGTGTCCGTACGGGATGTACAGCGTGCAGGGTTTGTGTTTGACAGTGATGGGTGATATGTACATGTTAAGGCACAGTGTGGACTTGAATCTCTACATAGGTCTCTTATAATTTGCATGCAAGTAGATAGATGCTTTAGTGGTACACGCTTACAGACACTATTAAAAAATGAAAATGCCTATTTGTTTACTTTTGCACTCGTTTACTTATTTGTCGACCAAGGGCTCATTGGGCAAGCTGCGCCCTGTTTCTGGTCAGCTCTGTTTTGCAAAGTCCTGTCTCCACTAAAGAAGGAGCAGCGCCCTGTGCTGATGAGAAGAAAAAGCTTACAGCACCTGGTATTCCCAGGCGGTCTCCCATCCAAGTACTAACCAGGCCCGACCCTGCTTAGCTTCCGAGATCGGACGGGATCGGGCGCGTTCAGGGTGGTATGGCCGTAAGCCCTCGCTGCCCCTGCACACGGCCTATTTATAGACGACGACACCTACGTCTGAACACACTTCACTGGCTGAGGGCCCCTTCCTTTCTGTTCTCCTTAAGGGATGAGGCGGGGTTTATTCTGCATCTCCACAAATCCAGTGAAATGGAAGACACCAATACAAAGGGTGCCAAGAAATCAAGGCTGAGTGCTTCATGTCAGATTACTTTATATACACTACATGAAAGCGGGTGCTTATGCACAGTATGTGCATGCGTACGTGTCCGTACGGGATGTACAGCGTGCAGGGTTTGTGTTTGACAGTGATGGGTGATATGTACATGTTAAGGCACAGTGTGGACTTGAATCTCTACATAGGTCTCTTATAATTTGCATGCAAGTAGATAGATGCTTTAGTGGTACACGCTTACAGACACTATTAAAAACGAAAATGCCTATTTGTTTACTTTTGCACTCGTTTACTTATTTGTCGACCAAGGGCTCATTGGGCAAGCTGCGCCCTGTTTCTGGTCAGCTCTGTTTTGCAAAGTCCTGTCTCCACTAAAGAAGGAGCAGCGCCCTGTGCTGATGAGAAGAAAAAGCTTACAGCACCTGGTATTCCCAGGCGGTCTCCCATCCAAGTACTAACCAGGCCCGACCCTGCTTAGCTTCCGAGATCGGACGGGATCGGGCGCGTTCAGGGTGGTATGGCCGTAAGCCCTCGCTGCCCCTGCACACGGCCTATTTATAGACAGCGACACCTACGTCTGAACACACTTCACTGGCTGAGGGCCCCTTCCTTTCTGTTCTCCTTAAGGGATGAGGCGGGGTTTATTCTGCATCTCCACAAATCCAGTGAAATGGAAGACACCAATACAAAGGGTGCCAAGAAATCAAGGCTGAGTGCTTCATGTCAGATTACTTTATATACACTACATGAAAGCGGGTGCTTATGCACAGTATGTGCATGCGTCACGTGTCCGTGCACGGGATGTACAGCGTGCAGGGTTTGTGTTTGACAGTGATGGGTGATATGTACATGTTAAGGCACAGTGTGGACTTGAATCTCTACATAGGTCTCTTATAATTTGCATGCAAGTAGATAGATGCTTTAGTGGTACACGCTTACAGACACTATTAAAAAAACGAAAATGCCTATTTGTTTACTTTTGCACTCGTTTACTTATTTGTCGACCAAGGGCTCATTGGGCAAGCTGCGCCCTGTTTCTGGTCAGCTCTGTTTTGCAAAGTCCTGTCTCCACTAAAGAAGGAGCAGCGCCCTGTGCTGATGAGAAGAAAAAGCTTACAGCACCTGGTATTCCCAGGCGGTCTCCCATCCAAGTACTAACCAGGCCCGACCCTGCTTAGCTTCCGAGATCGGACGGGATCGGGCGCATTCAGGGTGGTATGGCCGTAAGCCCTCGCTGCCCCTGCACACGGCCTATTTATAGGCGACGACACCTACGTCTGAACACACTTCACTGGCTGAGGCCCCTTCCTTTCTGTTCTCCTTAAGGGATGAGGCGGGGTTTATTCTGCATCTCCGAAAATCCAGTGAAATGGAAGACACCAATACAAAGGGTGCCAAGAAATCAAGGCTGAGTGCTTCATGTCAGATTACTTTATATACACTACATGAAAGCGGGTGCTTATGTGTGTATGTGCATGCACGTGTCCGTCACGGGATGTACAGCGTGCAGGGTTTGTGTTTGACAGTGATGGGTGATATGTACATGTTAAGGCACAGTGTGGACTTGAATCTCTACATAGGTCTCTTATAATTTGCATGCAAGTAGATAGATGCTTTAGTGGTACACGCTTACAGACACTATTAAAAACGAAAATGCCTATTTGTTTACTTTTGCACTCGTTTACTTATTTGTCGACCAAGGGCTCATTGGGCAAGCTGCGCCCTGTTTCTGGTCAGCTCTGTTTTGCAAAGTCCTGTCTCCACTAAAGAAGGAGCAGCGCCCTGTGCTGATGAGAAAAAAGCTTACAGCACCTGGTATTCCCAGGCGGTCTCCCATCCAAGTACTAACCAGGCCCGACCCTGCTTAGCTTCCGAGATCGGACGGGATCGGGCGCGCTCAGGGTGGTATGGCCGTAAGCCCTCGCTGCCCCTGCACACGGCCTATTTATAGACGACGACACCTACGTCTGAACACACTTCACTGGCTGAGGCCCCTTCCTTTCTGTTCTCCTTAAGGGATGAGGCGGGGTTTATTCTGCATCTCCACAAATCCAGTGAAATGGAAGACACCAATACAAAGGGTGCCAAGAAATCAAGGCTGAGTGCTTCATGTCAGATTACTTTATATACACTACATGAAAGCGGGTGCTTATGCACAGTATGTGCATGCGTCACGTGTCCGCACGGGATGTACAGCGTGCAGGGTTTGTGTTTGACAGTGATGGGTGATATGTACATGTTAAGGCACAGTGTGGACTTGAATCTCTACATAGGTCTCTTATAATTTGCATGCAAGTAGATAGATGCTTTAGTGGTACACGCTTACAGACACTATTAAAAAAATGAAAATGCCTATTTGTTTACTTTTGCACTCGTTTACTTATTTGTCGACCAAGGGCTCATTGGGCAAGCTGCGCCTGTTTCTGGTCAGCTCTGTTTTGCAAAGTCCTGTCTCCACTAAAGAAGGAGCAGCGCCCTGTGCTGATGAGAAGAAAAAGCTTCCAGCACCTGGTATTCCCAGGCGGTCTCCCATCCAAGTACTAACCAGGCCCGACCCTGCTTAGCTTCCGAGATCGGACGGGATCGGGCGCGTTCAGGGTGGTATGGCCGTAAGCCCTCGCTGCCCCTGCACACGGCCTATTTATAGACGCGACACCTACGTCTGAACACACTTCACTGGCTGAGGGCCCCTTCCTTTCTGTTCTCCTTAAGGGATGAGGCGGGGTTTATTCTGCATCTCCACAAATCCAGTGAAATGGAAGACACCAATACAAAGGGTGCCAAGAAATCAAGGCTGAGTGCTTCATGTCAGATTACTTTATATACACTACATGAAAGCGGGTGCTTATGCACAGTATGTGCATGCGCACGTGTCCGTCACGGGATGTACAGCGTGCAGGGTTTGTGTTTGACAGTGATGGGTGATATGTACATGTTAAGGCACAGTGTGGACTTGAATCTCTACATAGGTCTCTTATAATTTGCATGCAAGTAGATAGATGCTTTAGTGGTACACGCTTACAGACACTATTAAAAAACGAAAATGCCTATTTGTTTACTTTTGCACTCGTTTACTTATTTGTCGACCAAGGGCTCATTGGGCAAGCTGCGCCCTGTTTCTGGTCAGCTCTGTTTTGCAAAGTCCTGTCTCCACTAAAGAAGGAGCAGCGCCCTGTGCTGATGAGAAGAAAAAGCTTACAGCACCTGGTATTCCCAGGTGGTCTCCCATCCAAGTACTAACCAGGCCCGACCCTGCTTAGCTTCCGAGATCGGACGGGATCGGGCGCGTTCAGGGTGGTATGGCCGTAAGCCCTCGCTGCCCCTGCACACGGCCTATTTATAGACGCGAGCGACACCTACGTCTGAACACACTTCACTGGCTGAGGGCCCCTTCCTTTCTGTTCTCCTTAAGGGATGAGGCGGGGTTTATTCTGCATCTCCACAAATCCAGTGAAATGGAAGACACCAATACAAAGGGTGCCAAGAAATCAAGGCTGAGCGCTTCATGTCAGATTACTTTATATACACTACATGAAAGCGGGTGCTTATGCACAGTATGTGCATGCGTACGTGTCCGTACGGGATGTACAGCGTGCAGGGTTTGTGTTTGACAGTGATGGGTGATATGTACATGTTAAGGCACAGTGTGGACTTGAATCTCTACATAGGTCTCTTATAATTTGCATGCAAGTAGATAGATGCTTTAGTGGTACACGCTTACAGACACTATTAAAAACGAAAATGCCTATTTGTTTACTTTTGCACTCGTTTACTTATTTGTCGACCAAGGGCTCATTGGGCAAGCTGCGCCTGTTTCTGGTCAGCTCTGTTTTGCAAAGTCCTGTCTCCACTAAAGAAGGAGCAGCGCCCTGTGCTGATGAGAAGAAAAAGCTTACAGCACCTGGTATTCCCAGGCGGTCTCCCATCCAAGTACTAACCAGGCCCGACCCTGCTTAGCTTCCGAGATCGGACGGGATCGGGCGCGTTCAGGGTGGTATGGCCGTAAGCCCTCGCTGCCCCTGCACACGGCCTATTTATAGGCGCGACGACACCTACGTCTGAACACACTTCACTGGCTGAGGGCCCCTTCCTTTCTGTTCTCCTTAAGGGATGAGGCGGGGTTTATTCTGCATCTCCAAAATCCAGTGAAATGGAAGACACCAATACAAAGGGTGCCAAGAAATCAAGGCTGAGTGCTTCATGTCAGATTACTTTATATACACTACATGAAAGCGGGTGCTTATGCACAGTATGTGCATGCGTGCGCACGTGTCCGTCACGGGATGTACAGCGTGCAGGGTTTGTGTTTGACAGTGATGGGTGATATGTACATGTTAAGGCACAGTGTGGACTTGAATCTCTACATAGGTCTCTTATAATTTGCATGCAAGTAGATAGATGCTTTAGTGGTACACGCTTACAGACACTATTAAAAACGAAAATGCCTATTTGTTTACTTTTGCACTCGTTTACTTATTTGTCGACCAAGGGCTCATTGGGCAAGCTGCGCCTGTTTCTGGTCAGCTCTGTTTTGCAAAGTCCTGTCTCCACTAAAGAAGGAGCAGCGCCCTGTGCTGATGAGAAGAAAAAGCTTACAGCACCTGGTATTCCCAGGCGGTCTCCCATCCAAGTACTAACCAGGCCCGACCCTGCTTAGCTTCCGAGATCGGACGGGATCGGGCGCGTTCAGGGTGGTATGGCCGTAAGCCCTCGCTGCCCCTGCACACGGCCTATTTATAGACGACGACACCTACGTCTGAACACACTTCACTGGCTGAGGGCCCCTTCCTTTCTGTTCTCCTTAAGGGATGAGGCGGGGTTTATTCTGCATCTCCACAAATCCAGTGAAATGGAAGACACCAATACAAAGGGTGCCAAGAAATCAAGGCTGAGTGCTTCATGTCAGATTACTTTATATACACTACATGAAAGCGGGTGCTTATGCACAGTATGTGCATGCGACGTGTCCGCACGGGATGTACAGCGTGCAGGGTTTGTGTTTGACAGTGATGGGTGATATGTACATGTTAAGGCACAGTGTGGACTTGAATCTCTACATAGGTCTCTTATAATTTGCATGCAAGTAGATAGATGCTTTAGTGGTACACGCTTACAGACACTATTAAAAATGAAAATGCCTATTTGTTTACTTTTGCACTCGTTTACTTATTTGTCGACCAAGGGCTCATTGGGCAAGCTGCGCCTGTTTCTGGTCAGCTCTGTTTTGCAAAGTCCTGTCTCCACTAAAGAAGGAGCAGCGCCCTGTGCTGATGAGAAGAAAAAGCTTACAGCACCTGGTATTCCCAGGCGGTCTCCCATCCAAGTACTAACCAGGCCCGACCCTGCTTAGCTTCCGAGATCGGACGGGATCGGGCGCGTTCAGGGTGGTATGGCCGTAAGCCCTCGCTGCCCCTGCACACGGCCTATTTATAGACGACGACACCTACGTCTGAACACACTTCACTGGCTGAGGGCCCCTTCCTTTCTGTTCTCCTTAAGGGATGAGGCGGGGTTTATTCTGCATCTCCACAAATCCAGTGAAATGGAAGACACCAATACAAAGGGTGCCAAGAAATCAAGGCTGAGTGCTTCATGTCAGATTACTTTATATACACTACATGAAAGCGGGTGCTTATGCACAGTATGTGCATGCGTACGTGTCCGTCACGGGATGTACAGCGTGCAGGGTTTGTGTTTGACAGTGATGGGTGATATGTACATGTTAAGGCACAGTGTGGACTTGAATCTCTACATAGGTCTCTTATAATTTGCATGCAAGTAGATAGATGCTTTAGTGGTACACGCTTACAGACACTATTAAAAATGAAAATGCCTATTTGTTTACTTTTGCACTCGTTTACTTATTTGTCGACCAAGGGCTCATTGGGCAAGCTGCGCCCTGTTTCTGGTCAGCTCTGTTTTGCAAAGTCCTGTCTCCACTAAAGAAGGAGCAGCGCCCTGTGCTGATGAGAAGAAAAAGCTTACAGCACCTGGTATTCCCAGGCGGTCTCCCATCCAAGTACTAACCAGGCCCGACCCTGCTTAGCTTCCGAGATCGGACGGGATCGGGCGCGTTCAGGGTGGTATGGCCGTAAGCCCTCGCTGCCCCTGCACACGGCCTATTTATAGACGACGACACCTACGTCTGAACACACTTCACTGGCTGAGGGCCCCTTCCTTTCTGTTCTCCTTAAGGGATGAGGCGGGGTTTATTCTGCATCTCCACAAATCCAGTGAAATGGAAGACACCAATACAAAGGGTGCCAAGAAATCAAGGCTGAGTGCTTCATGTCAGATTACTTTATATACACTACATGAAAGCGGGTGCTTATGCACAGTATGTGCATGCGCACGTGTCCGTCACGGGATGTACAGCGTGCAGGGTTTGTGTTTGACAGTGATGGGTGATATGTACATGTTAAGGCACAGTGTGGACTTGAATCTCTACATAGGTCTCTTATAATTTGCATGCAAGTAGATAGATGCTTTAGTGGTACACGCTTACAGACACTATTAAAAATGAAAATGCCTATTTGTTTACTTTTGCACTCGTTTACTTATTTGTCGACCAAGGGCTCATTGGGCAAGCTGCGCCCTGTTTCTGGTCAGCTCTGTTTTGCAAAGTCCTGTCTCCACTAAAGAAGGAGCAGCGCCCTGTGCTGATGAGAAGAAAAAGCTTACAGCACCTGGTATTCCCAGGCGGTCTCCCATCCAAGTACTAACCAGGCCCGACCCTGCTTAGCTTCCGAGATCGGACGGGATCGGGGCGCGTTCAGGTGGTATGGCCGTAAGCCCTCGCTGCCCCTGCACACGGCCTATTTATAGACGACGACGACACCTACGTCTGAACACACTTCACTGGCTGAGGGCCCCTTCCTTTCTGTTCTCCTTAAGGGATGAGGCGGGGTTTATTCTGCATCTCCACAAATCCAGTGAAATGGAAGACACCAATACAAAGGGTGCCAAGAAATCAAGGCTGAGTGCTTCATGTCAGATTACTTTATATACACTACATGAAAGCGGGTGCTTATGTGCATGCGTACGTGTCCGTACGGGATGTACAGCGTGCAGGGTTTGTGTTTGACAGTGATGGGTGATATGTACATGTTAAGGCACAGTGTGGACTTGAATCTCTACATAGGTCTCTTATAATTTGCATGCAAGTAGATAGATGCTTTAGTGGTACACGCTTACAGACACTATTAAAAAATGAAAATGCCTATTTGTTTACTTTTGCACTCGTTTACTTATTTGTCGACCAAGGGCTCATTGGGCAAGCTGCGCCCTGTTTCTGGTCAGCTCTGTTTTGCAAAGTCCTGTCTCCACTAAAGAAGGAGCAGCGCCCTGTGCTGATGAGAAGAAAAAGCTTACAGCACCTGGTATTCCCAGGCAGTCTCCCATCCATGTACTAACCAGGCCCGACCCTGCTTAGCTTCCGAGATCGGACGGGATCGGGCGCGTTCAGGTGGTATGGCCGTAAGCCCTCGCTGCCCCTGCACACGGCCTATTTATAGACGCGCGACACCTACGTCTGAACACACTTCACTGGCTGAGGGCCCCTTCCTTTCTGTTCTCCTTAAGGGATGAGGCGGGGTTTATTCTGCATCTCCACAAATCCAGTGAAATGGAAGACACCAATACAAAGGGTGCCAAGAAATCAAGGCTGAGTGCTTCATGTCAGATTACTTTATATACACTACATGAAAGCGGGTGCTTATGCACAGTATGTGCATGCGTACGTGTCCGTACGGGATGTACAGCGTGCAGGGTTTGTGTTTGACAGTGATGGGTGATATGTACATGTTAAGGCACAGTGTGGACTTGAATCTCTACATAGGTCTCTTATAATTTGCATGCAAGTAGATAGATGCTTTAGTGGTACACGCTTACAGACACTATTAAAAATGAAAATGCCTATTTGTTTACTTTTGCACTCGTTTACTTATTTGTCGACCAAGGGCTCATTGGGCAAGCTGCGCCCTGTTTCTGGTCAGCTCTGTTTTGCAAAGTCCTGTCTCCACTAAAGAAGGAGCAGCGCCCTGTGCTGATGAGAAGAAAAAGCTTACAGCACCTGGTATTCCCAGGCGGTCTCCCATCCAAGTACTAACCAGGCCCGACCCTGCTTAGCTTCCGAGATCGGACGGGATCGGGCGCGTTCAGGGTGGTATGGCCGTAAGCCCTCGCTGCCCCTGCACACGGCCTATTTATAGACGCACGACACCTACGTCTGAACACACTTCACTGGCTGAGGGCCCCTTCCTTTCTGTTCTCCTTAAGGGATGAGGCGGGGTTTATTCTGCATCTCCACAAATCCAGTGAAATGGAAGACACCAATACAAAGGGTGCCAAGAAATCAAGGCTGAGTGCTTCATGTCAGATTACTTTATATACACTACATGAAAGCGGGTGCTTATGCACAGTATGTGCATGCGTACGTGTCCGTACGGGATGTACAGCGTGCAGGGTTTGTGTTTGACAGTGATGGGTGATATGTACATGTTAAGGCACAGTGTGGACTTGAATCTCTACATAGGTCTCTTATAATTTGCATGCAAGTAGATAGATGCTTTAGTGGTACACGCTTACAGACACTATTAAAAATGAAAATGCCTATTTGTTTACTTTTGCACTCGTTTACTTATTTGTCGACCAAGGGCTCATTGGGCAAGCTGCGCCCTGTTTCTGGTCAGCTCTGTTTTGCAAAGTCCTGTCTCCACTAAAGAAGGAGCAGCGCCCTGTGCTGATGAGAAGAAAAAGCTTACAGCACCTGGTATTCCCAGGCGGTCTCCCATCCAAGTACTAACCAGGCCCGACCCTGCTTAGCTTCCGAGATCGGACGGGATCGGGCGCGTTCAGGGTGGTATGGCCGTAAGCCCTCGCTGCCCCTGCACACGGCCTATTTATAGGACGACGACACCTACGTCTGAACACACTTCACTGGCTGAGGGCCCCTTCCTTTCTGTTCTCCTTAAGGGATGAGGCGGGGTTTATTCTGCATCTCCACAAATCCAGTGAAATGGAAGACACCAATACAAAGGGTGCCAAGAAATCAAGGCTGAGTGCTTCATGTCAGATTACTTTATATACACTACATGAAAGCGGGTGCTTATGCACAGTATGTGCATGCGCACGTGTCCGCACGGGATGTACAGCGTGCAGGGTTTGTGTTTGACAGTGATGGTAGGACAGTGCTGGCTGCAGGGTTCAGTAGGTATGTCAGGCCAGTTTGGATGCTGTAACTGCTGCTTAGTCTATGCTCTGTACTATGCTGCATGTCGTCTGCACTTCAGTCCCGTAGCAGGCCTCATTAAGCATCAAGTGAGAGCTGCTATGAAGACTCCATGTACAGCTTCATCGACTAGGTCGCGCTGTGACGGTCACGAGCTGCGCTGATCGCACCTATGACAATCTGAGTTGTTCTTTCACTAAGTAAGACCATCAAGACAATAGCAGATCAGCTTCCCGATCTTTACTGCGTATTGCACTAGCATGACAGGTGTGTGTGATGTGAAGACGTTAGACATGGCTACTGCATGTTCAAGATTGCAGTGAGCTAGACTAGACTTTACTGATTTTAGCTTTGACGCAGTCGGGCCTGCAGCTGTCATTTGAAGCTGTTCATGCACGTGATGAGCATGTACAGACGGTCACGTTCCAGCTCACAGTTACTTACCGACGCGATCGCGATCCGGTGTCGTATGCCGAGCCTACCGCTGCGCATACGCTGACCAGTACTCTAGCTCCTTCTCTTGATGCGTTATCTCACATCGAAGCCATATCAGGATGCAGAATAAGCTGAGTCTCAGCGATACTATATATCTAGCGTCTTAAGTATCATGCCGTCTCAGCGTGCGTGCGTGTATAGTGTGCAGTAGTGAAGTTGTATGCAATGTTGACAGATAACCTATCTGTGACTTATTGTTGCATGCTCTTGTCTTCTGACTTTATTGCCTACTGAAGGCACCTTGATAAGTACTTCATGCAGAGCCCACGCTCATCAGCCGTAGGCGAGTGCTGGCGTACGTGCCTGCCTTAGACGCCATAGCTGACACCACTGTGACTCTGCCTCCTAGTGACGTTCTGCTTCCATCAAGCATCAAGTGCAGAAGGTGCTTAGTCGATTATTCAAACTATGACCTATAGTTCGCCATGGCACGTGACAGTTGTTACGTGAGGAGACTTACATGACATTACAGTCTCTATGTGCAAGTGCTATCAGACGCTGTGTAAGAAAGTACTTTCAGTTTACTATCAGTCATGCAGCTGCTTGAGCTGTGCTACGCTAGCGCCCTTAGGACACTTCGCTGATCCCCCTAGTAACGCGCCTCTAGTTAGCGACGACGGTCAGTTAGGCACCGTCGTCACCGGCATTACAGGCTATGACACAGCTGAGTCTCTCTGATGCGTGCATCTCGATCCTGATGGACCATACAGTGCAACATCAGCTTCCAGTAACTTTATGTCACATAAAGGTATGCATGCGACTGCCATCGTGACATAGGGTTACTGTGACATGCATGTATGACGTTACACAGTGTCTGTACATAGTCTCTTTGCTGCTAATAGATGTAGTGGTACAGTTAGACATTAAACGTGCTATTGTACTTGACTGTCTTTGAAACTCATGAGTGTTTCTGTCAGCTGTTTGCAAGTCTGTCCTAAGAGAGACCTTGCTGATAAGAGCAAGACGTATTCGCACTACAGTCCGCGCAGCTGCTACTCAGCTATGCGACCTGAGCCGTGACTGACCCTTCACACGAGCTCGCGCTAATCGTGATCTTGCTCTGTACATCGTACAGCAGCATGCTATGACATAGATGTGCATACTATCATCATGAAGTGTTACGATTCCGAGTGTCACATGGGTGAGTAGTCTGATAACAATGTTGAATAGCATGCTTGAGCTGCTAATGCTTGCATGCTTACATGCCATGTCAGTCAGCTATTTCACGCAGCCGTTTAGTTCACACGTATGTCACTGGTCCAGCTTGAGTAGAGTCAGCTCTGTATCACGTAGCCGCTCTCGGCAGTAGCCACTCAGTGCTGACGACCGTCGAGGCATCCTGCTACCTTATGCACATCAGGGTAATCAGGGTGTGCTGCCAATCCTAAAGCCCTTTTATATGACCTAAATTGAACAGCCTTTAGGAACGCTTATTTATAAGTGGAGGGCTCGCCGTGTGATACGCTCAAGTTGCAAGCAGCTAGGAGTCATGCTATATAAAAGGAAACCTTATGCTGAAAACATCATATGTAGCCTGCCGTTTTTGAACAGGTGGGTTACGCTCAGGTAGCACCTTCTCTGCACAGGCCTCGTATGACAAAGTAATTCTTTCACCAATGAGACAGCTCCTAATATACTAGAACGTTTATTCTGCAAACAGGAAGCGCTTGCAAGCTAAGGCAGAATGATCTAACAGATGCGCAATAATAAACCAGGCACGCTCTTATCTGAAGTGCTATGGATACGCGTCCGTCTTAACATCAGGCTATGTGTATGGACGTCACTTATCTCAGGCTAGCAACTCCTGTACACGACCTGTTAAAACCACTAAAAGCAACCTTTCTAAAGTAGCGGCTGTTCCCAGCTCCTACTCCATTTGCACAGCATTGCTCAGCATGATCGTGGTGTACAAAAGAGGCGTCTCTGTAGACCAGGATTACGACGATCAACAGGCCAGCTTTATATACACTACATGAAAGCGGGTGCTTATGCACAGTATGTGCATGCGTACGTGTCCGTACGGGATGTACAGCGTGCAGGGTTTGTGTTTGACAGTGATGGGTGATATGTACATGTTAAGGCACAGTGTGGACTTGAATCTCTACATAGGTCTCTTATAATTTGCATGCAAGTAGATAGATAGATGCTTTAGTGGTACACGTTTACAGACACTATTAAAAAATGAAAATGCCTATTTGTTTACTTTTGCACTTGTTTACTTATTTGTCAACCAAGGGCTCATTGGGCAAGCTGCGCCCTGTTTCTGGTCAGCTCTGTTTTGCAAAGTCCTGTCTCCACTAAAGAAGGAGCAGCGCCCTGTGCTGATGAGAAGAAAAAGCTTACAGCACCTGGTACAATACAAAGGGTGCCAAGAAATCAAGGCTGAGTGGTTTATGTGGTCATTATTGGTGGTTATATACAGTATATGCATGTATACATGTTCATACATAGTATCTGCAGTGTGTGTTACAGCATCCTTAGATCAGATCTCTCAAAACCTGACATAGCAGCTGCAGATGGCTGCCTTCCATTGAGTGTAGTTCTTTTCAAGATTTCTGCCTCTTAAAGGAAGTTTTTCCTTGCCACTGTCGCCAAAATATTAGGATATTTTTTCTTTATCTTTTTATATCAAATAATAATTTATACTTTTTCAAATTTCCTGAGCTAACCCCAAAATCTTTCCACGTATCATTCTGGTACTGTAGCTGCAGAAGTAGACTACCCCTTGAGGTACAACCACTGCTGTACGTGGTAATTGCACATCCACTGGCCTTATTGTGCCAAACCCATCCAATTACCCGCAGACATGTAGCCTGTCTGTATGAGATAAGGCCCTATAAAGGACTTCTTTTACTTAAAAAATCCCCAAATAAATCTGTGATTTATGGGCATTTCTGCTGCGTAAACATACACAAGGTGATCTCTATGACTGCTGCAGCTTTCTCTCATTCTCATCAGCGCACAACACTCGGTCTGTACAAATACGAGTTACTTTTGAAGAATTATAAATATATATATAAGAAAAATTACGGGTATAAATTTAATTTTGAGTTTTGTACAAAATATGTAAAACTTTCTCAGGGGTCTGGATCCCAACTTGCAGACTGATCTGTTTTTCAGACTTCTTCATGTGTAACCTCTGCACCGTGGAAGCAATACATTATACCACTCTCTGTGTGGATTTCTCTCTTCAGACTGTATGGAGACCTCACAAGGATACTCACACCTGCTTAAGTGCTCTAACTGTAGCGCTGAAACAAGAGGTCATTAAAGATTTCCCCAGACACAGAGGGGCGTTACAGACCTCAGTGAAACCGCTCTGACATACAATGATGCTGTTTCAACGAGTCCTGGAAAACTTTAGGATAAATCTCTAAATTTATTCATTTAGAGATTAGTTTAAAATCAAGATACAGCTCTTTAATCGTAATAAAATCACTGGATATGGAAATCCTATATTCAAATTAAATCTTTCAACTCAAAGTTCAACACAAGAGGGCAGCATTGTATTGCATTAAAAAGTTCACGTTAGAGATTAGCACATGTTCCTCTTTTTACCTGGAGGTCAAAAACTATTGTTAGTCTTGTTGAGTCTTTATTTAGTGACAGTTTTAAAACTCATCTTTTTACTTTAGCTTTTTTAATTGTATTTTGACTACATTATTGGCCATATTCTGTCTTTATTATTCTGTAGTTTTCTATGCCTACAATAATAATCTATTTGAACGTTTTCTTCTTCTTATTATTAGTTTTTACAGTTGATTGTATCTTTAACTTCTCTGTAAAAGCACTTTAGTCAATATTTGTTGGTTTTAAATGCACTTGATAAATTACAGTTTTTCTCAATCGATTTGGTACATTTCTCCAAACTCAGGTAACAGCTCTCAAAACAGTTAACACAGTGATCAGTACACTTTGTAATTGTCCTAAACAGATAGTAAATTCTCCTTCATTTCATACAAATCACATATCAAAAGCATAATTTTCTCAAAACACTGTGCACAAAAATCCCAAATTTTATCACAGCAGTTCATACAGCCAACCAAATCTTTAATATATCAGGAAAAACATTTGTAACTTTTTCATTGTTCTTCAAAAAGATCACAAGAATTTTTGTACCATTTTCAAAACACAACAAACAAAACTCTGTGAATTGTAAAATAGTCAGTTGCACACCTTGTGTCTTCAATTAACGCCAAATTGTTATCTGATGAGTTAGTAATCCACTCAACACAGAAAAAGCCAATTTCCTAATTGTTCACACAGCTGTCTTACGTAATTACAACAACTACAAAAGGGGAAGAGAAGAAGAACAAAGAAGACAAATGAGGAGATACAGTAAGACAAAAACAAAAGTATGAGCAGTGGAAACAGAAGAGGTTTAAGAGTGAGAGGTGGTGGCCAGGGTAGAGGGAGAAGAGGAAGAGGAGATAGAGAAAGAGAAAGAAGAGCTGAAGATGTAGGAGGAAGAGCGAGAAGAGCTGAGGATGTAGGAAGAGGAGAAGAGATTGAAGAGATGGATGGATTGGAGGGCAATGGTATAGTGGAAAGAGAAAATATAAGAAGAGGTGGACAGGGAGGAAGAGGAGGGCAAAGAGGAAGAGGAGGCCAAGGTGTAAGAGGAGGGAGGAGAGGTAGAATGAGGGTAGGGTACACGCGTGTTTCAAATGAAATCAGAGCCACACTTATTGACCATGTCATAAATCATGGTCTCTCACTGAGAGAAGCTGGCCAGAGAGTTCAGCCCAATATAAACAGATCCACAGTGGCTTCAATTATCAGTACATTTCAGAGGGAAAACCGGTAAGTAACTATATCATTCTACTTTTACAATGAGAGTCCATGTAGTCTTGTTTGACATAGGTCTAGATCTCTACAGTAAATGTTCCTGCTTGTCCAAACCTTTTTCAGAATTGAAGTTAGGGAACATTCAGGTGGACGAACAAGACTTTTTTCAGTTGAACAAGAGCATGCCATTGTTGACATGGTGGTCCAGAACAACACCCTCCGCCTCAAAGACATTCAGCAAAGAATAACACAGGACAATCAACTGTTCCACAATATCCACCAATGCAGTCTCTCCACAATTGACCGTGTTCTAAGAAGAAATGCTATCTGAATGAAGCAAGTATACAAAGTGCCCTTTGAGAGGAACTCCGTTAGAGTGAAGGAGTTGCGATTCCAGTTTGTTCAAGTATGTGCAACCCAATTACTGCAATTTTACTGTCAACTCAAAGATATATTTTTCCTGAATTTTAAGTATGTGTCCATAAACTATTCCATGCTACTGTATGTGAAAAGATTTAGGCATATCTATGTATACTGCTGCTTCAAAGTGTGAACTCAAACTTCAGCAACAATTTCACAGTAGTATTGACTGCAATGAATGCCATTACTGTAAGACACAAATTTACTATATTTTATCTTGTGTTCTTTTTACTCTAGAGAATCTTGGAGTTGGAGAAGAGGGAGAAATGTGATTGGCCATCGTGCTACAGTCAATGTCCCTGGACAACGAGGAGGCAACATCACTCTCTGTGCAGCAATTTCTACAACTGGTGTTGTGGCACACAATGCTGTCTTGGGACCATACAACACAGCAAGGCTCCTACATTTTTTAAACCTCCTCAATGAAATCCTCTTTCCGCAGGGTGATCAGGAGCAAATGGTGCGGAATTTTGTAGTTGTTTGGGACAATGTCCAATTCCACCATTCAGCACTAGTGCTAGAGTGGTTTGAGAATCACCCACAATTCAGGATGGTGTTTCTTCCACCATATTCTCCTTTCCTGAATCCAATTGAGGAATTCTTTTCCTCTTGGAGATGGAAAGTACATGATCGCAACCCTTACAACCAAGTAAGTCTTCTTCAAGCGATGGAAGAGGCCTGTGGAGATATTGGGGCACAAGCATGTCAAGGATGGATACAGCATTCAAGGCGTTTTTTCCCACGATGCATGACTCGTGAAAATATTTTCTGTGATGTTGATGAAATTCTCTGGCCAGATATAATTGAGAGGCATGATCAATAAAATAATTGATTCAATGAATGCAGTACATTTATCACTTTATTTTTTTATTTACCTATGTACTTATTTGCATTATATTTACCTATGTACTTATTTGTCTTCTTCAAGCGATATATATATATATATATATATATATATATAATTTTTTTTTTGTGTGTGGGGTGACAACATATTGTTATACACCTGAACTCCTCATTAAAGAACTTAATGAAAAACATGTATTTTCATTTATTTCTTTGTGTATCTTCAGCTGAATTTGTTATAAAATCAACAGAGAACACACTTTTAGTTTTGATGTTAATATTGAATTTTAATAAATGCATTACTAGAATAAAATGCTGTGTTTCATTGTGCAGTGAATACTTAACGGTTTTGCCAGCATAAGAGTGTGTTTAGTTTGCTGTGTTAACTGTTTTGAGAGCTGCTACCTGAGTTTGGAGAAAGGTACCAAATCGATTGAGAAAAACTGTAACACTATTTTGCCAACTGTCTGGCACACTTTCACATGTGAAAACTGTTTTAGATAATTATTTCACTTTGCAATCAGCCTAAGCACTATAAATAAGCCACAGGTAAGCTGTCTGTGTAGAGTACAATGGAAGGAGCAGTGAGAGTGAGAAGAGTGAGAATCAGAGGAGGCCGAGGGAGAGGACGTGGAGGTGAAGAAGTTGGAGGAAGAGGACGTGGAGGTGAAGAAGTTGGAGGAAGAGGACGTGGAGGTGAAGAAGCGAGAGGGTTAGAGGAAGTTAGAGGAAGAGGACAAGGAGGAGCAAGAAGAGGACGAGGAGGGGAAAGAGGAAGGGTAAGAAGAGTAAGAAATAGAATAACTGATGACATCAGAGCTGCAATAGTGGACCATGTCATCAACCATGGGATGACCCTGAGGGAAGCTGGCCAACGGGTTCAGCCTAATTTGAGCCGCTACACTGTGGCAAGCATCATTAGGACATTTCGAAATGAGAATCGGTAATCGGTTGAGTGCCATGAAGGATGGGTGGTCTGTAAACCAGTTGCGGACCAAAGCAGCCCTATGGAAACTAACATTGTCCCATATGATGACATATCGGGTATGCTCTGGTCTCTGAACAGTGAGGATGTCATGTAAGGTGTCCAGGAATGCAATAATGTGTGCAGTGTTGTATAGGCCTATGGTTGCATGATGGTGAACAACACCATTTTTGGCTTATAGCTGCACACATGGTTATGTTACCACCACGTTGTCCTGGGACATTGATGATGGCACGGTGTCCAATAATGTTCCTGCCACGTCTCCTGGTTTTACTGAGGTTAAAACCGGCCTCATCTACAAAAAGTAGCTCATGTCCCATGGCATCTGCTTCTAGTTCCATCACTCTCTGGACAAGACAAAACAAATGCAACACATCAGGCCCATGCACAGCACTACAGTATGCACTTCCAAATTCAGAACCAATGACACTATAGCTTACCTGCACATAGTCATATCGCAGTTGCTTTACACGTTCTGTGTTTCTCTCGAAAGGAACTCTGTAAATTTGCTTCATTCTTATTCTGTGGCGCACAAGTACACGACTTAGTGAAGAAATGCTTACACTGTGTATATTTTGAAAGATGGTGTCATTATCAATTATGCGCTGCTGTATTTCGCACAGTCTTATTGCATTATTGGCAATCACCATGTTCACTATGTGGGTCTCTTGCTCTGGAGTGAACATTCTTCCTCTGCCCCCAACATCTGGACGTCTAGCAATTCTGTAAAGTAACAATTTCAGTATTTTTGCATGTATGGTACTGTTGTGTTTCTCATTAGAGTATGGCAGTGCTACAAAGTACTTACCGATTCTCATTTCGAAATGTCCTAATGATGCTTGCCACAGTGTAGCGGCTCAAATTAGGCTGAACCCGTTGGCCAGCTTCCCTCAGGGTCATCCCATGGTTGATGACATGGTCCACTATTGTAGCTCTGATGTCATCAGTTATTCTATTTCTTACTCTTCTTACCCTTCTTCTTTCCCCTCCTCGTCCTCTTCTTGCTCCTCCTTGTCCTCTTCCTCTAACCCTCTCGCTTCTTCACCTCCACGTCCTCTTCCTCCAACTTCTTCACCTCCACGTCCTCTTCCTCGGCCTCCTCTGATTCTCACTCTTCTCACTCTTCCTGCTCCCTTCATTGTACTCCACACAGCTTACCTGTGGCTTATTTATATTGCTTAGGCTGATTGCAAAGTGAACTAATTATCTAAAACAGTTTTCACATCTGAAAGTGTGCCAGACAGTTGGCAAAATAGTGTTAATGATAGCTATACATGTGTATAATTTTGCTAGGAGTGTGTTGGAAATTTGGTAATTGAGTGTAAGAAGTGAGTTGTGTTTAAAGTTCTGCAAAAAGAGTGTTGTGCAGTGAATTGTGCCGACAGTTTTGCAAAGTGTGTGTTACAAAATTGCAAACTGAGTGCAAAGCAGTGTTTGTGCTTTTAGTTTTGCAAACTCAGTGAGTGGTTTTGCTATACGTATTAATAGTTTTAGAAATTGTGCTACAAGAATCACGATTAGCGCTAAAGCATTCAGAAAAAACTGTAAATCCCATCGAGGAGTTCTTCTCTGCCTGGCGCTGGAAAGTGTACGACCGTCATCCTCATCAACAGGTAGCCCTTTTACAGGCAATGGAGGAGGCATGTGGAGATATTGACCAGGCATCATGTCAGGCCTGGATACGGCATTCAAGGAGATATTTTCCCTGGTGCCTTGGACTGGAGGATATCGCATGCGATGTGGACGAAATTTTGTGGCCGGACCCAGAAAGACGACATGATGTAGGCTGATTGTCTTTTTTTTTTTTTTTTTTTTTGTGAAATTACTATTTTGTGTTCTGACTTTGTCTTGGTTTTGATGAGTGTGAATAAACACCAATACTTGAAGTTTGGATCCTTGTATGTTTACATGACACTATGACAAAAGTATGACCTCAAATTGACATCTGTACACAGAGAAAGCAAAAGCCAGATGTGTTTTGTATTCATACCATCAGTGTGTAGTTGGCACATTGTGTGCTTAGTAGATGATGGCTTGTGTTTACTGTTTGATACGAAAACACAATTTTTACGAAGGTGTGAAGAGTTAATCTAGCTGTGTTCGCTTTTGCAAGAGAACTACAATGTTTTGATAATTGGGTGAAAGGTTTTCTTATTTGTGTGTAGAGTTTTGCAAAAATAGCCAATAGTTACAAAAAATGTGCTTAAGCAATCAGAAAAAACTGTAAAGGCAGGTGAACTTACCAGCTGCATTTTTATAGTACTTAAACCTGATTGGTGTGTCTACAATTTAGCAATCGTGTTTGTGCACCTGATGGCTGTGTTTAACAGATTGGCTCATAGGTGTGGTAATTTGACAGTCAGTGCTTTGGAATTGCAAGGAAGTGACACCATGATATACTTCTGTGTCTGATGTATACAAGTGTGTTTAGTGTTTTGCAAATCACTGTGTGTAATGTTTTGCAAATAGTGTGAAACTGACAATCTGCTTAGAGTTGTGCAAATCTAGCCTTGTCTTTTACTCCTTGAGTGTAAGGTTTTGGTAATTGTGGGAAAAGTTTAATTTTAGTGTGTAAGCAATCGTAAAAAACTGTAAGATGAAACAGGCATGGAGTAAGTAATCCACAGTTTCCCCTTACTTAAGGTATAACTAAGCAGCCTGTTAAACTTACCAAGTAAAGGAAGCATAAATAAAAACCGCCAGATTATTGAACTTCTACAGAATGACAAACTGGGCAATACTTAAATCCGGTTGACTGCATTTACTACCTTGGGCTGACTTTCAGTATCTTCTTCCATCTTCTGTGGCTGAAATTAAATTTTTATATTAAAATGTAATATGAAAGCAGTCACTCAGAGTGACAAACCCACAGAAAATTATCACCAACTTGGCAGCTCTATGCAACTGGTTTTACAGTCCAGAACTTTACTGTCTTGGTTCAGTCTCGGCAGTCAACCCAGTTTCAGGCCACAGCAGGCGGCTGTTTTCAGCAAACAGGCTCTGATAAACCCACTGTGTACGCTACCTGCCCAGCACCAAACAGCAGACAAAGTTAATGACTAGCTGGTGAAGAAAGTGAAACATCTAGCAGCTAAAAAGAGTTCTCAGGAGTTGGTGGAGGAAACCAGAGCTAAAAGGAGAGTGAATATTAGACTTACATTCATCAGGTGGACAGAAACACAACACCAAATGAATGATAATGTGGCTCTGTGTCTGCTGAGGTGTTGATGTGTTTGGATGGCAGCTCAAGTCACAACAGTTCTTACAACGCAAACACAATTGCAAGATAAAGAAAATCCATAAACTGTAAGACTGCGCTACAAGTCAATCTTCAAGTTCATAACACTGCAAGTCATCTGCTTCAGGTTAATGTTTGTCATGGAAAAAACAATCTCAAGCCATCCATTTAACCCAGTGCCAATTTGCTAGCATCGCAGCTTAACTTCTGTAGTGTTTTTTTGTTGTTGAGCCAATTAGGCACCACGCTGAGGTATCAGCTCTCAAATCCTTCAGTTTATTTTATTCATATACTTTGCTTCATGATATCTGGACTTGTTTAGCCACTTTTTACCTTTTACTACAAACCCTCATAAATTCTGCATGAAATATGAAATAGCTTGTTAGTCATTTTGCTATAATGGACACTAACTTAACAAGCTATAGGGGCCTTCATACTCTAACCTGCTTTCCCTTGAATCTCTAGAGGTTTTAGAGACTCAATGTTACACTATTTGTATATGTTCTATATATAAATAAAACTTATAGTCTCACATTAATGCTCAAACAATAATAGTTGTTCAAATAAACACTTAAAATAAATAAAATGGAGAATCAAGGTTGGAAAGTTACATTAAGGTAGTGTATAGCATACATGATGGAGAAAAACATTTATTGAATCTGTACACAGTTATGTGATTGGTCCTTTAAATGCCTAATTTCATTTTCTTACATAACCTGACATTTACAAAGCTTAAATCTACATGCAAAATACAGGAGAACATCAAATACAGTTTAAACTGTGCTCCAGTTTATAGTCACTGTAATCTGTAATCAAACACCAGGGGGCAGAGTCCTTGTCATTACTGACCAGAGTGAGTCCTCTCAGCTCACAACAATAGATTAAATGTAGAATTCTTGTTCTTCTTCTTCTTCTACCTTGTCTGCCTCTTCAACTGGGGCACTAATAATGCTGCAACTGTCAGACTGGTTGATGGAAACATCGCTCAGGGACGGAGCAGCACTTGTGTTCACACTGGTTCTTTGGATACGTGACCCCAGGAAGGTAGAGGGAATGCTGTTGGTGATGAAGCTGTTCGGAGTCCGGCCCAGTGTGGATGCCCTGTAGGCGCTCTCTGGGATGCCAGGAGAGAGGGAGGGTCTGATATCTTCTGGTGGCGCCGACAATGGCCGAGAAGTCTGTGGCAGGCTGGATTTGATGTACGCAGACACCACACTAAGGTCCATACTGCTGCCTGGATCTACTTTGTTCCCTGTGTCCACATCTGTCTCCTCCGCCCCAATCAGAGCGTCCACGTTGAGCCGGAAGGGCGGGATGAGGGAGGAGCTCCTGTTAAGGGAGTGGCTCCTGTGATGGGGTCTGGGAGAAGGCCCAGGAGAGGAGCAGGTGGAGCGTGAGCTGGCTGAGCCCAGGTTGGGTAGGGAGAAGAGGGAGCCAGACTGGTGGCCCCTCCACTGGTGCTGGTCAGCCCACTGCTCCTGCTCATCCGGCTCCTCACAGGCCAGAGGGTGGGAGCTATGGGGCATCTGGTGGACTCTGAGACGGGATGTCGCCCGATGGTGGTGCCGACGGTTCCTGTAGGAGGCGGCGCTACGGGTGAAGGTGGATGGAGCTGAGGCTGATTCAGTGACAGTGGATGATATGTGGCAGAGATCTTGTTGGTATTTGAAGTGTGCACCTTGGACCTGAGCAAGAAGGAAAAGAAAACCAATGAGAATATATTGTATACTGTACTGTAGAATGTGTGTTTAACTTTACTGATATCAGACAGTCTAATGAGAAGTTTTATCAGAGGTATATTGCAAAAAAGGCAATTCAAGAAAGTCAGAATGTCTTATTTTAGGGTGATTAAATCTAATTTATTCTTCTGAAAGATGAAAAAATCTTGCACCAGTTTCAATACATTATTAAACTTGTTTCAAGGTAACTAGGCTTGATATTCAACATATATTGAATATCAAGCCTAGTTACCTTGAAACAAGCTTACTAAAATATCTGAACAGATGTTCAGATATTTTAGTAAGAGTAAGAGGTTTGGGCAGCGATTCAGAGGTGGAACCACGTTAGAGCTAACAATAACAAGTGAATTATTATACTCACATCCCAAACATCTCTTAGGAGAACACTAGATGACTTTGCTTATTTTAAGAATCAGACCAATCTTAAAACTAAATGCACAAAAACAAAACAAAAAAACACTGCAATTTCTTTTTTTCTTTTGTTGCATTGGTTTGTTGCAAAACTATATATCTAATTAAAAAGAATAGACTTTTTTCACAGTAGACATCTTGACTTTAGCTAATTCATCACATGTACCTGTAAACCATCAAGAACCTTTATCTTGAATTTCTGAAGTTTCATTCCCTACATCAAGTCTGTTATTTTGCCAGTTTTAAGGTCAGACGGTGTTATGTATCGGCCAGATTTATAAGTACCCCATTGGCAGATTTTGTTGTTTGACACTAGCAAATTTCTCAAGATTACACAACAATTGTTTTTGTTGTTACAAAGAAAGGAGGTGCATATTCAAGACTATTAATGACTCCCTGTAGGGCTCTCATGCAACCAAGCACTGCTGCCATACAGGCAACAAAGACAAGGAGGAAGGGGTTCAAGGGAACTCTGAGGGTTTACAAAAGCCCCACGTGCCGCCTGTTCTCAGCCCGGCCATTTTATGAATCACACCAGCAGGTGGAGAATTCATCAGTGTCTAGAGGACCCACTTGTGTATCACACCTCCATTTATGGATCAAAGCATCTTAAAACACAAAGAATGCTGTTCAGAAAAACCTGCTATATCAGAAATCTACAGTCTGATTATCATCCACAAAGTAACAGGTCTGGAAAAGTAAGAAGCAATATGGTAGATTCCTCTGTTCTGACACAAATGTAGAAATGTTTTTTAACATGTAAAGCAGCTGCAGCAGTATTCATTTCATTGCTCAGTTCAGTTTCCCATCTATGTTTCCCTTCTCTGTAAGTTTTGAAATGCACAGGTCCCTCCTCCTCTCAATGCTGATAGTTTCTCCATGTTTCTGTTCTCATGTCCGCTCTGTCATCTGGCTTTCCAACCAAACAATACAAGCAGAAGCAATAACTTTCCACACAGCAGCCTCAAGACAATTATTTCCAAGAGCGCAGGGATGTAGGGGGGTTTTCAGATTTCCATATGTTCAGGCTCAACAACAATAAATATCATGGAAGCAAATGGAATTAAATCTTTCCTGATAAGTTTCCTGATAACAACTGTCAGTGCAGGAAACAACTTATGTCTTTATTTCTGACATTAATAAATATACTTGCTGATCATGATGGGTTGAATCGAAATACATATAACTTCAACTTCAAATATATAATCCCAAGTTCATCATTTAAGGAATTTATAAATAAGAAAATTAAACATTTGCTTGTTCAAATGTGAGAGTTTGCTGCTTTTCTGTGTTCTATATCATTGTAAATTGAATATATTTGCTTTTGGACTGTTGTTGACATCTGGCTTAATTGATTAATCAAAAAAAATTATTCAGAAATTAGTTGTCAACACATAGCTAGAATCGTGATAGCAATATAAAACCTAAGTACAAAGTCTAAAAATGATATG
Organism: Siniperca chuatsi; assembly: GCF_020085105.1. NCBI lineage: Eukaryota > Metazoa > Chordata > Actinopteri > Centrarchiformes > Sinipercidae > Siniperca > Siniperca chuatsi. Next base: position 22,199,408 of record NC_058053.1, read on the forward strand.
AAAGTAAAAAACAGCACAGCTGGAAACAGCACAGCCAAATAATAGTTTGTACATCCCAAAAATGTGTGACTATCGATAAAAAAATAACAAGACTAAGAGTCTACAGCCACGTTAGCAGCTCTGTGAGGCTGCATTTAAGCATGCTAACATGCTCTCACTGACAATGTTAACATGCTGATTTATGCAGGTATAATGTTCACAATCTTTGTTTAGCATGTTTGGATGCTAACATTTGCTAATTAGCACATAACACAAAGTACAGCAGAGGCTGATGAGAATGCCACTAGTTTTTGAGATATTTGGTCATAAACCAAAGTATGGGCATGAATGTGCGTACCAAATTTCATATCAATCCATCCAATAGTAGTAGAGATATCAAAAAAACACATGTCAGCCTCATGGTGGCACAAGAGGAAAAGTCACCTGATCACCAAAGTCAGTAGGATTCACTGTCTGGGAGCCATGGATATCTGTACCAAATGTTGTACCAATCCATCAAGTGGATGCTGAGCTATTTCAGAGAATAAGTGAAAACTTTGACCTGCTGGTGGTGCTAGAGAGAAAGGTCAGGGAATGAGCAAAGTCATTAGGATTCATCCTGTGGGGATCATGAATGTCTGCACAAAATTTCATGGCAATCCATCCAATAGTTGTCGAGACATTTCAGTCTGGACCATGGACTATATATAAAGATGGATGACGCATCTCCACTTCCTCCCACTGCACAAAAGTTAAGCCAAAATATCCCGGGTACGGGTGCTGCCATCTTCCTCTGATGACATAATTTGGAACCAGAGTCTGCTCAGTAGTGATCAGAGTTGGAGCTGCGGTATCGAGGTCCCTCCCGTACACCCGGCCGACTCAATCGCAAGCAGGGCTCAGCTGTCAATAATGACGTGAAACCCCCTTTTTATAGCATCAAATAACTAATTAAAATCAAACTTATCAGAAAAATGAACACTTGAACATACATCAGCGTGATAAGAACTACCTAAAATGACCATCTTTGGGAAAAATGTATTAGACGTGTACCTTGATTTTTTAGTTTGGCTCATGTCCCATCCGCTAACATGGAGGGGGTGTAGTTTAATAGTTTAATCTATACTGCAGCCAGCCACCAGGGGCCAATCAAGATGTTTTGGCTTCACTTTTGGGACGCTGTCGTGTCGTCCATCTTTATATACAGTCACTGGTCTGGACCAAAGTGGTGGACCGACCAACAGACAGACTGACCATTGCGATTCCTAGAGCCAAGCCACTAGCATGGCTAAAAAACCTAAAAGCTACTATTTTGGTTAAAGTGAAAGGTTATTCCAAAAAATTGCATAAAAAGCACAAAAATGTGAGACTATTGACCAGAGTGTCTCTATAGTAACAGAGTGCAGCTCATTGGCTCGTTAAGGGGACACTTGTTTATGTGTGTCCTATTGAGTGGAAGCTCTGCTGATCAAGAGGCAAACAATCAGACCAGCTCTCTCATTATCTGCTGCTTTTGACAAATAGTGGGTAGGAGAGTATTGCTTCCTGTCATAATGTGTGTGTTTGTGTGGCAGCGACAGGTTATGTGATGTTATTGAGGTTGTAGTGGAGCGACAGGAATGTGAGAGTTTACATAAAAGGGATTAATTTGTGTCATTTGTCTCTTTTATTTCCTCTTTCCTTTTTTTTCCCTTGTGTAAACCACTTTGTAACTACTCGCACATTATCCAGTGCTATAATAACTGCAACTTTAATGTTTTGGTTCACTCTCACTGCTCTCTTAGTGTCGTTTCCAGCCGCAGCAGGCAGCTGTTTTCAGGGAAAAGCTCTAAAAACCCACTGTACAATAGCTGCTCAGCACCAAATAGCAGACAGACACAGTTAGAGACTAGCTGATGAACATAGTACTTAGCAGCTAAAGAGCCAGATATTTCCCTCAGGAGGAGAGACCAAAGACAGAGCTAAAAGAGAGGGAATATTGGACATATATTTATCAGGTGGCCAGAAACACGACTCCAAATGAATGATAATTTTGCTCCGTAACTGCTGGATGTGTAAATAAGCATTGCTAACAAGTTTGCCCTTTCAACTTAAAAGTTTCCACTGCCCTGAAGTGGCAAAAAAAAAAAAAAAAAAATCAGTTATTGCAGGTTTAACATTAGAGCTAGCTTGGGAATGTATTGTGTCAATAAGGGTCCTCACAGGGATGAAAGTACAAATGTGTCAGTGTGTGTGGAGAAAAAAGTGAAAGCGTGGAACAAAGCCCCTGTGTTTTCCTCTCTCCTTGCTCAATGTCTCTCCTCTCTCTTATTAACCACCTTTTCCCTCTGTTTCTGTTCTCTCTCCTCTACAGTCCACTGCCTCCTGTTTATCCTTCTGTCACTTTTTCTTCCCTCTAAACCATGAAGTGTTTGTACGGCTGCATATTTATCTCCCCCACACAGGAAAGAAAGAGGCAGTGAGTGTTGTTGCCTACTGCTGAGGCTGTGATTTAAAACTTAATGACACTTAAGGGAGGACAAAGCAGGACAAGTTTGTGTGTGTGTGTGTTTGTATGTGTATTGTTATCCCAAAGATTCTGTAGGTCAACTGCACACATTTATTATTTACTGAAACTATTTCTGTGCATATTTGGGTGATAGCGTGCGTGCCTCCGTCTGCTAATACGACGTGACAGGATCTGTCCAGTTTTCCATGAGGACACCATGTTACAATGCCGGTGAGGAGCCGCAGCAGGGGGTGCTGGGTAATGAGGTTGTTGACATGGCGATGATCAGACCCTTACTATTGTAAGCTTTAGTTATGTTGAGATAAGCAAGGTCAGCCAGAGATCTGAACTCGGCAAGCAAAAAACACCACAAATGAACAATAATCCTCAACAACACAATACTGCAGAAGTAAGATCATTTGTGATTTAAGTTAATAAACTTAATTCTTCATCTGCTAAGCAGTTGGTTTGATTCTATAAAGCTGAAACGATTAGAAAATTAACCAACTATTTTGATAATCGATTAATTGTTTCAGTCATTTTTCAAGCAAAAATACCAAACATTCCCTTGTTCCAGTTGATAAAAAGTGGGGATTTGCTGCTGTTCTGTCATATATGTCATTTACTTATTTTCTTTGGGCTTTGGACTGTTGGTCAAACAAAACAAGAAATTTGAAGACGTCACCTTGGGGTCTGGGAAATTACAGTGTTTACTATTTTCTGACTTAAATCGAGAAAGTAATGGGCAGGTTGAAAATAGTCATTAGATGCAGCCCTAGATTCCATAATGAAAGGCTACAACAGCAAAAATATACCACAAAGTAGCATTTTTTGTTCCCATTCCACAGACCCTATAGATAAATAGCGTAACAAAGTTGGAGGAGTTATTTCGTGCATGCAGCATTCTGAAAGTCCAGTTCATTTTCTGTATAGACAATGTTAGGTGACTGACAGTTGGAGCACTTCCAAGGTTTAGATGGATGTGAATCTCTCTCGGTTGGGTAATGAATATAAAACTTGAATAATTGTGATAGAAAATATATGTTTCTTTGACAAAAACTGGAAGGAGTACTGTGAAACATCCAATCATAAAGCTTAAAATTTTATTGTGTGCACTGCTACCGGCAAGCTGAAGCTAAAAATTACACTTTCAAAATTACACATCACTAGAAACCTGATAAAACATTCAGCAGTTTAAATTGTTTCACTTTCAGATTCTGGGTGACTTTTGGATGAATTTGTCAAATGTAATGCAGTGTTTGATTTCCAATTGTGACAATGACACATTCAGAATTTGCTGCAGCTGTGAGTGTCTTCATCTCCATAAGGTTTGGTATTATTATTATTATTATAATATTTAGAGTCATCGGCCATATCAAACTGACTGAAAAAAACACGAGTTTTCGAGAAAAGAAGCAGAAATAAAATGAAACTGATTGCCATAATGTGTTCCTGTGTTGATGAACATTGAGGATATCATTAAAAGCATACTTTGAATTCACAATGGGGAGAAATACTTCCAGAACTACTACAGAACATACTACTTTGCAATAATAATACACATAGTATTTTTAAATGATTAGTTTGACATTTCGGGGAAATACGCTTACTCACGAGAATTAGATGAAAAGATCGATACCACTCTTATATTTGACTGAAGCTGCATATTTAATGTTTACCACTGTTTTCAATCTTTGTGCTAAGCTAAGCTAACTGGCTGCTGGCTGTAGCTTCATATTTACTGTACAGACACATGAGAACACAGAGAAACTGATGTGAAACCATTTTCAAACTGTTGTGACACGGTGTAATGCACTGTGTTACAGTGACACTAGAGGACCACATGACTTTAGGCCAGGTGGCAGTTAAGCATCATGCATATGGTCCATTGTCATGATAGATTATCTTATTGTTTCCCTCAGTGCTGTTTCAATCCCAGTAATGGCCTGCTGCTTAATCAGCTTGAACTTTCAAAACTACTTATCTTCCACTGCCTGGACACATATCCCCTCTGAAACTGATACCCTACACAAGGACTATTTTGTGTGTGTGTGTGTTCATTCACACACGTTTTCTAGCGACACACACCTGTGTATGATCATTGTGAAACAGTTACATGTGTACAAGCAAACTTTTTACAGTCTCAATGAAGGATGGATGGATGATGATGGATACATTTATGGTTGGATGGCTTAAAGGGGGCTACACATTTTTGACTGCTGTATGAACTTGTTATTTTTGGCTGCAGAATCTCTTTTACAACTCTCTCTGAACCATAATTTATTTTTTTCTCTCTCTCATTGCTTCTCTTGTTCTTTCACCCAAGACACTGACTTTTCTCTCTGTTTTTCTTGTACACAATTATAAATACAGATTGTAGACAGAACAAGTAAACTATCCTTTCTGTGGTAATTTTGTCCTGCAACTTGGTGGCTACAGTGCTCTGACTGAGAATAGAGCTTCATACATAAAACTTTGTAGAAAAGGTTTCAGTCGTAGTCATCTGGACACTGTTTTCAGAATCAAGACGTTTTGGCTCCCATCCGGAAGTCATTCTCAATTGTGAAAGCCAGGAAATTAGCAGACCACAGGAACCATCTCTGTTTTAATCTAAGATGCAGGCAGAGCAAGATTATTCCCAAGAGCCTACAGATTAAACCACCAGTAAAAATTTCACAATTGAGAATGACTTCCGGATGGGAGCCAAAACGTCTTGATTCTGAAAACAGTGTCCAGATGACTACGACTGAAACCTTTTCCACGATGGAACACTCCTGGACGAATGAGGGACTACACCGTCTTGTATAGATAAAACTTATAATAATAGAAATTGATAGATACTGACAGATTTGTCTTGATCCAGGGAAACTGGGAAAAATATCTTATTTCTAAGCCTTATGTTTCAAGAGTTATAGGCAAAAGCGTAAAAGGCTTTAAAAATTCCACATGGTACCAAAAATTAATCACTTGTTCCATGGCCCATGGGTTAACTTTTTATCAAAATTGAATGAAATCAGTTAAGTAGTTTGTGGGATATCCTGATAACTACCAGCATGTATTGAAGACATAATCTCATTGGTGGAGGTCATCAGTTTTACCTGGGTAACATAAGCATACAACCAGTTGGTATTTTAAATCCTTTTTGACTACTCATTAAAAAAACAACATCTTGTGTCTGAAATCACTCACTAGCGCACTATATTTACTGTTAACCATTTTATTTGAGTGTCATTCCAAAAATGGAGTGAAGATTTACTTGGCACAGGTTAAAACAAGCAGAAAGTACTCTCACCTGCAGCAAAATCTTATTTCCATCGTAGTCTTCTGTCTGCCAGCGGACCTCACTGATTGGGCTGCAGGGGTGTGGCAGCAGCGGCACCAGCGCCCCGACATCTCGTACCCTCACCTCCATCACTGCCGAGTCCAGCACTACTGGACTCTGACCTCGTGGGAGCCTTTTGAATGACAACTGGATCTCCATATCCAAGTTGGAGTACACCACAAAGAAGCAAAAGTCCTCCTTCTTCTGTGCTACTCTCCGCTGAAGCAGCAGCTTGTAAAGTCGCACCATGTCGACATAATTTTCATGTTGGCAATAAACAGTAAATCGCACAATTTCTTTCCCATAATGGACCTGCCGCACGGCCCAGAGCGGCGTGCCAGGAGACAGAGTGAAAAAGTCCTGACTGCATGGTGTCAGCGGTAGCATCCGCCGGCCATTGCTGACTTTTTCAGTGTGGTGGTATCGCCAAGGTGGCCTCTGCAAAGCGCGGTGCAGCATCAGTATCTGCTCCTCGCCACCGTACGCCTCCTGGAGGAAGAGGATGACTGCTAGGGCCGGCTGGCAAGCTGCAGTCAGGCTACTATTTTGATGGTGCTTGGGCCAGGGCCGCTGGGAGATGGAGGCTCGCTCTGAGACTCGGAAGAGCTGCAGCTCAGGGTGAACCCATGCCAGCACAGCATCAGCAGCATACTGTAGGAACTTGCCCTGGCCGGGGTCAACGATGAGATGGATGCTGACGAGGAAGGGATCCTGGAGCTCACCCATGGATAACTCACCTCCGCATACAACAGCATCAAGACAACACAAGAGAGGGTGCAAAGGGAAAGAAGGGCAAAAAGAGAAATAGGATGAGAAAGACATGGGGAAGAAGAGATAAAATTACAATCAGCTTGTTGAATTTGAGAAAACCTAACTAGATATTGTTACAGATATACAAAGAAACTCTGTCACCTGTAAACAAAACATTGTAGTTTAATATTCAATTTCAATGTTTTTAGAATTATTTTTTTCTGCAATATCTGTACATGGCACCTACAGTATGGTTAATGTTGGGAAAATATCCTGGTTATGGCAAAGAAACTAAGGTTAAGGTATGGTTGAGGTTATGCAACCAAGAAAGGTGAAGGTTATGGTAAGATTGTGATCAAGATAAAACATTAATTGTAGGTCTATGACAGGACACAAATGGCAGTTTCTCGTCCTTCATAGGGATGCTGGGGCTGTTTTTTTCTCTTTCTTTTTCTTTCCTTTGTTTACCTTCTTGTTCAAGTTTTTCCCATCCTTTCCCTCCCTCCTTCCCTCTTACCACAGATCTCTCACTCCCATCCTTCTCCATTTCACTCATCCAGATCTAAATTCCATCTTTCTCCCAATTTCAATGTTTACCCCCCCCTTCCTTTCCACCAGACCCATGTGGAGCAGGGCTCCTCTGTGGAGGCTCATTAGTGCCATTAGGAGGTCATTACTGAAGCCCAGAGGAATGTTCCAGACCACAGCAGAAGCTATGCATTCAGGTGTAGCCTCCCCCTGAACCCCTGACCTGGAAAAGCTCAGCACCCTGGCACAGGTACTGCAAAGCTACCACTGAAATGTTCCCAAACTACAGTCATATTTAGCCAGTGTTTTCATTTTTGCATGTTACATGTACACACTCACACTGCATCTCCTCATCTCCGTGGTCTCTCATTCTTTCTTTTTGGATCACTTTTTCTACGGTCTTTATCTGACTTCTCGAGGGACTTGTCCCATTTCGTCTTTGCTTTGAGGCTGTTTGGGAAAGGACCCACAGTCTTCTTGTCCCTGGCACAGCAGACTGTTTGGCTATTGCCAGAATCCCTCCATGAAACAGGTTCAGTCTCATGAGTCCCGTTGGCCTTTGCAAAAGGACAGTTTCTACTTGACCAAAGAGTTGACATTTTCTAAATGTTACGATCAGGTTACATGGAAACATTGCTTAAAGGTGGCCATTAGAGAAACAACTCTAGTCAGCTCAGGGTCCAGAATGATACACACAGCAGGGTTCGATAGACTTAAAATATTTTTTAACAAAGTTTATATGAAAACAAAGTGTAATGGAGAGTATAAAACCTGCAAAAACAATTTGGCAATTTCTTAGTTTTGTATTTTGTTTTTGTTTTGTATATTGTTTCTTTTTGGGTGTAAAATGAAAACTGGAGAATCTCTAAAAAGTAGTTTCATTCCTCAACTTAAAAAACATGCTTAGATAAGGAAGTCCTCATCAGGTTGGACTGATGGCAACAAAACAAATTTCATCCTCGAAAACCTCGATTTTATATTTGTGGTCTATTTTTAAAGAAAATCAATATGTCAACATTTTCAGGCTGCAGTTGACACCACTGAGAGTCTATAGAGTTTATATTGATGTAATTAAATTGCCTCCTCTGGATTTTAATGTAAATGAAAACAACTAGAATCTTTTGGGATTTGGACCTTTGAAATAAATAGACCCTCATTCGGATAAGGAAACTCTCCCCCAAAAACCCTTGGAGAAAAAAATGGGAGAAACCTCAGGAAGAGCGTAAGAGAGAAAATGACAATATGGAAATCAGGATGACAGCATCAGTATGGCGGTAGCAATACTTTAAATTATATTTATTTCCACAGCTGGTTTTCATGACTTATTTGTGAAACCTTACTGCTGATGGAGTAAGTTAAGTGACTTGAATGTCAATCGATTTATTTTCTTCTGTTAGTTTCTTCTGTTAGTTAAACTTGTTACAAAGTAAACCTAAATAGATTCGATAAGATGATTTGAAAGGCATCAGGTTCAATAAGCGGATTCAATATTGGACTCACATACGATAGAATTAAAAAAACCCCAACCCTAACGTAAAGTGGCTCAGTTTGTCTGAAGAGATAATTACAGCAGGAACAAGAAAGATCCACTGTAGGTTTCAGCTGGATGCCAGGGCACAGATGTCCTGACACACACACTGGGCACCACGCTTATTAACGTCTGCCTGATCCCATTAGAATCAGTGTCTCTCTCCCTGATATGCAGCTAGCATCAAGACACTAAACACAGGGATGATAGCCAGGATCTTTAAGGGTATTTACTGTACAGCACATTGTACTGTCACACAGACAGCTTGATTTCTCTACAGTAACTCCTACTACACACAGTTCTCACAGGTCCTTTTTCAGGAGTCAGAACCTGAAACAGCAACAAAGACCTTTGTCCAAATTGTGCGACTTCTGCCTCATTAGAATTGATGATAAACAATAAAGCAGAGCAGGAAATAAGGATATATCACCAATTACTCTTGCTTTGGTTCTCTTCCTTTCTATTCAAACATCTCTGTTTCTTGCTCTTACATTTTCATTTCCATTCAACTCTTTTTATTTGTCTGTTTTTTCATGTGTTTACCTGTTTTCTCTATCACTTTTCTTTGCCCGCTTCTCTCCTCCTCCTCCATCTCATTCTCCTCATCTATTTCCTGGTAACTAAAATGACTCAGGGATTAAAGAAGAATCTAAGTTTGGGGCAGGATCGAGGCCACAGACGGGCTCCCACACACACTGAGGGCCACACAGCCGTTTATTTCTGTCTGATCGCATTAGAATCAGTATATATCTCCTGGGCATCTAACAGACATCGAGACCAAAACCACTGTTTGAAACACGTGGATGATTGGCATCCAACTGGATATTCAAATCCTAGACAGACACTCGAACCTGAGATAATTTCACCCTTATCTCTTCGGCTTCAGGAATGCTGTTGCCAACATTTAAAGGCACGCATGCAACTAAACCAACTACACAATACATTTTGAGTACCAGCTGACTTATGTCGGTTGCTACACAATTAAAGTACAGAAAGTTGTTACAGACTTGTTCAGATTCTAAGGACCACAACGGTACTGCATCAAAAATGCAGCTTTCTCATTAATTTCAATAAGTCGATGTTGGTGCAGCAGGGGTGGCAAAAACAATAAAGGGAAAATTGGCAAATAGATGATATACCAACGTCAATCAGCAAGGCACTGCGGTGGCCAGTCAAAATATGTGTAAGCATCCATGGGAACATTTCCTACCAGGCCACGATGAAATTTTATTTTTAACTTCATCATCATCCCCCCATCATCAGTATGCGAGGTCATCAGTCCTCACACAGTTAGAAACTTGATCTGCATGTTCTCTGTTCCTATTACTTTTGCAACTATAGCTGACATGAGTAAAATAACATAAGCTAACGTTGCTTGAGAGTTTTTGCAGAGGATGTAGGGGAGATAAAAGGCCTAACATGAGTGTTATATATCCAAACGTTTGAGCCCAAACTTTATTTTTGGTTGTGATACTTAAGTCTTTAGTAGCACTTTAGCCCTGTTTATGGATGCATTTGCCCCTCAGCTTCCTCTTAACATATGTTTTTCATTTAATCATGTCACAGTAAATGCATAACAACAACGTGTATAGTATTTCACTTTATTTCTTTGTTTGATTTGTTTTTATTTAGGCATTTAAAATCTTCATTACCATGACACTGTTTCATAGCAGAATGATGGTTTAAATCATCCATTGGTGCTGCTGCATTTTTGTTGCATGTTAATTCTATTAATTGGACTCATTGTTGTTTCTGATGTAAACTGTTGTGCTTATGTTTTCTGTGTGATTTTTTAAAGCTTTAGTTTAATATACACTCATTTGCCAGTTTATTAGGTTCAACAGCACGACCAACTACATCCTCCAAAACGTTCATAAAGTTGAATCAACTCCTCTGTAAAAAACTATAACCTTCACGGTATTGCAGGACTGTTGTACTAGACTTGTTTTAGCCAGTTGTACCTATTAAACTTGTGACAGAGTGTATGTTTGCCTTTATTTTACTTAATACTGCTTTCTCCAAACCCTAGCTTTCTTGTTGTGTCAGTTTTTTCCATCCAGTTTCATCAAGAGGCCTTTAGACCTTTGCCAGACCTCTTGCAAAAAATTCTTTGTTTGTAGTTGATTTACAGTACCTAGGTGCATAAAGCCTAACTACTCAATAAATACATACATACACACATAAATCATTTTAATGGTCAAGAAATCAACATATTGAGTAGTTTACTGTAATTTATCTGCTGTTAAGATAAGTTTATATTTTTTTAATCTAATTCAGTAGATTCACAGATGCATCTCTTGTCAGAAATACAACAGAAAATGCACTCAGCAGCCACATACACAAGGTACTGGGTTGTATTTTTTGGTATACTTAACCACAAGATACAACTCAATTCCTTGTGCATTCAAGCTGATGATTTTCTCTAGCAATAAGGGTTAATGGGGAGCTGGCACAGAGAAGAATAAATTAGAGATAGGGTCACCCCAATCCTGTGAAGGGAATGAAGGGGGTTTGTGTGTAAAGCTCTGGAGGAGTTTGTCTCTAAGCTCTTAATCCACTCTAGTCTTCAAGCTGAAGGTGATGTTCTGACTCGACTGACTGCATACACACTTGTACACGTGCACAGCCATCCATAACACACACAAAATCAATTTACACATTTATAGACAAGCCTGTCTTTTCTAATACTCACAGACTTTTACCTTTGCTCTGTTTCAGTGTTAACCGGCAGCACATGCTTGCGGCATACACACAGATGATGACGTGAGATAAAACAACAAGCCTTTTAGTGGCCCCTGCACACATGAGAGTGATTAACAGCAAAAACTCAACTAAGGCCTCTGAGTGTGTTTGAGTATGTGTAGTCACAGCTTTAACTAGCTTGGCCCTCAGTGTTAGTAAAATCAACTGAAGGAGGAAATTCAAGATGGGGGCCCCTTTTGTCGTCTGGTAAAAAGAAAGAAAAAAAGATGCAAGTTCCAACACTCATGTGTTAGTTTGACTGGTGCCAAGGAAATTAAAATGTAAAGTCTTGATTATAACGTTAAGTTCTGTGAGTCCAGTAAAACCTTAACTACTTACTGATTCAGATTAGTTACCTTTTCTAAGTCTCCTATGTAAACTAACTGTATGTGGGACATGTTGCATACTTAAAACTGCAATAACTAATTTTTTTGGCAACTTGGGGGCAGCGGAAACAAGTTGTGAACACAACATTGACATATCATCACCTTTTAAGTTGATATGGCGAACTTGTTAGCAAACAATTATTTACACAACCAACAGTTACGGAGCAAAATTATCATTAATTCAGAGTCGGGTTTCTGTCCACCTGGCGAATATAAGTACAATTTTTACTGTCTTTTAGCTGTGTTTTTGGTCTCTACCAACTCCTGAGGGAAATATCTGGCTCTTTAGCTGCTAAGTGCTCCAATATGTTCGCCAGCTAGTCACTAACTGTATCTGTGCTGTTTGGTGCTGAGCAGGTAGTGTACAGTGGATTTTTAAAGCTTTTTCACTGAAAACAGCTGCCTGCTGCGGCCGAAAACAACGCTAAGAGAGTTATGAGAGTGAACCAAAATAGTAAAGTTGTGGACCGGACTGATAAACAATGAGCTGAAACTCACTATAAAGCTCTGTAAAGCCAAGCGGAGCAGCAGATTCAGGTGATAAGTCTTTGTTCATCAGTTCATCACTACGTGCGACCCCCTACACATTGTTGTCACATTTCATTTGATACATTGTTATAAAAATATCGTTTATAAACATTTTATAGGATAAGTCTATAGGAACATTCTAGAATTTTCTTATGTCAACAAATCCCATGAAAAGACTAAAACCAACAATGAAATTATCCGACTAACAAGTATTGACTGTGTATTCAAAGCCTGATATACTAATGTTTAAGTAATGTTTGCTAAAAACTCAAGTGCCTAGCTGTTTTAGGAAATGACTGAGCCTTGAAATGAAATTATATATTTGTGAGCTGTTTTTAAAGATTTACTATGACTCCAGCCTTATCCATTAAGCAGTACTCATATGACAGAGATTCTGAGAAAGTAAAGCGAGTATGCCACCAACCCTAAAGTTTCACAGAATATAAAAGCAATTAGATCAAAATGTGGAGCCATAGTCATCTGGCTCCAAACTGCTGCTGGTTTCAAACTTAAGAATTAGATAGATTAGATAAATTACGACAGACTGTTGTGGGGAAAGATTAGAAGGGGAGGCTTAGTGAGGAGACCAAAGCCAGTCAATAGAGCTAGTCCAAGGTCATGCATGTCATGTGACCTTCACCATCTGAACAGAACTGAGACATGGCTGCTTGGCTTAGTAGAGGGACAAAAAGCTGAAAAGGTGCTAATGCTGTGACCCTATTTAACTCTGTGCTTTGTAAGTATTTGGATAGTGACTTGTTTGGGGTGTTTTTATGCTGAACTGCAACACATTAGATTTCAAATAAAACAACTATGAAGTCAAAATGCTGCATTTTAGTCTTATGGGTGTTTGAGGGTGTTCACATCCATATTGGTTGAACAGTGTAGGAGTTGTACCCCTTTCTATACATGGTCCCCCAATTTTAGGACAATGTAGCAGAACAATTCTAAATACAAACAATGCCGACCAAGGAGTTCTTCATAACCAAACAGTATAATGTTCTTGAGAAGACCAGGCTTAAGGCAAAAATAAGTAAGAGTTGAAGACGGCTACATACCAGGGAAGATACCAAGTACTTTCGGTCCCCTAAAATTAGGGGACTATGTATAAAAAGGGCTACAGTTCCTACACTGTTCATCTGATACAAATATGAACACCCTCAAATTATAGCTGAATGTCATCACTTTAAAACTGATCTACAATGGATCCATGGAAAACCTACCCAAACCGTGCATGAATTATTTTCTTTTTAAAAAGACACCTGATCCGAAAGGGACCCTCGGACAGTCTGACTTGGTCTGAAAAGACCTGAGGATAATTAGACCTGATCCAAAATGTGGTTGAACTGAAAAGACCCAAACAAAGAGAACAGTGGCAGCAGCATAAAACGCCACCATTTTAACAAGCAGCCAAGGTTGGAAAGAGTAGAAACGCATCACTTTTCCTGGAGTTCACACTCCCCATCCTGCACATAAAAATGTGATTTTTGGTGCACTTGGATGCACCGGGGTATCAGACATATTGACACACAGACCTGAGACCAGCAGCAATACAACAGAACCCAACTCAGACCTCATTGGACTGAACATAAATCTGGTCTTGGTTACAAGGAACCAAGTGGACCCGTAAAAACCTTTAACTTCAACCTCATAGTCATTGTGGTGTGCTGGAGTGTAGCGCCAAAACAACCAAACATATTTCACTGTGCAACTACTTACAGACTGCACTGAATGTGCACTCAGTGAGCACACACTCACTAACTCATTATCATGAAGGGACCACAACAAGGCTGACAGACAAAACTGCTTCAGTTAAACCATTAACAAACAGCTGACTGCAGCATATTTAGCTGCAATCATGTCCTCATAGTACAAACCTCATTTTGGAGGATGCACATTTGGTAACACTTAATCCAAGCTGCTTTATGACAGAGCCTGTATCTCATACGCCACATTCAACTAGGGAGAAAGCACCAGGAGTGTGTGTGTGTGTGTGTGTGTGCTGTGCTGTTACGGGTGGTTCTTGATCCATCAGGTGCTATTCAAACTGATTGTGCTGAAAGTGCTTTGGCTGACATCACTGCGAGAGGTTTGGCATGTAAAAGGATACTCAGCGCTGTCCTTCTAACACAGACTGCGTCATCTTCCCCAGTGTGTGAATACAAGCCTGTGCTGATGCAAGGCAAAGAGGTAGTGAACGCTCAGATCTCACTTTTTCCCACTAGGTGGGACTTTCTGGCATAGTACTAAACTGGTTTGAATCCTATTTAAAGAACAGGGACTACTTTGTGTCTATGGGTAATTACACATCTGAGCAGACAGATTATGGAAAACAACTAAATAAATTACCATAATTATGCAGACGACACACACATTTACATAACCATATCACCAGGGGAATTAAAAAAGATAAAACTTAGTTAGTAATTGTTTTTGGAGCCAAGGAGGAACGATTAAAAGTCAATCAGTAATGTTAAAAACCATAAACCAAGCCAGAAATCTTGGTCTTGAAGACAATTACAAAGTCAGTCTACTACCACCTGAAGAATATATCCAGGATTAAAGGACTTATGTCAAAGCAGGATTTGGAAAAACTTGTCCATGCATTTATCTTTAGTCAACTCAACTACGTTAATGGTGTCTTTACTGGTCTCCCTAAAAAATTGACCAGACAGCTGCAGCTGATTCAGAACGCTGCTGCTTGTGTCCTCACTAAGACCAACAAAGTGGATCACATCACTCCAGTTCTGAGGTCTTTACACTGGCTTCCTGTCTGTGAAAGAACTGATTTTAAAATGCTACTGTTGGTTTATAAAGCACTTATTGGTTTAGGGACAAAGTACATTTCTGATCTTCTGCTACGTTATGAACCATCCAGACCTCTCAGGTCGTCTGGGACAGGTCTGCTTTCTGTCCCCAGAGTCAAAACTAAACATGGAGAAGCAGCGTTCAGTTTTTATGCACCACATATCTGGAACAAACTCCCAGAAAACTGCAGATCCACTGAAACTCTCAGTTCGTTTAAATCAAGGCTGAAGACTTTTTAATTGTATTTAAATTTCTTTAATTGTAATTAAATGTCTTTTAAATGTCTTTATATATTGCCCTATGTTGCTTTTATGTTTTATGTAAAGCACTTTGAATTACTTTGTTGTTGAAATGTGCTATACAAATAAACTTGCCTTGCCTTTTACCTGAACTGGCTGTTTATTTTATTGCTTTTGTGTATTTTATGTATTTTATTTCTTTGTATTTCATCATTCACTGTGGTATTTTATTTCTCTTGTTGTGAAGCACTTTGTACCTTGTTTTAATAAATAAAGTTTTATTATTATTATTATTTTATTATAACTGATAAGGGTGTAATATACACCACACTCTGTGTTACACACAAAGACACACAAAATTAAAGTGTGAGGTAGAACTAACTGATACTGATTGAAATTTGAGAGTAAAAAATGCATATAGCAATTTTTTTTGTATCTTATCTCAGTAATTATAGAATTGTTACAAAGATATGTACTAAAGCTGAATTTACAATTGTGCGTTAAGGGGTTACAGCGTAGCTTCAGAGCCTATGCACATAGCTGTAGTTGATGTGTATCTCCTTGAAAATGTAACTACAAGTCTTGGCTATGGCGGCTACAAAGATACCATGCGAGGACAGCAAAAATTGAGATTGGCTGCTTGTGTTTTCTCCTATAAGTTTTCAACGTCAGTAGAGACTGTTAGTGACGACAACATCAAGGAAGTTGAAGAAAGACAACACACATCTAGCGAAATCATCTCCACTGTAAACCTTCTGTTCATTGCAACCCCTGCTCTTCATTACAGTGAATGAAACAATGTAAACACACAATTAGTAGTCTCCGATTCAGTAATGAGACAAGGAGATAAACAAGTTACCTGGACTCCAGTTATACAAGAACCACCACTCTATATCGCAAACTGAATGAAATACTGTTAACTTTGTCTATATGGTATCATGTACCATACATTGCACTATTGCATGTCTGTCCTGGAAGAGGGTTCCCTCCACTGTTGCTGTTCCTGAGGTTTCTTCCATTTTTTAAATCTCTGTTCAACGTTTTTTTGGGGTTTTCTTTATCCAAATCGAGGGTCTAAGGATAGAGGGTGCCTCATGCTGTACTGATTGTAAAGGTACAAACTAAAATTAGGAAAATTAAAAAATAAAAAATCTAAAAATGCAACTTATAGCACCTTTATGTATTCCAGTTTCTATTTGTATATCTGTTTGCCTGCAGATAACCCACAGCAGACCTTGAATCATTTTAGGGAAGGAAGTAAAACTTTACAGGCTCCTGCACTTTCACCGGTAAGTATTTAATCCACTGCCTGATATACAACAGTGTGGGTCATGTACAAATTTTGGAGAGTGGATTTGGAATAACATGCATATACACATGTTCCTGGTTCTGCTAATCTGCTGCCTGTCTGAGCCGAAATAACAAAAGCAGGGCCTCAGGCATTACTGGATGCACAGGCAGTCTGGACAACCTAAGTGTTTCACTTTGTGGTAAAGACTCATCATTGCTGACAACTTTAACACACTACGATGAGCATGATTAAAATGACCTGAGATACAGACATAGATATCTTACAAAAGCTCTGTATACTGTAATTTGAACTTTTTTGATGCCGGTGACAAACCGTGACCTATGGACTAGGGACCAAGGCCTGGACTAACCTCATTAGTAATATTATTTATGACAAGCAGTTTTTTAGCAATAGCCATTCAATTCATAGTCTATAAATACCTCTCTATATAGTGGTTTTTATTGCTACTAGCAGAGTCTGTCTTTTTTTGTGTGACTCAAATTGCTTACTAACACACAAAAGATTCAATGTTGCTGTTTGCAGTTTCATTTAATTGATATCAGCCTCTCTGTTAACTGTTCACTGTCCCACAATCGTATCAGAGCTGTATAAAGTTACTGCTAATGCAAACCAAACATTTCTCACTGCTGCATGTTCACATTAAAAGTGGGGGATCCACAGGGTGACTTTTACTGTGAAGCATCCACAGGAAATACAGTGTATTTGTCACCAGGGTTAGCGATGTGATGTGTCTACAAAACAAGATACTTTTATGACATTTTTGGCTCAAATCGAGCAGTATTTAGGTTCAATACCCTGTCAGTGCTTGCACACTCTAGCATGAATGCAGAGATACATTTACACGTTTACACACAGATATATGTGTTTGTCTCAGAGAGCAGACATCTGCTGGTGACAGACTGATCCCTGAAAATATAAAGCCCTGACGTCAACCTGTGACTCCCAGGCTTTTGTTAGACTACTATCCATCCTGTCTAGACCTCTGTTGTATAAAAGACTCACTGAACTGTTCAATTTGCTGATGCGCATTTATTCGATTGAATAAATAAACGACTGATTTCTTTCTTCGGAAGAAATGTTTTCACAGTCTTTGTTTTGCTTATCATTACCTGCAAAAGTTGGATGTCCTGAATCCATCTCATGTTTTCTTTTCATCTTTCATCCAAGTTTTTCTCTTTTGGATGCTGGCTGTGGTGTAAATTTCCATGAGCCTACATCTGCGAGTAATAAATACATCTACAGTATATTTTTTAGGTATTCAAGTGTGACAAATCATACATGTCCTTCTCAAGTCTGTTTATGCCTCTGTTAGTCTGTTTGTATTTGTGTGTCTGCTCAGCGTTTTTGTGTTGTTACAGTCTGACCTCTGTATAGTTAAAAAAAAAACTCCTCCCTTCTGGCCCAAAAGCATTCATTACTCTGACAGCCGACCCCCTCTGTCTTACATATATGTACACACACATACATGCAGAAAACTATTGGGGGCAGGGTCACAGGTCACTCAGGCTGATTGGACACTCATCTGCTTTGACCAGTAGAAAGTGAGGTTGTGTGATTGTTTGGAGTGGGACTCAGTTGAAGCCTCTTGAATTAAAACATATTTACCTTCTATTGAACGTTCAAAGATACTGCACACACCAGCTGCTGACAGCATAAAAGACAGATTACACTAGCATTGTGATTTCCATCACTGCTGTTGCATGAAACTACAACTACAAATTAAACTTCTTAACTTTAACTCTTAGTGATAAAAATATTGCACAAGCCTTCGTATTTATGAATCATTTTGAAGACTACATATAATTTCAAGACTCCAAGACTCCATAGAGGGTTTAGTTAAATTGTCCTAATGCAGAGGTGGCAGTTGTACAATACTAATGTTAGTGTCATTCGTTCCATTTTCCAGACTGGCTTCAATCTTCAACACTGTAAAAACTACATTGTAAGTGAAATAATCTTTAATCTTAAACTGCATTTTTAATCTAGTTGGATTTATTCAGTGTATAAAACAGACTTGTCACCTGTCTAAGACTATCCTTCTAAATTAAAGTAATTTTGTCTGTTACTGAGTCATAGAAGATGTTGATTAATTAACTTGTTTCAGCTGTCTTTTTGAATAATCCAGATGCTGCAAGAAGAAGCAATGGTGCTTCCAGCTTGGCTTTGGTCTTTTTTTAAAACTAAGTTTAAAGGACAAATCTGGCGATATTCTATGTTTTCATGTATTCAACAAATGAATACATGAAAAGACCAAAAGTAACATTTGCTAAAGCTCGAGTACTTGAGATCGAGATGTTTTAGGAAATTGCTGAGCCTTTTCTGAAAATGAAACTATATATTTGTGACTTTTGTGACTTGAGCCACAGGCAGGGAAGGGAAGTCAGAAAGTATTGAGTCGAACTAACACAATGTTGGTTTTGGTTTTCATGGGTGCCTTTCTTGTGATTTATTGACAATAAGATGAAAACATAGAATAACAGCCAGCATGGTGGCTACATTTTTATGCTATTTCCACAAAATCTTATAAAGTCATTTTTGCTCACCCCACTGGTGTTTTTTTCTCTTGATACAAGCATGTTTCACTAAATTATAGAATATTTTGAATGTTTTTAATTGGGTTTTTAGTATTATGACTAGGCTTACAAAAGGTTCAAATTTATGAAAAACTGTTAACAGTAGTTAACAGTAACAGACTCACTGTCCTAAACAACTGGCATTTTAATGCTCGTTAAATTTAGATTCAGACATATTTATATCAATTTAAAGACTGAGCCTGAGCCATTTGAATTCCCCTAGTTTATGTTACATAGGACCTACAGTAGTGTGTAGACCTCAGTCAGACTGATGTGGGTAGTTTAGCATGATATCAGTTGGTCTCCAGGGGGTTTATGGTGGGTCTGAGCTGAGGTCAAAGGTCAGGGGTTAAGACCACCTGTATAAACATGAATACGCTCTCTACCAGAGCCTAAATATACTTCTGTGGAGGCAGGAGACAAAGGAGACTGATGCAGCGTGCACCTTTGCAAATGAACTCCTCAGTGCACACAGATATGCATGAATGCACACACACTGAGGACAAAAACAGGCAGCCACACACAGCGCTGAGACAGATGACTTCTCTATATTGTCCTTCCACGTCTTTGGAAAATCTGTCACCACAGCAGTTTGCATCCATCTGTTCCCTGTTGTGATCATTAGTGTGAGCCAGTTTGACAAATAAACTGAGGCTGCTTTATTCACTTTATCTGTCTGTCTGTAGGATGTGTTTGTTTTCATAAACCTAGTCTCAGAACTAGTATTAGACAAAGGACTAGTAGTACCTGGAGACTTCCTGGGATTTTCAATCATTTCAGAGAAAATCACTGTTGAAGAGTGAGAATCCTGCCATGTCCTTAAAACGTTAGCTTTTTTGTCTGTTTTATCAACGTCCTTTATGACAGCATTTCAGGGACTGCTCAGCATTGAGACCCTTCTGGAGAATGAGCAAAATCCATCAAAAAGATAAAAATGAGATAAATTGGCATGCATGGCATGATTTTGGTAAGAAGTCTTTCAACAGGTGTGGGAACAGGTTACTACAAAGTGACAATACATGACAAGAGGTCCTGATATTACAAAATAATGGACTAAACAAAGGTGAAAATGCCACAGCCCTTCACTGAGGCTTATATTTTCTATACCAGGACACCTCAGTGTGTTATTGCACTGGTAGCACGACCACCTAATACAGAAAAAAGGTACAGTTTAAAGGTTGCGTTTAAATTATACTCATTTTTTTCAAAGTTTGTTTATAGCCAGTTTAAGCCATGGCCAGGTCCATTTTACCAGTGAGTTGTTTGGTACATAGTGTCACGTGCTATGATTATATGCAGCTTGATATACTATGCGCACTAATTTAGAACATTGATTACAAGGGTTGGTTCACCCTTTTAATCAATGTTACAAAATGCGCCAATGTTTTGAGATACAGCATCTGTCTCTGAGATTTCTGCCTTCATCCTTATACAATCAAGGTGAGTGGAATTTTGTTTGTGGTGCTCACAGCTTTTAAAAGTTACATTTTAAAAAATTAACAGCAATGGACCTTTCCAAAAACAACGTCTTTGTTACTTTGGATAATCCACAGACCTCACAGTGAGCAGTTTTCATTGGAACAACTTTCTACAAGAGAAAGACTCCCTAACAAAGTTGTTGATGGTGTGTTACAGTATATGTGGATTATAGGATACATATAATAACTGGGACAGGTTGCTTTTACATTTTTCATTAATTTTTCAATGCTGTGAGCACCACAAACATTTTATTTCTCTTCCACTGTTTTTGGGGTTGTAGCAAAAACCATAGAGACAGTTATCTCTAAACCTGAACAAATAAAACATAACTATCTCCATGACTAGACACCACTAGAGGAAAGTGAAAAATATACAGTATATTTTTTGTAATTAATGTAAAAAACACTTTAAACCACAGTTACAAAAAGCTTGATTTTGGTCAAATTTCAAAGTGTTTCAAAGTCAGTTTATAGGCCGTTTTTTTTCACCAGTGACAGTTTATTGCTAATGTCACTTCACACAGAAGTATTGTTGCTGTGGTTACCAGCAGTTAAACATACCTTGCGCATTTATATAGAACAGTGGTTTAACTGTTGACCAGAGCTACATTTGAGGTGCCCTGTTATACCAAATAAATAGACACCTGTTGGCCAATCAGAAAGTATTATCCATGGACAATGGTATAAATTCTATTACATTTCAATCACATCTTAATCCTTTGGATGAGTTTCAGTCTGTAAATCTGAGTGATGCACAAAATCATATGAAGTCCCCATGTCCAGTAGTTCTAGTCCAGTAGTTCTTGTGTTTTCTGTGCCTGTGCATGTTTTTTTCCCCATCCTGACCTCCAGTGGTGACAGAGACAGAAACAATGACAGCAGAAGCTCATCTGATACAGGAAGGACACAGGAAACATGAGGGGAAAGACCAAACCAGACACTGTACTTCCTGACTTGCGGGAGTGGTGCGGGTGGGATAATGCAGCTTCCTGTAGACCAGATTAATGGGCTAATATTGTATATAATCCTCCCATTGTGAAAGGCCTGGAGATCTGGCAACCAGACCAGGGAGAGGTCATGACCTCTGCAAACACAGATCTTCACAATTATACACACATTCACACAAAACTGCACTGACACTCAGATACTGTATATACAAAATCACAAGATGGGTAACCCAGCAACAAGTGGCGACCTCATAGTTCAAGCACTATTGGCACTTATGACCACATACACACAAACAATATTAAGTAGCTGATCTGTATAATTTGTATTTAGGAAGCTGATTTCCAACAGCTTTGTGATAAATACAATGGGAGTCTCTGAGCAGTTGCTGTCCAGCCATACTTTCATCAATTTGAATGAAACTTAAAAAAAAATTGAAAAAAAAGTATCAGAATATGATATTTCAACACTATCATATGTCATCAGTATCATATTATGATATCAATATCAGCATCACAAAAGTATCACAAAAAGTTAAATGCAAATACTGTAAAAAGTTAAAAGCCACCACAGATAATTCTGTCCACATTTTGAATTTTGAATATTGCTCATCCCTTAAAGGATAATTCCAGTTTATTACAACCTGGGTCTTTTTGTTGTTGTTGTTGTGACCATCAAATCCATCTGTTATGATAATACTGTATTCATGTATTGTGTAAGTTATTTCTGATCTGTGAACGCAGCAACATCACCAAAAAGTCAGATGGGCTAAGAAACGCAAGCAGTCAGATGATCAGATGGGTTGTATATAAATCAGCAGTTTATCCAGATTATCGTACAAACAAGTATGTTGTAAGTACGGTAAATATAGCAGGAAGTTGGTCTGTAAACTGTGATGGATGTTTACAACGGATATTTAATAACATATAATAATTTTATTGTTCACCTTTGTTTTCTCTTCCAAATAAGTTTTACTAACCAGGAGGTTTGTTTCCAACCTGTCTGATCGCCTGACTGCTAGTGTTTCTTGACCATCTTTTTTAGATCTCAGCAATTAACTTGATGAGTACAATGTTATTATAGATAAAAACAATGGCCAAGCCTATCAAAATAAGACCAAAGTTGTAGTAAACTGAAGTTATCCTTTAAGCATGTGTAACAAATTCCAAGATTTGTTGAAATGGATTATGAGCGGTAACCCCCCCCCATTAGTTAAAGATAAAGAAATGCCACTACAGAAATCCTCTTTGTCACTGGTGAACAAGTACACCACATATTACATTGATTGCACACAGATTTTATGGTTGTTTGCTTGTGGCAGCCATTTGTTTTCATCATATTTTCCTGGGAAATGGTTGCATTGTGTATCTCAGTGACTGCATGAATGTATGAAGCTTAGTGTTGATGCATGGATATCTGAAAAAGACTTAGGGAAAAAACTTCTTTAACTAATGCAAATTAAGGGGAATTTTTTTTCATTTTTGACAGCACAAACTGACATCCTTACCAAAGCTTACATTTTTTTTAAAACCTTACTTTTAATTTCCCCGTCAAGGTGAATGTTTTTTTGCCCCATGATAGCCAACCATTTACTATATCCAATGTGCAAAATGTTAAGTGTCTAGCATGTACCATCCCAGTAAATGTACGCTAAGGAGTAAGGAAGACAAAAATAATCAGCCATGCCACTTGTTATGCCATACAAAGAGTTCTCCCTAAAATCTGCTGTAGGCCATAAGGACCACTAAACACACACACACACACACACACAATCCTCCCCCGTGAGTGGATTTATTTTGTCAGTGTGTATTAGGGAGATAAAGTCCTCAGCCTGAGCTTTGTGTGTTTGAGTCACTGTTAGCAATGCTTCATGTCGCCATTGGTTTACTTACTGCTCGTTGAGGATAAGGGACTGTAATCAGACCTGCAGAGGACGACAGAAAGGGGAAAAAAAGAGCGAGAGAGGCAATGTGGACACGGGCCGAGGGGGAGAGAGGACAAGAAACAGAGAGAGGAGACAGGAGTTTATATTACAGTACGAAGTACAATCAACACGATTTACAGGATGACACACTCCTATTTCAAATAAAGTGCTGACATCTGGCAAAACAGTAGGAGAGGTCCAACTGGAAAGGTCACCAAAAATGCACACAGACACTTCATAGTGGTTTCTATCTGAAGGGATACAACACAGAGCCATCTATTCACTTGTACTGCATTCCACTATATTTCAGAGGGAAATCTGGTCATTTTTACTTTTTAACATTTATTTGACTGCTGTACTTACTAGTTCATTTTCAGATTTCCATACATCTTCTAAAGTAGTTAAAATTAGCCCCATCTCAATGTTTGATAAAAATGAACAAATCACCTACTGATCCTACTGTACTTGTTCCACTACTGGGGACATACACCCACATGCACACATAAATTCTCATTCATGGAAGAGAAGTGTTTAATCTAAAGCTCCCATCTTTGAGCTGCTAGAGAAGCAGAATTAGATTTTCGCTTATCAGATCTCCATGAATTAGAGAAAAAACCCTGTTATTTTGTGTAATTACACAAATATCTGTGTGTGGCACATACAAGAGGTAGCCTATGCATACCCACATCTCTCCCCACATCCAACGAGACTGATTGAGGACCCACCCTGTATCCTACACGTTATAATTCCCTGAACCGTCCGTAAAACCTCAGTTCTCATGTATACTATGTAACCTGAGATTATTAGTCCCACAGGAGTCAGCTGACAACCAGAGAACACAGTTCCTCCACACACAACCTCCCTGTGACTCCGTCTTTAAACTAATAAGGCCTCTGGAGTTACAGGACAGCAGGAAACAGAGGAACGAGTCTGTTTCCTGCAGCGGGAGGTTATCAATCTAACTAACAGGGAATTAGCGGTGTAGAGAAAGGATTGGATGGGAGTATGGGAAGAAGCAGAGGTGAACAGAGAAAGGTAAAAAGAAAAGATGAACTGCTGTAAAGTACTGCAGAGGGGGAAATGTTGCCGTAGGGAGCGAAAGAAAATACAAATTTACAGAGCAGATTATAAATGACCGGAAGGTTCCAGCAAAAGGACACAGAGTGAAACTCAAAGACTTGTCCCAGCATTTACAGGGACAAATGACAAAATGTGGAAAAAAGACAAGGTTTCAGTCGTAGTCATCTGGTCACTGTTTTCAGAATCAAGACGTTCTCGATTGATCGATCAATCGAGAATGACTTCCGGATGGGAGCCGAAACGTCTTGATTCTGAAAACAGTGTCCAGATGACTACGACTGAAACCTTTTCTACGATAGAACACTCCTGGACGAATGAGGGACTACACCGTCTTAAAAAAGACAAGAACAACTCCAAAAGGTTTATGGCTCTTTGGTGTAGAGTGGGAATTAGTAGTGTGTGCAGTTACATGTCTGTTTTGATGGCTCCTTTGGGTGTGTGTATTTGGCAGAACCCCCCAGTTGGCATCTCGCCCGGCGTTCCCAGTCTGGCCACACTGCCTTGCTTCATCTCCATCCAAAGACAATAAACACAAAGTGAAGCGAAGACAGGCAGCAGCCCGGTCATGCACACAAGGTTTGACTGCAGAGTGACCTGACGGGCTCTGGAGTGAGTCTAAAGTGCTTGTTTGACATGTGGAGAGCTCAACAGATTCAGGTGTCTCTTATATGATTAGGGTGGGTATGCAGGCAGAGTGAGATGGGAAGAGGAGGGACAGAGCACAGTCATCATTCACACAATCACGAGTAGAGTTTGGAGTCAGGAGAAGAGTTTAAAATTTGCTTCATAACAGCGTTGGTGGTATAGTGGTTAGCATAGCTGCCTTCCAAGCAGTTGACCCGGGTTCGATTCCCGGCCAACGCAATGGTTTTTCGTTTTCCAGAGACTCAAAGTTACCCCAGCACAAACTATTCTACCTGCTACTGTCCGGCTGGCTGTACCGCAGCATCTAGTCCCGCACGACCAGGCTCAGTTTCATCCCGCTGGTCGTAAGAGTGTTGAGCTCTCGAGCTCGTTTTCACAACAGTTCGTGTGCTCTGGTCTGAATCGGTTGAGCGGTTTCCCCTTGGTTCGGTTTCTTTTCACACAGAAAACTCCAAGCGAACCAAAATGCATCACTACAAATCACGTGAGAACATGGGGTCCTGTGTTCTGGACTAGAAACATTGCTATGCAATTTAACACGGAGCGAACCAGAATCCGATTTAACCGGAAAGCGCAGGTGTGAAAACACTCTCACTTTACTAGCACCGTATGATATACATGGATGTCACTTTATACTTCTACCATACTATTATACTTAATGGTACTGCACATATATATTCTGCTGCACTGGCTCCACCTGCTTACCTGTTTCTTATTTCTTACAACCTGTTAACACACACACACACACACACACACACATATATATATATATATATATATATATGAATTACTAGCTGTGTATACCTGCACACATCGCAGTATATATAGGTTATGTAAATTTATTTTAAAACCGTTTACAAGCTGTTCTCCTGCTGCACTATTTTATGTCTTTATGTCTTAGATTGTAATGAATTTTAAATTACGTGACTGGTTCATTGTTAATATAAACACAATGATTAGCGCAGCTTTAATTATAGGTCACTAAAAACGTTTTAAACAAATTCTGCCTTTTTGTTTTTGGTCTAACAGGCCGACTCTAAGAGGCTTTAAAAACATCATAAGAAAGCAATTATACACTTCCAGGTACAATAAGGCCACTATGAAGTCTGTGATGTGTGATTGGAGGAGAGATGGTGGCAGAGACAGTCTGAAGTGAGGAGAATGACTAAAAACAGTGGATGTGGGAGCTGAACAAGAAGTGGAATGAGGAAGACGAGGTGAAGGATGTGACCCGATGGAGGTGGTGGCTCTCTGGTTATCAGCTGGAGGCCTCTGCTTTTCCTTTCACATCAGCACTTTCCACAGGGGTCTCTGCTCCCATTTTCCCATGAAGCACATGGTTCCAGTCAACAGCTAATGAAATAGCATGGTCCCAGGTGACTCTCGACAAGGAAATGGATGTACTTATTTTGGATTACTTTTCCCAGCTTACTAACTTTCAATATAAGAATAAAGATAACTGTAATGTTTAGTCTGTCATATAGCTTTATGAGCTTGCTATATTACATTTCAATAAGGTTACTTTTCATATGCTTAATCCTCATATACATGTGTGCTTTTAATGTTGTTTGTCTGCCTTTTGTCTCTATTTTGTGTTGCTGTTTTAAACTTTTAGCATCAGCCTGCCCAGACACACAACAAAGGAAAATTAGCTTTTTTGGTTGAATCTGGCACATTTACTTCATAAGGATGTCAGTTAATGAGCATTGTCCTTGATAAATAAATTACATTTTATTTAGTATCAGAATTATAGGGGTCTAAAACTGCACAGGCTACCATTTTTAAGCCTGAAAACTCTCATAAATAGAAAGGAACTAAGAGGCTGGGTGATACCGACAAAGTAAATTTCACAAGGATTATCAGAGCATTTCTTGATATTGACATTGTATGTTATGATATTAACTTAAGTATTTAACATGGTTAAAAGATAAACTTGTGTTTGTACCACTGGATCAAATGCTTTTATTTTAGGGGTCACTGGAATAATTTCAAAAAAATACACTATAAATATGTTATATGTGTATGTATTTAAGATTGCATGCTATAACAGATCACCACTTTTAGACTTTTCTTTATTACACAATGACCTCTCGAGGAGGTATATGGGCACAGAACACTCAAAGAGATTAAAAGACATTAAAAAGGCTCATATTTAAATGATAAATTATTGCCACCCTGTGGCTAATCAGATTTCCATGCTGAAGTAAATACAAGATAAACTTTCAAAAACAGTTGTGATGATGTATTTAAAGGGGTTATGGGTCATGTAGGGTCTGTCACTAAAACACACACAAACACAGGTCCTTCACTACGTCCAGCACATACCGCAAGAGAAACCGAGGCACATCTTTGTCTAATGGCTGAAAACAGAGGGAACAACACATTAATTAACTCTCTGTTGTCAAAACATCCTTGCATTAAGCTCCTCTACAGTTTGACTGCACTCTCATTAAGAACTGGGTTGGTGATTAAGACTTAACTTTCCACTAAAGAATTAGGATCACACCTCCTCCACATGTCCTCATCAGACATTACATCAGTTATTGGCACTGGGATGCAATCCAAGAATATCAGCATAAATAATTAATAATAATAGACTCGTGATAACACAATTTAAGACCTCCAGTGACTGACTTCGATAAATAAGCCTAGCCATCTAACGTCACATTACCGAATTGATAAGAATGCATAAAAGACGTGTCACTTTTCCTAAAATATAAATTACATTAAGCTCTGTCTGTTTTGTTTTGTTCTCTGGACGCACATTCAGTTAGGTCCGGTTTCGCTGAGATGGATAACACCAACCTTCATTTAAAAATGTGTCAATTTAATGCTGTCTTACTTATCTGACAGGATATGGCTCTGACGTACACTCGCTTTAATTCGGTGCATCGTTACAAGATCCCCTCCAGACATGTTTTAATGCATGTATAAAAACAAAAACAAATACTCTGTTTGGGATGATAACTTGTGTCTGATATGGTTGTCCTCATTTAAAAAAATCCAGAATAATATGAATATGCAAATATTGTTAATTTCAATGGTTTAACATTTTGAGAAAAGTAGCCTAAATAACTCAGAGGCAAACATATTTAGGAAGATATTCAGGATTAGTCGTATCTCAGCATGATTTCTGCTTCACTCACCCTCCAGTCTCGGCTCCTGAATCCACGCAGTCATCTTCTGCTGAGGTTTTCTCCATCTCAAAGGGTCGGCTGAACAGCAGTTAGCTGCATTGTTTCAAAGTCCCGAGGTAACGAATAAAACGGGGCATCCAAAAACACGGTACGGCTGAGTTACATGAACGAGCAGAGAGTTTTGTATGATCCGGTTTCTAACTCCTGAGCTGGGCTGTCTGATTAACTAGTTGGAGCAACAGGCGACTGACTTTGGTTTCTCTGAGTCAGCTGGGCTCTGGGATGATGCCTTATGGAGCCGTCGGAAATCTGAGAACTACAAGTGGTGCGCACATGGGCGAGAGTTGTAAATCAGCATGTGGGGGGTTGATTTGGATTTTAAAATAAAAATACTCACGATAAGTCAAAATTAATGGATTCTAAGTCATAATTATGAGATAATAAGTCAAAATGTTGGTTTGTAAATCAATAATTATGATGTAGTTAGTCAAACCTTTGACTATCTTAAATTGACTTTCTAAGTCATAATTTTATATTATTACTATGATAAAATAAGTAATTCAAAATTATGAAATCATTAAAAAATGATGAGATTGTAAAATAAGATTACTATTTCATAATGTTGACAAGACTTTTACCTATTATCCCACAATTTTGACTTCCTTTGTCAGTCAAAAAACGTCACAGTTTTGACTTATTAGCTTAGAATTTTGACTTAAGATGAGTATTTTTCTTTATTTTGGCATTTTACAATTACATCTATTTTTTTTTATTCCAGAAATGGGCTTCCACAGAGATGAGAAGTAAATATTAAAGAGTTATTTATTTTATGCATTCTGTAAATCTGACCTAAAGCCAAAGAATAGCCTAGGTCTACTGTACTGGTTAGAATAAAAATTGGTTCCCTTGTGTGTAAATAAATGGTAATTATAAAACAAAAAAAGAAACAACTCTGCCATCCCAAAATGTATGCTACAAAGCAAGTGTGCTGCTTTGGCTCCATCAACAGGGTGAATGAGGTAAGGCAGGCAAAGAAGAGTCATCAAATGCCGTTTCTGTTCATGAATTAACCTCACACCTGCTGGAAGACCCACCTTGTAAAAAGAACTATGGTTTTCCGATCAAATTAGATTAAATTGGATTAATAGCATACCTTTGAGAGATAGCCATAATTTGTTAAACAGAAAAATGACCGAATATATTATGTAAATACTATTAGCATGCTTATAATGTCGTACAATGTGTGTGACTTGGTTAAACATTACATCCTGTGTAAAATGATGTGCTGGAAGTGAACACCAGTGATAGAAATAAAAGATAATGAATTAATATGATGGATGAAATGATATCATTGGTATATTATAGTGATCATAGACTAAACTAATATAGTATAACGTTGATTTTGTAGTTCTTAGAAGATTAATGGAAATTCACTTTTGCACGTTGTGCACATTGTTATTACACTTGACAGCTGTGGCTGAGCATTGAAGAAGAAGAAAAAAGCTGACAATGAATTCTTCAGATGAGACTTTTTTAAATTATTATTATTAGTAGTAGGCTAATAGTAGTAGTGGTGGTAGTAGTAGAAGTAGTAGTAGTGTTAGTAGTAGTAATAGTAATAGTATTAGTGGTAGTAGTAGTAGTAGTAGTAGTGTTAGTAGTAGTAGTAGTAGTGTTAGTAGTAGTAATAGTAGAAGTAGTAGTAGTAGTGTTAGTAGTAGTAGTGTTAGCAATAGTAGTGTTAGTTGTAGTAATAGTACGAGTGGTAGTAGTAGAAGTAGTGTTAGTAATAGTAGTGTTAGTTGTAGTAATAGTATTAGTGGTAGTAGTAGTGTTAGTGTTAGTAGTAGTAGTGGTAGTAGTAGAAGTAGTAGTGGTGTTAGTAGTAGTAGAAGTAGTGTTAGTTGTAGTAATAGTAGGCTACTAGTGGTAGTGGTAGAAGTAGTGTTAGTAGTAGTAGTAGTAGTAATAGTACTAGTGGTAGTAGTATAAGTAGTATTAATGGTGGTAGTAATAGTAGTGTTAGTAGTAGTAGTAGAAGTAGTGTTAGTAGTAGTAGTAGAAGTAGTGTTAGTAGTAGTAGTAGTAGAAGTAGTAGTAGTAATAGTACTAGTGGTAGTAGTAGAAGTAGTGTTAGTAGTAGTAGTGGTAGTACTAATAGTACTAGTGGTATAAGTAGTGTCAGTAATAGTAGTGTTGGTAGTGTTAGTAGTGGTAGTAGTGTTAGTAGTAGTAGTAGAAGTAGTAGTAGTGCTGGTTCAGGATGTATGCTTTGTGTTTATCTTTCTTATTTTAAATATTTAAGCAAAATGTTTAGTAGAAGATTTACCACAGATGTATAAAGAGAAGGGAGCGACAACAACGTGACGATGGAAATGATGACATCATATCCACGCGCCACCACCCGTTCTGCGTCAATCCCCTCCCTACTGTGCTGCGATTGGCTTGATTGTTACTTGGACACGTCGAAGAAACAAGCTAGCCAATCACAGCACAATAGGGCGGAACATGACGCAAAACGGGTGGGGGAAAAAATAACGCTTCACGAGCACGTTGATGTTTATGAATTAGCTGCAGACGGCTCATTATCGGCATCATCCGGACAGTTTGACTCCGATCAGAAATGTCTGTAACCGAGATGTTCAGTTATATTCAGGGATTCCTGAGCGCCGACCAGGACGTCAGAGAGGTATGAATGAACAGCCCGCATACAGCTGCTATCAGCAGTAGCTCTCAGAGACAGTTAGTTAGTTAGCTAGCTAGCAGCTAACCAGAACCGAAATCTTGTCAGCACACATTAAACATTCACCCCATAAACTGTACTGTAATGGCAGATGTCCTGCTTATTAGGCAAAAGCGCGTCCAATGATTGACTACGATTGCTAGCTGTCATTTTATTCAGGTTGACAAGAATGCATACTAAGCGTGTCACTCCTAAAATATAAATTACATTAGGTTCTGCTGTCTATCTGTTTTGTTCTACACACGTTAAGTTACGCCCGGTTTCGCTGAGATGAGTAACACCAAACTTCATTATTTATTTTTTAATTGTCGAATTAATGCTGTCTTGCTTATCTGACTAGGTGTAGCTCTTGTAGCGTAATTTGTTACCGTAAACGTATACTCGCTTTAATTCGGCACATTCAGACATGTTTGAGGGTTTTTTGGCATCAAAAAAAGAAAGAAGAAAAAATGTAAAGGAATTACATTGCATTGACTTATTGACTTATTGCATTAATTTGGACATTATAGAGAAGGTGCCCATGATCCATAAAAAATGGGTGAGTTCTCTGTGGATTGTACCTACCTTATGTTTATTTGTTAGGGGGTTGGGTATGTAAATCTGTTAATAGAAGAGATGTTTTGTTATAGTAAGAAAACACTTAACACACTCAATGGCTTTGTTGCAGGATATCCGTAAAGTGGTCCAGACACTGGAGCAGACCGCCAGGGAAATACTAACAGTACTCCAAAGTGTCCACCAACCATCTGGATTCAAAGAAAGTGAGTGTTTGACACAGTATGCACTGTTTTGACTGATAGTGAATGATGTTTGTCTCTTTAAATTAGACTTTTTAATCTTTTTCCTTTCTCCCATTAGTTCCCAGTAAATGTGCAAAGGCACGGGAGTTGTTCAGCACAGTCAGGACACAAATTGCAGACCTCAAAACAAAATTTCCTGTGGAGCAGTATTACAGGTAGGAGCCACTTTTCACAATAGTTGCAGTTTGCAGCTCTTGCAACCATTCAATACACACTTTGATGTGTGATTGGAAGGGTTGTCAATCGAAAGAATACTATATAGTTCATACATGCAAAGGTACTCTGCAGAAATACACAGATAATACTTTTGTGTGCCCAGCTCACAAAGCAGATTAAATCTGTACCATCTACTTTGGCAACTCTTTCCTCTGGTTACAATTTTCTCGTTTAAACTCACTCTCAAATTGTCAGGCTGTAGCTTTTATCATGGTATCACCGAAAGTCGTATCTTAGTCATCAGCACCTATAACTAAAAGCTAAACACTAATCAAAAGTATTTTTGTGTGAGAAGTGATATACTCTTAAGTAAATTTGATTTTATTCAGGAAAGTACAAAACATTGGGAAGCCCTTTGATAACAGTCACTTGATCAACAGACTGTTCTTTTTTTATATATTTTTAATTGTCTCGTTTTAATGTACCCAGAACTCCGTGGAGAGCAGAATTGACACTGAGTGGATTGGCCTTGCAATATAAAATAAAGTGTTTTATCTCTCATTCTCTGACCTGTTTGATCCCACTTTAGGTTCCATGAACATTGGCGGTTTGTCCTGCAGCGCTTGGCTTTCTTATCCGCCTTTGTTGTCTACCTGGAGACTGAAACTCTTGTGATTCGAGAGGAAGTGGCCCAGATACTCGGCAGTAGGTACCAGTTTGTGTCTCAATGTGTAACTGCTACTTAGGAATGCAGCTTTACTTTCTTTCTTTTTTTCTCTGCCCTTTTCACCCTACAGTTGAGGTGGTGCGAGAGAAAGGCTTTCACCTGGATGTAGAGGACTACCTGGCAGGTGTGCTGATCATGGCTAGTGAACTGGTGAGTCTATTGCTGATTGCTCTGGTGTTACATCAACAATATACTCAGGCTAGAACAATGATTGTACCTCAGTTGCCTATCAATATAGAATCATACATCAGGGTTCCTCTGTGTCCTGGAATTCTTTAAGGGCCCCTATACACAGCCGATATGACAAACGTCTACAAATTAACCAATCGGAAGATGGCATGAATATACTGTCCAACCTGAGCCTGCAAGCCTTTCTGTTATCTTAAAAAATATTTCTTGATAAGCAACAGAACCTTGTACATGTAAGCTGAGCTGACTTTGTGTTTAATTCGGGCTGTTGTTTCTTCCTCCAGTCACGGTTGGCAGTAAACAGCGTCACAGCAGGAGACTACACCCGGCCACTTCGCATCTCCAACTTCATCAACGAGCTGGACTCAGGCTTCCGCCTGCTCAACCTGAAGAACGACCCGCTGCGGAAGCGCTATGACGGCCTCAAATACGACGTGAAGAAGATCGAGGAGGTGGTTTACGACCTGTCCATCCGCGGGCTGGCCAAAGATCCCGAGTCTGGCGTGGACAAGTAGAGCTCGGAGGGGATGATTGGCTGTGGGAGACGGAGGAGGGACCACTCTACGGCTGCTGCACCTTACCCCACCTGGAAGGCAAGACCCAGGGATCTACCTGAGGCCCCAGCAGCTGAGGACAGACTGTGTGAGTGTGCGTGTATGAGTGTGTGTTTAAGCGACTGCATGCATGAGAAGTGCTTTAGATGGATGCCAGTCTGTCAGATGGGTGGCAGAGACGGTGACAGAGGGTGACACCCTCGCTCAGAGGCTTAAGATCGAAGGTTCAGTTCGTTGCTGGTTTTTGAAAATCTGTGTTCTCAGCTTCATCTGAATCATGTGTTATTGTTTCACTGAGTTGGTTTTGCAACGGTTTCATCTAACTTCCAACAGTCAACTTCTTATTAAATTACATTATATTGATGTTTAATTCATTCGAGAAGACAGGCGGATATCGCTCAGAATGGAGTGTTCCAACCATGCAGAGCTTATCTTTTGTGGATGTTTGTGTTTATTTGCAAAAAAAAAAAAAGAAAAAGTGAAATGTGTTTGTGTTGTTCACCAGATGAGTTCATGTCTGGTGGTATTTCTTAGGACTCTGAATTATTGTCAAAAAATTGATACATCCAAACAGAGATCCAAGAGCCTCATTTATGGAGGAAATATTCGATACAACAATCGGATGAGTACATCTAGAATCCAAACAACAGTAACAACCAATGAATACATTTTACAGCATTCTGACCAGATTTTGATCATTTCTGACTTTCATAAAGAAGCCTTGGTTTGG
This sequence comes from Siniperca chuatsi, assembly GCF_020085105.1. NCBI lineage: Eukaryota > Metazoa > Chordata > Actinopteri > Centrarchiformes > Sinipercidae > Siniperca > Siniperca chuatsi. Next base: position 22,233,699 of record NC_058053.1, read on the forward strand.
ATTTTGATCATTAGCACCTAACCTGCATATACCTAATTTTTAGAAATGAGGCTTCAGGAGTGGTAGAGCCAAAGAAATTACAAAGATGCACTTCACTTGACATAAAGCTACTCTGTGTTTAGTTAAATTCATGTTTTGTCATTTTTTCCAACAGAACAGTGCCAATGAATATGTCCGTTGAGCCGTTTTTAATATTTTTGTTGTCAGGTGAAGCTTTCTCTGAAAATCCATGAGTGAATACAAAATAGTCAGAATGTCATGTACTGCGTGTGATATGTTAACGGTTTTTCTTGTTTTTCCACTTAAATGTCTCGGAAGGTTTGTTTGTAGGTTTATTGTCGACATCCATGCTTCTGTTTGCTTCTGTACTGTAGTGGAGCTGGATCTATTTTCTAAAAATAATTCACTTTCACTCTCTTCCATCTTGCGCTTTTGTTTCTTGGAGTGATAAGTGCATTCAACTTGTACTGTGTGTGTATTCCTGTCTTTGAATCAGTTGTCCTAAAGATGCTTAAAATTACTGTAAATATATTTCTACATTCTACTGTACATTTGCAGCTTCATCAGACTTTACAAATGAGCATATCATGCAGAAAAATACAACAAGCAAGGTTGTGTTTAAAATCTTTTAATATAATTCACAATATATTACATTGGGGAAATAATACATTAGGTCTTTCAAATGCAAATGAGGAAAACAAAAGAAACTATGCAATTCAGCAGGCTTTGTTTTTTTTTTACATTTTGAAAGGGTTAATCTGAAACAACTTCCTCCGACAGCACAGGAGTATTGGTGTGGATTTGAGCAGCCCTGCCCTCCAAAACACAGTGATTTGCTACCTCTTCTAGTGCTACTTCATAACAAACATAAAACAGCATCAGTCTTAAATAGTGGTTTTGGTTTAATGACTGTATTGTCTCGACATGCTGAAATCAGCTTCGGTCAACTAGGTTCCTTCTAATATGAAGAATTGTGAATAAACAAGACTGTGTAACATATGTTATACTGGAGAGCGTCCCATTACTGAATCATAATAAAGTGCATTAAACATAATAAAGCTTTCATAAATAAAAACTCACTAAAATAAGAGAGAGGATCAGGTGATCACATATTATCAGCAGCCAGGGACTGTCAGAGGAATAATTATATTGCCTGTAAATTGATCTCATTCAAGTGCCGACAGAGGGCGGTCTAGTCCATATCTCAGAGATAAATGCTACTGTGACAGGTTGCAAATATTTCAGTACATTTTAGTGTAACAGTTATCAAGTACCAAGGCACAACAGCTCATCGCTAGGTCACATAACACAGTTAAAACCGTGTCATGATGAGATGGTTGGGATGTTTTTTTGAGGCGAGTTTGTCAAATAACCAGGGTTTTTCAACCTTTACGCCAAAATTGTCATGACCTCAGCAGCCAGAGAGATTTCATGTTCTCATGGCAATATATAGATAGCATATTTTTGCTTTCTACTTTCACGGTGATGGGAAGAGGGTGGGAATTATAAAGAAATAATGACATATTTCAAACCTATTTGAGTTCTTTATTACAAATGTACGGCGCTGAAATGGTAAGTAAATAAAAGTTAGTTGATTGACACAAAGTCACCGATTTTGATAGTAAGTCAGTTTCTCAAATTTTGCTTTTCTCTTTTTTTAAATTAAATAAACTTTGGGTTTTGGACTGTTGGTCGAACAAAAAACAAAAAATTAGAAGACTCTCATTAGGGTATGGGAATTTGAGATGGCCATTTTTCACTATTTTAATTTTGTAGACCAAACGATTAATCAGATTAATTGATAATGCAAATAACTATTTCTTACAGCCCCACAAATAGATTAAACAAATATCACATATCTGTCCCATGGCCTGGTCTGTGTCACCCCACGAGGTCTCGAATCCAAGGTTGAAAAACTCTGCACTTAACACACAGTGCTGCAAAGTAGTGTTTGACTTTACCTATTTGACCTATTTTACCTATATGATGTTAACACAAAGGAGATTGACTAGACGCTTTACAAACTGCTTTCATGGCACAAATATTGCCTTAACTCCTATGACTGACTGGAACAGAAACTACCTTAGTGTTAGGATGATGAAGGGAAGCTTTATTGATGCCAAACATGATTTGAGACTTGAGTTGAGTCTGCCACATGAAACTCTGTAACACAGCGCGCAATGTAGCAGAATAAACACCTGAACGTCAAAGGAAATTAAATGCATATACAGTAGCTACTTATTTTGAAACTGGCAGAGATTATTGCTGTTTTGTGACTTCTCATTTAAACACAGTGATACAGGAGGTCTGTTCAGCCTGTTAGAGAGGCTCTGCTCAACTGCATCTCTGGCAGTGAACGTTGCTCTACCGCCAACATACAGTAGAGGGCGGCACACAGACAGGAGAGGGCAGTGACAACAAACAGAAACCACTGAACAAAGCTCTTGACCACATCTCCACCTCTTTATGCTAAAAACAAATGTCCCCCCCAACCACTGTCTTGTATAAAAAATTACATTACAATTTTTCTTTTCGCAGTCAGTCATGTTCAGTCATGCTTTTCAACAAACACACCTTATTTACTGAAAACTCAGCTCTTTCTGCAAGAGCAAACAGTCTTTACAATCAAGGCTGACGAGCACAGCCCAAGTTTTTTGGTTGTCCGAGAATCCGATTTTTTTTTTTGTTAACAACTTAAATCTTCATACATGATTTTATGACAGTATGGCGCACTTATAGCTTTGTAAGAAAAAGGTGCTAGATCTTTCGATTACCCTTACAAGACTTTAAGAAAGATTTTTTTACTGAAATCTAACAAGTTATAACAGTGGCATCACTCAGAAATGTTTCATGTTGTCAGTTTACTTTTGCAGTAGAAGGATTCAGGTTATTTACAGTGTAACAAAGGCGGGGGACAGTAAGTCTCAGGAGCGGGTCTGGTTAGTGTTGATCATGATGTTGGGCAAAGCATTGCGTCTTTTCCTCCAGGTGCCCAAGTCTCGAGCATATCTCTTAATCTGATGGAACCACTGCTGGGTGCGAGATTTGTCCGAGGCACGGAAAACGAAAGACTCCCGCCGAATATCGAGCACTTCGAATGTGTCCTCACAGTCTGGATCTGTCGACACCACACAGTTTCCCAGACGGATGGGCTCTCTCAGCACTGTGAACTTCCCACTGCTCTTGTCCTTGATTAGAACCAGCACTCCGTCTTGAATGCTCTCTCCACCACCCTCCCCCTGATCCCCCCCTGCCCCCAGGTCGGTGCCCTGTCCTGGGGCTTCACCGGCCCGCTGTGTGCTCACCATCAGCAGACTCTGGACATTTTGGAACTTGAGGGCCTTGCTGCCCTTTTTCATCCACTGACCATCTGCTGGCTGGGACAACTGGAGGGGTCCCTCCATGACGAATCGTGTGTTTTCTCTCGCCCAGCCCACCGTCTTCATCGACACCTCTCGCATCTCGATGTTGATGACCTCCCGGTTTTTGCGGCTGTCGCGGCGGAATGAGCGGAGGGACCAGGTGACGCCGTTGCCCTCCTGCTTGGTCTTCATGTTGATGTGCTCCAGATGGGATTCCACCCGACTCTTGGCCTCACGGAGACGTGCATAGTCGGGGTGACATTCGGGAGTGACCTTAATAATGCGGCTCAATAGAAGTGGGTATTTAGTCACACGCTGGAGGGGCGCCATGAGGAAGGAGCGCAAATTCATACGACGCAGTGCTGTGTTGTCATTCTGGGAAACATCCAGGAAGATTCTGAAAAGACAAACGAGACAAACTTAAGTTGAAAATGGAGAGATTCTGTGCATGTCCTGGGAAAACTCTTTGATTAATGGGAATCACAGGACAGCCTGACTCATGGGTGAGCTGTGGTACTGTCTAAAAATATGAATCATTGCAGCTTTACTCTCAAAATAGATTTTCTTCTGAATAAGTGATAACCCCCTGTCTTTTCCATTAAGAATTACACAGAACAGCCATGGCAGGAACTAGAGAAAGCTCCCAGAGTAACTTTTCCATCTCACAGGGTAACTGGAAGAAGAATCCTTGTACTTTGTGTGTACCTGAGCAGTTCTTTCTCCTTCTCTAGTGTGTTGAGCATGTTGACTGAGGTGGACTGCTGCAGGCAGTAGGTCTGGAAGGCAGGCAGCATGTTGACGAACTCCAGAAAGATCTCTCCTATGTACACTGTCAGCAGATCTTCATCTCCCTGTGGTCAAACCACATAAGAGAAAGTGGTCAATGTTCAACTCATTTACGTCTCGCACTGGGAACCAATTTGTCATAACAAGTCATTGTTGTCTATTACTGTGTCTAAGGCTGAATTCACACCAAATCAGGTGTTGCGGCGAAAATGTCAGTGCTCCTGTTCATTTGACTGGGATTCTGTGTGTCCGCAAACTTGTGAGTAAACTTGTGGGTCAAATGTGTGTAGAGACTCTTTGGGTCATGCTGCATTATAAATAAACGTAAGAAGTTGAACCTGAAGGTGACTTATGTAATACAAGTAGGTGCTCAAAGCTTAAGAGCAATAAAAATCGGACCACCTTGTTTAAGCCCTGATAGTTTTCGTGTGTGTGTGTGAGAGAGAGAGAGAGTGGGTCACCTGGTCAAAGGCCTGGTCGATGCTGTCCTGCAGGTGTTCAGTGAAGCGGTCGTTGACATCTATCAGCTCCTGAACATTACCAAACACCACAGCGAGCTGCTCAGCTGTCAGCAGCCCAGCACTCTGCATGGGGCAGTAAAACTCCTCCTTGATGATCCGCAGGTCTTCGCCGTAGCTTGACTCTGTGTTCAGAAACTCCAGGATGGCTTCCTTGCGCTCGGTGCGCAGCTTAGAGCAACGTTCACACATGCGCTCTCCTCGCTCTTTGGAGGCCCCGTCCCTCAGTCCACAATCTGGACAGGGTCTCTGGGCCTCCCATGCTCTGAGGGAGGCAGATGGTCTCTTCCAGGTGCGGGATAGACCTGGGCCAATGCCGCTGTCCACTCGTTCCACTTCGGCTACCCGGCTTCTGCGGTAACGGTGAGGCTCGCTGTCCTCCTCCTCCCGCTCATCACTGAGGCCCACCACTCCACTGTCTGCGCTCAGGCTGCTGATGGTGCTCCAGCGATGCTGCCCGGACCGAGTCACACCCAGACCCGCCTGGCGCTCCTCACCAGGGGGCTCTGAGCGACCACGAATTGCTGCTGGAGCTAGGGAGAGGGAGGTGGAGATGGTCAGATTCATTAGTGCTCATGATGTTTATGGATTTACTCTCTACAGTCTTTGTTATTCACACTGCATGGAGGCACACACACACACACACACACACACACACACACACACACACACAAAGCATTAATAGTAGCCTCTCTAATGAACCTGGACTAGTCATTACTGGTCATGTCAAAATGAAGAAACTATTATAGATATCATCTTTTTCCAATAATTAGATCTCTAACCCTCTAGTCAAGGACTTAACCTTTGTCTGCATGTATGTCAATACTATTGTGCGTGTGTGTTCAAACAGAGAGACAGACTGTATGTGTTTGCTTAGCTGCTAAGACAAGGTTTCAAATGTTTCATTCAACACCTCGTTAATTATACACGTGCTATGTTAATTATGTATTAATATTAAACCATTGGATGATGATTTTTTTTATGGTACTGAGGAAAAAAAACTTTCTAGTCGATATCACTTATCTGCTGGAAAGAGCAACAAGGTCATCATTAGCATATGCCATATTGACTGACATTCTGTGGCCAGCGTCCAGTGTCAAAGAGCTTCTGCTGACAGGGAAGAGCACGCTATTAGCAGGGGAACTTTGTATGTGTGTGTATATATGTGTGTTTGGTGGGGGAGGTGAGGACTGGGTGCAAAGGCCAACATATTCAGAGACCAGGAGATGTTGAAACAAAACAGATCCAGCTCTTAATCTTTTTTGAGTTAAGTTGCAAAATGCCAGGCATAGTTGGAGGTTCATTCACAATTTAGGGTGATTCAGGGAAGATGTAATGAGGACATGGGGTTCAGTAATGAATCATAATTCAATCATAATTATATTTATGAACAGAGTGAGCTGGGTGTAGTTCTCCACAGGAAGTAAGCATCAAGTCATAACCCCTGACACAAAGCTGGGGTCAAAGCCTGTTTGGGGATCCATAACATCAGTGGGAGTGTGTCTAAGTGTGTTTGGACCTTTGTGTTTGTTTTTCTGTTAGGTACTGTAGCAATGTATCTTTGACTCCACCAATTATACACATCAAAGTCAATGTACTAGTTTACAAGAAGTACTATTCAGGTTGTATAATGTCTTTTGTGGCTCTGAAGGAGCTTTCTATCCTGATGATGTCATAGATGTCATCAGGTTTATCTCAGCTTGGGCTTGGAGACTTCACAATTTTAACATAAAGCCTGGGTTGCAAACTGGAGGTCTGGAGTTTAAAAGTTAGGCTCAAGGATCAAGGAATGATCGATGTCCTAATGAATTGTGGATTAAATGGTAAGCATGGTACCATTTATAAAGCACCCAACTCTTGTGCCATGAGGTGTAGAAACAAAACTCTTTTTTTGTCCTGGATGACATGCTTCAAGACAAATATGTCAGCATAGGCCTCACTCATCTCCACCTAAACAGCTCCACCACTGTGAATTTGTCACTCCTCCTGAAAACCAGTCTTAGCCAGACATGGTACATAAAACATTTGGCTAAGCCAGAGAAGTTTTTATTTTTCATATGCCAAACTCTTTTCTTATAAGTGGTTTCCACATTCTTTTTTGGTGCCTACTCAAAATTCTGAAGTGCCTTGTTCAGTTGCAACCAAATGTTTACACATGCACATACCAACTTCCAGCAGCAGCAAGATTTGATGGCATTTCACCAATATTTGGAGCTTCAGTTACAATAACTCAGAATTGCTTAAAATTCTGTAAAAGTCATCCTTATTCCTGGACAGGATTTAAGTATTTTTAACCATCAACCAATCAGCATAACTGTTTATGGGTTTTTGATGCAGATTTTAATCCAGATGCAGATTAAATATTTGTAAATATTTTATATTTCTAAGTGATAAATGTAAGGGATTGTGGGGCCTTCAATTATGCCCCTTGGATAATTTGCTTACTGAATTCTTCCTAGCTTTATAACTAAATATTGTAGTTTCAGTTTGCTTAAAAGTTGCTTAACTGTAATTAAAAATATAATGGATTACATACAGAAAACAAGTCAAACACTCTGACAAGAACAAAGTGACAGTTGTCACATGTGTCATGTACTCACCACTGTCTCGGTCTCTGTCGCGGTCTCGGCGATGGCCGTGGAGTCTGGCGGCAGCAGCAATCTTCATCTCCAGCTGTTTGCGCTTAGAGGCGTCGGCTGGCATGGGGTCGCTGTAGTGGGGCCGGAGACGGCACTCGCGCTGCGCCCTCACCGTCTCAGCCAGCTCATAGGCTGCATCCGAGCTGGAGCGCCTGCAGCCCAGACCGGTGTGCTGCCGGTTGGAAGGACACGTGTGTCAATCAAATGGTCAAGTTGCTATAGCAACAGATGAAAACGGGCAAAACTCTCAGAGGTGATATAAGGTGAGAATGATAAGAGAGAAATCGGAGCCTGTTACTCTGTGTGTGTGTCTGTGTGAGAAGTTTTCATGTACACATGTCACCATGTTCACTGTCGTGACATCATTACATAACAAATCTTGGTTCTCTCTCTGATCCCAGCTTGCAGAACTGACAAGAATCCAAATTTCATACTGAGATGCAGAGCTAATCGTCTGCCAAGTCTTGTAACACACTCTAAACACAACAAGGCAGCACATCCAAAAATCTGTTCTGATCACAACTTGAAACCACCCAGCCTTGAAGACGAGAGACATCCCCCGAGTGACAATTCAAAGCATCTCCTGGCTTTTTTTTTTAAGGTAAAGTGAGGAATTCCGCGACACACTGCATTCTACATGGATTAAAATCCTTTTAGGGTCTAGGTCTATCAAGCCCCTGAGAGTTGACCTAAGGTGGAAAGTTCAAAGGTCATTGCTATGACACGTGACTCTTCACCCCAAAGGCATTACCCACATGCATTGCATTTGATGATATTGGCTTAACATAACAAATTTGTTCTCAACTAACAGCTACACATGACTGAAAGGCGCAGGAAGGTTTTCATCGCTCTATACCAGAAAACAACATGATATACAGCCTGCAGCTATCAGGTAAAATGAAGGAGAATAATTCATGTTCCACTGAATTATCAAATTGCAGCCCTTACTTTGAGAATGCAGAGGCAGGCTCCATTGTGGATTCCGAGCCAAAAATTAAGAAAGGCAAGAAGGAAACGCACATCGACATCTGTTCTCTAAACTACCTACAGTCTTGTAGCATGCAAGCAAGACTCCATGTCAGTCCGGTTCTTCTGTTCTGCAGATGCACAGAGAGAAGCACAATGGTAGCTGCAGCCGAGGCTGGTGTCAAGCTGCAGCCAGTCAGGGGAGAGGAGCAATGCAGAGAGCAGGAATGAAACGCTGAGTTACCAGCAGCCAGCTGCTGGAAGGGAGCTTGATCCACTTTTTACTGCATCGTCAGACGCCGAGCTGTTGCTGGAAGACAGAGCGCTGCGTGCTCGTTCTTGCCTCAACAAATACCTCTGCATCAGTATGTGAGTGATGTGCATGTGTGTATGTGTCGCAGTCCCCTTGCTTGTCCCAGTCATCCTTGAATACCAATAGATCTATGTGTTTCTGTACACTACGAAGCAACAATGAAAAGCGGCGACACGCACAGACGACACTTTTCAGACAGAAAAGAGAGGAAAGAAAATGAAAAAGATTCCTTACGCATTCTCCTGCTTCCTCTCTTCCTCCTCCTCCTGCAGGCGTCTCGTCGCCAGCCTCGGCTCCGCAGGCCGTTGCCGACGTTGCCATGGCAACGGTGGAGGGCTGACAGTCGGTCGAGGGGGGGGTGATGTCACAGCCTCCGTCCCGGTCACCTGACAGCCTAACGGGGGCCTCGGCAGAGATCTCTGCACTGCAGCTGGTGGAGAGAAGAGGAGACGATGGTACAGAGGGGGAGAGAGATGGATGGAGAGAAGGGAGGGAGAGATGGGGGAGTGAAAGGGAGGAACAAGGGGAAAAAGAGAAGGAAAGGAGGGAGAGCGAAGGAATGGGAGGAAGAGAAAGAGGAAAAGGGAAAAGGGAGGAGGATACAAGCAAGATGTGGAAGAGAGGAAGTAAATGAAGAAAGAGGGAAAGTCAAAGGAGAGAGAAAGAAAATGCAGAGAACAGGAGGGAGAGAACGGTTGAAATTGTAATTCTGGCTTGCTCTCTTCTCCTCACAGCATCCCTGTCATTCATTCCACCTTATTCTTCCCTCTCCAGCTCACATGCCTCTCTGCTTCCTGCTGTGTCGTCTTCTATCCCGGCCACCCACCCTCCTCCTCCTGTTCCATCATCTTTCTACCCCCCAAATCAATGCCTCTCCTCTCTTAACCCCCCCCCCAGGAGGACAGCAATTAGACACATCAGCGGACATTAACACCTGAACCCCTGGACCACAGGGACACTGCCAGCACACAACCACACACAAACATACACACACACAAACACATAGAGCCATCATACTTTTTGTTCATTCCTTTGTCTGATAACTGGGGATCCGTTCTTGCAGCACATAGCCAGCATGTGATCTCAGACACCCCACAAACGCAGTGACAAACACACTGTACTACTACACTGAAATTGCACTACATTGAAATGCGCACATCCATGAACACAAACCACAAATGCATACCTGCTGGGACTTATGCATGCATTTGTAAGTTTTTACAAATATAAAACATAACAAACACACACAGCAGAGACAAGAAGTGTAAAAAAGAGGTGTGCCTGAGGAGTAAGACCACAATGTGCAATGTGCGCAGATGCAAGCCGGGGACCTTTGTTGCAAGTCATTTCCCATCTCTCTCTCTCCCTGCTTATTTCCTGTCCTATCTCACTAATCTTGACTGTCCAACAAAGGCACAAAAATGCCAAAAAATAAAAAAGTCTAATAAGTTAGTGGTAGACTAACTTTCAACAGCTTACTTAAAGCTGCATTGAGTCATTTCTTGGCCACTTGGGGGGAAGATGAACACCAGAACACACACTTCTGACATAATAACACATAATGGCAAGCATGTTAGCATACAGTAGCTATTTACACATCTGGCAGACATAAAGCAACATGATCAATCATTTGGACTCGTGCTTCTAGACACCTCATGAAAGTTCAATATCCAATCTCCTTTTAGCTCTGTTTGATCTCCACAAGGGTGTAGAGGAGTACAGGAGAAACCGAGGGGGACAAAAATAGGACTTTGAAAACTGAGGGGGACATGTCACCCCCATCCTCAGTTTGAGTTACGCCCTTCGGTCTCCACCAACTCCTGAGAAAAATATCTGATCCACCTTCTTCACCAGCTTGTCTATCTGCCATTTGGTGCTGGGTAGGTAATGTACAGTGGGTTTATCAGAGCTTCTTTCCCCTGAAAACAGCTGCCTGCTGCCTCTGAAAACACTGAGGCTGAACAAAATGGTAAATGTGCCATCAAAAAAAAAAGGAGCTAAAAGAGGCTAAAAAAGCTAATAATTCGCTGTGGGTTCCTCACTGCGAATGACCCCTTTCACATTACATCTAGTCATATTGATTAGTCGAGCTTTAAAATAATGCACACCTCTTTAAATTTTGCTTTCAGGCATTATTACCAACAGGAACTACCAACTATATACAGTATATTGATTTTGTTTTTCAAACACTGAGCTTCACAGTCAAGCAGGCACATGTGTGAAATATAATATCACTGCTGTCACTGCAAGAAAATTTTTTTTTTAGAGTTTATTATATTTTTACTCAAATTAAAAGGCATGTGTGGTTTTATATCAGCTCAGCGGGTTTAATAGGCCCAGGGGTCAAAACCCATAGTAGAGTCTCAACAATGTCTGGCTCTCAGAATATAAGAAAGGCTGTAAATTCCTGAAATATTGACATTTTTTCAAAGTGGGGGGGTTGTCTCAGGAGCACGTGGGGTTATTGTTGATCATGGCAAGGCTACATGGTTTTTATTCAAAAGCAGCTATATATACTGTACATTTGAGAATGGGTGATAATGGCTCCTGAGCTTGAATGTAATGCTGCATGTAATCTCCTCTTTTCTCTCTCATGTTTCTTGTCATGTCCACAGCATACTACCTTGTCATCAATTAAACTGCTGCTGTTACTGTGGCTACTTTTTTTTTTTTATATAGCACCAATTCATAACAGAAGTTATCTCATTGTATTTGTCCTATAGAGCAGGTCTAGAGCAGTCTACACTTTATACATGTATGTTTGCATTTTCTTTGTCTTATCCCAATCTCTTAAACTGTTCTTAATGTTTGTTTTAAATAGGGCTGTAACTACAGATTATTGATTATACCATTGACCAATCTTTCAACTACTTTTTTGATAAATTCTATGAAATGTTGGAAAATGCCCATCACCAGAACCCAGAACCCAATGTGAAGTCTTCAAATTGCTTGTTTTGTCTGACCAACAGTCCGAAGCTCAAAGTTACACGACATAAAACAGAGAAAATCATCAAATCACATTTGAGAACAGGAACCAGAGAATGTTTGCATATTTGCTTGCTTAGTGAAATAAACAATTAACTGATTACTGTAAATCCACTAATCAATTAATTGTTCCAGCAATAGTTTAAACCTCAGCTATGATATGCAGTTCACTTTGGCCTGTTACGTATCCTCAAATATCCCTGTGGCGACTAAACATGAGGTTTCATTATTCTAATGGTTCTTACATAACTGTCTTTTCTGAGCTCTGTCACTCCCAAACCAGTTAAACTGCTGAGATTTTTTCTAGACACATCATAACAATAATTTCTCAACATCCCTCTGATGCTCTGACGCACTTCAGCACACACACGTTTAGTATATTTAACTACAGAAAACCCTGGCAACCTGTACTGTTTTATATTACACATGTAATCACTAAGCCAACACAGCAGAAGAAAGGTGTCCAAATGTCCAAATTAAACTGGTACTACTGTGGCAAAAAGGCAGATATAATTAAATTTTGAGGATGCAGCTCCAAAGCGTCTAATTGGTTTTCCCTTGTAACAAACAGAAAGGCCTTTCCTTCAAAGTAGTAGCTGTCACACACGGATAATGAATGGGAAGTAATAACCTGCAGCTTAATTTATCAGGAAACCACTGTGATAGATCACTACTCAACATGGTACGATGTGACACTGAAATTTTGCCCAATGATGCATATGTCACTCTAATGAATTAAATATATTTATGAGTGTGTGCATCTAATAGAGACAAATAAATACAAAAAGCTAGATACAGTGGACACATGCCCCCCTCTAAACGCTATACATAACTGGTGCACCTATACTGCAGTATACAATTAACTCAGCAGTGCTGGTTTAGTGCTTCACTCCATTTCCATAAAACCCTCCCAGGTGTAATAATCTGAATATTACTGTAATAATACAACTAGAGCTGTATTATGCTCTGTATCAAGCTGGCTGCATACACTTAAAGAGACTTATTGGTGGAAGTCAAATACCTCAGGGTGCAGAGATCACACAGAATACTGTCATGTTTAATGAATAAATAGCTAAGTATTAAAACATTCACAGAGCCTCGAGTCAAAAGGGTAGCGTACAGTGTGTTGCATAGTGGGTGCTTTTGGAACATTAAAGATGCATCCTCTTGGGATAAACAATGTTGAACGTGAGTTGCTGGAGCTGTCAATGGGCTCTATGAGAGGATTGCAGTGGTACCTAAATAAGTTGACTAATCAATTGCAAGACAGTTAATCAACAATTCTGGTAATCAATTAAACACGCTCCGGTTCGAGCTTCTTAAATGTGAGAATTTGCTGCTTTTCTCTGTTTTATATCATTGTGAACTGAAAATATTTGAGTTTTTAGCCATGGTAGCGGCATGACCCTAGAGATGGCAATATCAGTCAGTTGACAATTTTGTTCTAGACTGAAATATCTAAACAGCTATCGGATGGATTGCCATGAAATTTTATATAGACATTTGTGGTCTCCAGAGGAACAATCCTACCAACTTTGGTGATCCCCTGACTTTTCCTCTAGTGCCACCATGAAGTTCACATTCATGGTTTTGAGTGAGATGTCTCAACAACTATTGGATGGCCATGAAATTTGGTTCAGACATTCATGTCCCCCTCAGGATGAATTGTAATAACTTTGGTGATCCTCTGACTTTTCATCTAGCAGCATCATCAGATCAAAATTTAAATTTTCCCAATGCTTTGGTTTATGACCAAATACCTGAAAAACTACTGACATTCCCATCAGCCGCAGCTATACTTTGAGTTTAGTGCTAATTAGCAAATTTTAGCATGCTAACACGCTAAACTAAGATGGTAAACATGGTAAACGTTATACCTGCTTAGCATCAGCATCTTAGCATTGTCATTATGAGCATGTTAGCACGCTGATGTTAGCATGTTCCTCAAAATACCACTGTGTCTAAGTACAGTCTCACAGATCCACTAGCATGGCTGTAGACTCTTATTCTTGTCATAGTGTTGATCAGATAAAACAAGCAATTTAAAGACATCACATTGGGCATTTTCACCATTTAATAGGCTATATAGATTAATTAAACAACCTTTAGTTGCAGCCCAACTGCACTTTCGCATATTGAACATATACTGTATATACACAAAGACACACACAGCAGTTATTTTTATGCTGCCTTCATGCAGGAAAGTTCTGACAGGCAGGGAAAGATACCATCTATATCTCCCATCTATCACAGCCTGCAGCCTGCGGGGGGGGGTGGAGTTTATATTCTTCAACCTTATCAAGTATTCTCTGTGTTCAGGGTCTAATATTTACATTGCATGGAGGCCTGGACCCAAATGGCACCACAGTGCTGTAAAACACACCCTCCTCTTGTTTGTCCTTGATCAGAATGAACCACAGTGGAGTGAAGCCTGCATTTATTTAGCCAACAGCTGACACTGAGAGAGAGAGGAGTGAGAGACAGGGAAACAGCAAGTCTGTAGGGACGGTGCCAGTCTTCCAGTCTGTCATGCTTCATGCCAGCCTCCCGCCCACAGTCTCGTCTGCAGAGCCAACCCAGTTAGCTCCGACAGCTGTTATCACAATAACTGAGATAAATCGATAACACAACAACACACGTGGGCTTACACAGATGGATTTGCACACACCGATACAATGTTCTGGCACGGCAAATCACACACATGAAAGTGTGCTCACATACACTTCACTGATAAACACACACACCTCTGCTGCTGAAAGCTGCTACAGGGTTCAGATGATGTGCACTACAGGATCTAATTTCACCATCAAAAAGATTTACTAGATTTAAAAACAATATGCTTATTGGTAAAATTCTCAGGTCTCATTGCAAGTATAGTGCAGCACAAACAGAGAAAAAAACTAAAAAATTCCTTTGTTCTCATTTGTTTACCTGGAGTTGGTTTGTATTCAAAGGTGAACTCACACAAAAAGACTTTCACATCTCCACTTTGATCTTGGCAGTGGTGCAAGAAGTATTCAGATTCTTTGCATAAGTAATAGCAGCAATACTTGTAAATACTTGTAAAACCACTCAACTACAAGTAAAAGACCTGCATTCAAAGATTTTGCTTAATTAAAAGTTACAGTCAACTAGTCCGACAACTAACAAGAAATGACAGTAAAGAAATATTAAAGGTATATTTCAGGTAATATTGAAATTGTGTCACCGATATCGATGACAATATTGGCCTCAAAAATTTTACTTAAAGTACAGAAGTATCAGCAGCAAATTGTACTTTAAGTATCAGAAGTAGAAGTACTCATTATGCCAAATGGCCCCTTTCAGAATGTTATTTTATACATATTGTATCATTGGATGTGTTGGAGCCAATATGTGTGCTTTAATTTATTGCTAAAGTTTGTATCTGGGCAGTTGCACTCCAGGCAACAACATGGTCATGGTGCTGGCCCTCACTATTACACAATATAATGCACCTGTGCACTTAGTTGGTGTGTTTGGATGGCAGGAGGCACAACAGTTTTTACAATGCAAACAGTCAAAGAAAATCCATGAACTGCAAGACTGCGCTACAAATCAACCTTAACATCCACAGCCAACTTCTGCGAGCCCACTGCAACCCATCACCAAGACTCACCTGCTTCAGGTTAGTGTTTTAGTGTTTGTCATGTAAAAACAAACTCAAGCCATGCATTTACCACAATGACAGCTGGATAGCTTATTGCTAAACTTTTGGAGTGTTTGTTGCCAATTAGGCACTACAGGATTAGTATCACTATGCATTAGTGATTTTATTGATTGTAATTATTGCTAATGTTATTGATTGTAATTGTTATGGCTTTTAATCTTTAATTGTTCTTATTTATTTGTTTTGTTGTCAATTCCTGCACCTTCACCTTTCAACATTGTTAATTTTACCTTGTTTTTTGCCTTACATTGCTACCTCCTAGCTTTCTTTGATGCTTTTTGTTGTGTCTGCTCTTATTGTATGTATGTACCTCGGCACCATTGTAAATGCGGGTTCTCCCTCAGTGTGTTTTCCGGGGATTTAAATAAAATAATAATAATAATTAACATGTAAGTAACATTTTAATATTGTAGCTGGTGAAGGTGGAGTAAGTTCTTTCTACTGTATGTACAGTTGGATGATTTAAGTTATAAAGTGCTTTATATTTTATATGCTCATCATGAATTGTATGTAAAATTTTAAATATAAAATGATTAAAAAGTACAATATTTTGCTCTGAAATATAGTGAAGTAGAAGTGTAGCAAGTAGCGTAGTGTAGTAGCAAATACATTAATGGAAAAATGTCATACATAAAAATGTAATAAAAGAAATTGTACTTAAGTACAAGCAGCACTCACAGACATCTTATGTGTGTTGACTGTGTGCGCATGTGTGAAAACCTTGTGTGTATGGGTCAAAGCTGTTTTCAGGTCTTTTGGATCAAGTCAAGGCTCAAGTCTACAGCTCTGGTCTGGATGCTACACAGCAAATCAATGGCAAAGTTATCCCTACTGTATGAAACTAGAGCTGCTTTCACAATAAGAGCTGAATTTCTGTTAACTGAGCACTTGAAATGTTCTCAGTAACTCAATGTAGGGGACTGAAATTACACCTACATTTGTAAAATTGAACAATAAACACATACAGTGCTCAATGTTGAAAGTATAATGGTATCTAAGTATATATTCAAATACATTTTGAGGTACTTTACTTGAGCTTTTCCGTTGAATGGTGCTTCTGTTATATAAATGATATAATAATCAGCAAAATGTACTTACATAAAAGTTTGAATGCAGGACTTTTACATGTGATAGAGTATTTTAACATTGTGCTATTTTTAAGTAAGGATCTGAATACCTCTGACAATAATAAACACATACACCCCACTCATTCCTCTCCTCCTGCCCCCCTCCCAAACTAACCTCTTCTTGATGAGGTCCAGTGCGGAGCCGATGAGGCCATCCTTCATCTTATAGATCTTGGCTCCGTAGCTGGACAGGTCTGTCCCCTCCAGAAGGATCGCTGGGCAGCAGCTGGAGGGCCGTTCCCAGTTCTCCCTGCTGGGCGGGAAGGGAACTGACCCAGCTGGTTCCAGACTGCTCCTCCTACGCCTGCTACTCCTCTCATCTCCCCCTGCAGCGGGAGCTTTCTCCTGGGCTGAGCTGGCTAGGGGCTGCAGGGGTGAACGTGGAGATGGGCCTGTGCGAATGGGAGAGTATGTGCTGGCAAAAGAGGTGGAGGAGGAGGCGTGAGCTGCAGTGCTGTTATTGCTCACAATGTTAGAGGAAGGTTTCTCTGAGGAGGTGGCAGTCTGCAGGGCTTCACCACTGTTGCCTGTCCTTTCACCTCTGCTCATTTCTCCCTCCACCTCATCTGAGTCTTCTTGCTGTCTGTTTCCTCCACTAGAGCTCGACTGAGGGACAGTCCGATTAGAAGGAGGTATCTTACTGTCTTCTTGTGGAAAGTCAGCCTCAGGTTTTCCAGATACCACTGAACCCGCTGTGGAGTCTTTACTCTGTTCTCCCTCCTTCTGCCTCATCCTCTTAAACTCCTCAAACGTAGGGATATGTAGGCGTCCCACAGGAGCTCTGCAGCGCTCGAATGCAGAATCTGATCTACTCCTGTTACCTGCAATGTTGTCTGTTGTGTAGGATGTCTTAACCACTTTTGGGCTGGATGGGGAGCTGTGGAGAGCCAGGTTTGGGCTGCTGTTCTGCCGCCGGAGCTGTAAGCGCCTCAGGGCCTCCTGTTTGATCTCCTCTGGGCTGGTGATGCGCATTGTGCACAGTGGCCTGGACCCAGCACCTGTTGAATTCACATGATGCACACCCTCCCGTTCGATGGGTGCAGCACCCAGGGTCACCTGAGGCCGCAATGGGAGGGACTTCAGAGGCTCAACTGATGACCTCGCACTTTGGAGGCGGAGTTTCTCCCTCAGGCCCCTCCTTGCATCCCATTCGTCGACACCACCTGGAAATAGCAACTGAGGGAAGAGCGGTAGGTCCTTCCTGGGCAACCCATGTCGAGGGTAAAACGCCAGGCTCTCAGGGTTGGGTACCAGTCCATGGGCCCCAACCACAGATCCATCTGGAGGCCCGCCACACCAGTGGCTAGTGGAGGTGTAGCGTAAAATAAACTCACTGTCCACGCTCCTGTAGGGGGCAGCACTGAATGCGCACAGGCCAGAATCTGCCACAGTGTTCCAGTTCAGGTTCTCCATACTCCTGTAAGGCCTGCTGCCGCTGCTTCCTGTGTTGATGCAGGAGTCCGGGGCCAGCCCCTGACCCGGCGCCAACCCCAGAGGCCCATGCCTGCTGGAGCAGTACCTAAGCCCCAAGTTAGTGAGCAGGGTGCTGCTGTTACACCTGGCCATGAGTGGGTAGGGAGGCCCCTGGAGGCCTGAGTAGTGAGGGACGCTGGGTCTGTGTCGGGGGAAGGAGGACAAGGGGTCGGGGGACAGGGGGAGGTTGGCGATGCAGGGCTCCATGTCTATGATGAGGTCGAGGGGAGAGGCACAGCCAGCAGGAGAGCCCGCGGAGGAGGTCGAGGGATAGTCACATAGTGGTGGAGGCTTTACGTCTGGCATGGCTGTGGGCTGAGTGAGCGGCCCTCAGACACACGGTCAGCAGGTACGAAGATCTGCAGCCTGCAGGCACAAAAACATAATGTATGACAAAGATCAGAGATGTAGGACATAGACATTTATGTAGACAACAACTGAGCCTGTCTTGCATCCTTTCACACTGTGTTTATGGTCCTGTTGTGTTCTTTTTCTGTAAGTATCAGTATGTACAGAGAAAACTGTGTAAGCTGTAATTATGTCTGCACCAATATCACTATGAAATATTAACTTTTAAACCTCTAAAACCCTTGATTTTACTCTTAAAAGACCATACCACTAAAAACCATTACGTTTTAGCCTATTTACCACAAATCACTTTACATCACAGCTAAACATTTTTGTGTTTGAGCTGTGAAATCCATCACCGGTGAAGATCAAGTCTGCATTCATTGTAATCAATATTACATTATTGTGGCATGGTAATACAATTTAAGAGCAAAAATTATTGATGACTCGATTTCCACAGTCATCAATGAAGTCCAAAAACCTTAACCTGTATAACATTCAAAAACACTTTACTTAAGCTCTCAAGATACCATGTTTCAATGGCTGCATCATAAGATCAACTAGAAAGGTTCTGGATTGAATGTGCATCATTTTATGCACAACAGTCACTTTATGCACAAATTGCAAATACAGATTCAGATAAGTACTGTATGTTCAGTATTTTTGGAAACTTTAAGATGTCTATTAGAATTTAATTTGAAACTCTGTTCTGTGATTCTGAACAAGGATTGGCTGCACAACTTGAGTTGGAATATCTGATCCTGCACCTGAAAGTCAGATACTAAAGTTGATCTAAAAGGGGGGGGGGGAACTACAATAACAATTCTGCTACCTAAAGCTGGGAAATGATCTAAAATGACTCATATTGTGATGATATGATCATATCATGTTACTGTTTTACAAAATCCAGTTATCTAAATTAATGCTTCCAAGCAAATTGTAATTAAAAACTGACAAAATGACTTCACACCAAATAACACACACAAAGTTCACTGCATTAAACATCAATTTGATTATTCTATATGTAATTTTGTGTACATTTGTCATATTGTGACATAGATCAACATCAAAAAAATATTCTTGGTGATATTGTGATAATGATTTCAACAATACCACCTTGCCCTTATTTTATCCGACAAGACTATTTAATGGTCTGTGTTAAACTTAGCCTGACAATATAGCTCAGCTCTTATAATTATATAACTGAAACCACAGTTCAGACTTTATGCACTGGCTTTGGCCATGTGACTTAGCAGTGGTCTTCAGCCACAGGGACGACAGCACAGTCCACACACATATTGGAATATTGGATAACCACAGCTCTGGACAGAGAGACACTGTCTCTGAAGCACGGTTCCTTCACCAGAATAATCACATTCATTTTATATAAATGGCTCCCTGTCTACCCCCTCGGGCTTTTTCTTTTTTCTTTCTCTGCAGCAAGAATAATAATAGAGGGATTATTGCCTTGCTTGTCAGGCTATTAAAACATGAGATAGAGAGACAGATACAGAGAGTGAGACAGTGCAGGAGGGAGAAAAAAAAGGAGAAAGATGAGACAGAGAGAGGAAATGAGTGTGACGCTAAGAGAAAGCGGTAAGCTGAGGGGACAGTAATGAAGATAACTGCTCGGCTGTCCGCTGGCGGCCGGCTCTGCTCTTTCCTTCTGACAAATCAGACAGCAATGGTAGATTAGCCAGGAGCCGAGAGAGCTGGCAAGATGGTACTGGGTGTACAAATAGCATGCTGACCGCCCAACCCAAATGCCCATCATCCGTATCTCATATTCTGTCTACATCACAGTCAGCAGTGCAGAGTTACTGCTGTGATTATGACTATGATTATGAAACAGGGACTCAGAGGGCTCATCCCTGATGCATTATGTGAATAATAAAACCCAAATCATTTTTAGACTCAAATGCTCCCTAATGCCAAAGCACGAACAGGCCGCTGCGCTTCTCTGCAGCTTTGCAGTAGGCATAATAGACAAATCTCCATTCCTCACATGGTTGGAGGTAAGCAAGGCTGCGATCAGCGCTAATCAGTTACCTCCAACATAACAAGCACAGGCAGTTTCCCTCAAATCCCATTTGTTGGCTGTTTATTAAATGAATGGTGCTCCAAAACAAAAACCAACAACATTAATCTGTTGATCTAAAGTGAATCCTTTCAACACTGAGGACTCAAACTCAGTGGAAGTCGATGGAAATTAATTCACAGGGTTTTCTCATTTTATAAACAACATTCTTCAAGGAAAAGGCTGAAGATATATTATATTTTTCTCATTGTCTACAAATCACATGAAAAGACCAAACCCAACAACAATGAATTGAACTACTAACAAGTATTGTCTCTTGCTATTGTGCATCCAAATCCATTGTGTCCAAAAACTATTAAAAATATATCAGTGTGCCACACTGTTGCACTGGCTGACATGTTGCTTAATTACCATAAACACACACACTTTAGTTTATTTTGACTCACATACACCATCCTGACAGACTGATTAATGCTTTGTTGGTTTTTCTTCATGTAGAATAATGGCAGGCTTAGTCTTTAATTACCTATTGATTATTTTATAATCCCTATTTTATTGATATTTTGATATTGTGATTGTGTCTTTTCTTTGTATTTGTTTGACATTTAGTTATGTGATGGAAAAAAATCTCTATCCCGATATATGTAATTCTATATTGATATATATTGTTATCATACATTTTTTTAGAATATCTTTTGAGAAACTATTAATGAATACAAAAAACAAACAGGAGTGTCAGTTTTTGGTTAATCTAGTGAATTAAATACCTGATAAATCAGTGTATATCATCATACTTATACACAAATTGCATAGCCAGACTACGAGTCTTCAGCCATGCTAGCAGCTCTGTGAGGCTGTACTTAGACACAACGGGGCTTTGAGCTAAATGCTTACATCAGTATGCTAACATGCCCACAGTGACAATGGTAACATGCTGATGCTAAGCAGGTATAACGTTTAGCGTGTTAGCATGCTAAAATTTGCCAATTAGCACTAAACACAAAAGTAGAGCTCAATAGTTTTGCAGATATTCAGCCACAAATCAAAGTATTTCTACAAATTAAAATTTTGACTTGATGATGGCGCTAAATTAAAAGTCAGAGGATCACCAAAGTCAGTAGGATTCATCCTCTGGTGACCATGAAGATTTGCACAAAATTTCATAGATCACAGCAGTGGGCCAGACAGACAGACGTTGCCATCCAGAGCCACGGCGCTAGCATGCCCAAAAATCCAATATTGCCATAAAGCAGGCTTGCTCATTAATTTGCAACATTCCCAATGATTTAATATGACCAGAGGTATTAAAGGAATGATTACCATGGCATAAACGGTGAGGGAAAATATCTGACAGTTGACAAATTTGCATTGTCTCATGGATTATATGATCTTATCGCTTTTTGTCCATTATTATCTCTGTGCTGATGAAGACCTTGTGAGGTCAAAACCGATTGGTGTATAACCATTATTATGCCCGACTAAATAATGGCTTTTAATATGCTTTTTCCCTTTGCTCTGCCAAAGAGTGCCTGAAGAATGTTTTCATTTCTACTGTAATCTTTCATTGAAGACCACCTTAAAGTTCCCTGGACTTACTGCATGGGAAACTGACTGAGCACTTGGCCTCTGCATTCTTTTTCCTATTATCCTGTTTGGCAGACACAAATATGTCTGTATGCATAGTTTTTTATTGGAGGAAAAGCGTTGATATGTGGAATTTGGGTTTAATTAGCATGAACGTGTGTGCCTGAAGAGCAGGCAGCATGCTGCTCAGCATGCCTCTGCCTCTCTCTCTCTCTCTCTCTCTGCCTTTCTCTGGTTGAATTACTGCCAGTATAAAGGCTCTCTGGAGGTCCGCACTTTCTCTGCTCCCTCTGTCGCCGGAGCTAACTGAGAAATAACTCATCCCTAACAGCAGAACAGTAAATCAGCCACCATGTCCCAGCATGCACAGGGGCTGGTTTCTCCAGATACGATGGCAGAGTGCGTGAAGAGGACAGCATCAAAATGAGGAAATAAATCATTTATGTGATCAGATTCACTGTCAGTGTCTGTATTATTAAATACACTTGAATCCTTAAATTTGAAATTGGCCAAAAGTGTGTGGACACGTCTGTTTTGTGCACTCTTGGTCTAGACTGTTTTTTCTTGTTTTAGGCATGCTTTAGACTTCATGCTACAGCATCCAATGATATTTTATATTCATATTATAATATATTTTATATGATATTTCCAACTTTGTGGTAACAGTTTCTGTTTGTCTTTTTCCTGTTTCAACATGACAATGCCCCACAATGCCAGGTCCATAAAGAAGCCAGTTTGGTGTGGAAGAACTTGACTGGCCTGCACAGAGGCCCGACCTCATCTAACACCTTTGGGATGAACTGGAATGCTGACTGGGAGCCAGGCCAACATCAGTGTCCGACCTCACTAATGCTCTTATGACTGAATGGGAGCAAATCCCTGCAGCCAGGTTCCAAAATCTGGTGCAAAGCCTGAAACCAGAGGAGTGGAAGCTGTTATAGCAGCAGATTAATGCCCATGGTTTTGGAAAGAGATCGACAATCACATATTGTATTGGTGTCATTTTCTTTTGGCTATGTATTGTATTTTGTCTAAACAAAAACAAAATTATGCCATTAGGCTGAGATTATTTCACCTCTTAGTACAAGTCAATGTAAAGAAATTTGTAGAATCAAGTGTAATCTTTCTTGATTCTAATGCAGTGATTTATCTAATTTTTCAAGACAATGATGCATTTCTAAAACTTTTTTTATGAAACCTGTACCCGGAACACCTGGAAATTTGGTAGAATAAAAGATGTCTTCAAGGCTGAATCTAAGATTAAATGACTTGTTAATGCATTATTATTATTCAATGTAATTCACAATTTTTTTTTTTGAAATACACAGGATTGGCTGGTTTCCAGAGTGTCTTTTAAAGAAGCCCAATAGCAATTTATATTTTTCGTTTTCATGATATCTTTGTTAAGACAAAAACGTATCCTGTCTAAATGTTTTTTGTCATAACAACAAAAGTTAAAAGCAGTTTTGTCACCACTATAATGCAGAAATGGATGAGCATGAATATTTTACTAAACTAATCAAGACTTGCTAAGCTCTTGCTAAGCAGTATCTTATGACAATATGAGGTTGTCCTGAGGACAATTGTTCCTGACCTTGGCATCGGTATCCCCAAGGGGTCCCCAGATAAATCTGAGGCATCAGAAGATAAAGGGAAAAGGGAGTCAAAAAATCTATGAAACAAGAGGTATGTTGGTTTTCTTCTGACTTGTCTCAAATGTTTGCCTTTTTCATGTGAAATACTGTACTGGATTTCACACTAAAAATTATTTGAATGAAATTATCCAATTGGCAATTGGCAATGAAGTCATTGCTGAGATCTCATTCACTTAGGCATAACTTTGGATAAAGTCTCACAATAAAAGCATATGATTACAACAAGAAACCCTCAAAAATGTTTTATGGTTTTGGTAGAATTTCTATAGAATGTGGCAGGTCATTGTGCCATAAGGCGCTGCTGTTACTGTGTAATTCTCTCTACAATGTGTTGTGTACATCACTGTGTCATATGTGAGTCAGTGTCTATTTTGCTATCAGCACATCTCTCCTCCTCTCTGACTGGGCAGAGGTTACCTAACAGTGAGCATCATGTTGCAGAGATCAGGTTTGGAAACAAATCCTCCTGTTCCAGCCAGCAGTTCCTGCAGCTGCTGGCAGCGTGCTGTCTGATCTTCTAAACTTACCCCATTTTAATCAAGCTTCTACGCTGCTTCTCTCCTCCTACAGGTCATTGGCTCAGATCCCAAAGTGCCCGGCTTCCTCTTCTCAGTCTCCTCTCAGTACAGTGATCTGTCTGGAGTTTCCACTGAGCCAGACAGACGTGGCCCTGAGCTACAAGTCAAGAGATAGAAAAAGAAGAAAAAAGCATATCAATCAATGAGCTGCTTTTTCTAAACATAACAAAAAACTACCACAGTGGAGATGATCGCTCTGCCAAGTGCTTTTCACTCTGGTAGACAAGGAGAGAGACACACAGAGCAACAGAGACTTAAGGCTTGAATGGCAGATGTATCCTGATACTGTAAAACAAACCATGTCCTCCTTTCGCAGATTGAATTAGATGTTGAGTCAATTACATAATTAGTGTTTCTCTGTCAGGAGAGAGTAGCAGATTACATGCATCACGCCAAGTGCTTGTATACAGTATGTCTGTGTGCTGAAAACAGCCTGCGGATAATTATTCAATGTTATATTTCCAAGCAACAACACACATTTTCATTAACAACAGTTTATATTGAATATAATCAACAGTTATGGTTAAGAGAGGAAACAAATACTGGTGGTGACCACCCAGTGGTGACCACCCAGCGACCACAGAGAAAATAAACAAAAAATTAATTAAATTAGACATTTGTCCTTGTTAAATAAATTACTAAATAAAATAACATAAAATTAAGTTAAATAAAATAAATTAAAATTAAATTAAATTACAAATTTGTCCAAGTAAAAAAAAACCCAATAAAATAGAATAAAATAAAATAAATCTGGTGCAATATGTGTATTGGGCTTTGTCCTTGTCCAATACATTTTTTTTTAAAGAATGAAAAATAAAGAATCAAATTAACATTCAATTAATTAATTAATTAATACACTGCTGCCACTGCTATCACTTTAATAAGAAAAATAAACAAATCTGATGCAAATATGTGTTGTGAAGTGTCCCTTTCAAATAAGGAATGAATGAAATAAGCAGCAGCAGGAGTACAAGAACATATGTACAGTTAAAGAAATAAATAGCTGTTTCCTTAAAACACTGTAAATATGTAAAACACTATGACATCAATGAATTGAAACTCGATGTCAAGTTGCATTTCAAAATGTCAACTTAAAAAATGTAATTTTAGACACAAAGAAAAGAAGAAAAGCAGTGAGATAAACGACACAAATTCCAGACATAACTACATGGCAGACATGAATGTAATGTAGGCCAGCAGGCCTAAAATAAAACAAAAGAGACTGAACTGTGCATTACAGAAAGAGCTCAGATCAAAGACACAACTCAGACTGGGAAACGCCGCTCTGCAGGAATGATGAATAATCAGTTCACAAAAAACAAAAATAATTATCTCCATCTCATCTTTAAAATACGGTTGCTCCACTAAACCCTGCATCCACAACTTCATCATCTTCAGCCACTCAATGAGAAACCAAATGTTGTCATTCAAAGCTCAGGTCACTGACGTTAACAAATCTCCAGCCCCTCAACCCCTCCCCTCCCCCTGCGGGATGCTGGGATGGAAAGTGCTGTGGCTGCAACATCGAAAGCTTTGACAAGTAGCTGTCACTTAGAAATGAACCCCCTCCTCCATCCCAGGAGTGCTGGATGATTGACAGGGCTTCCAGTGGATCCTCCCTTCTTTCCCATGCAGGCTCCTGCTCCTCCTCTGCAAAAATGATCCAACTTACTTCATCCACATTTTGTTTGTCACCAGATCTGTTGATTTAAAACAGATTTTAAGACTCTGAATTAGCTCAGTTCTGTATCTTCAGCTCTACTTTGCACACTGGGAGACTTCTCTTCTCTCAGCCGTCTTGCTCACAGAATAACCTCGCTCTGACAGTCCCACTGAAACTGCTTTTCAGAGAGGGAATAAGAAATTGGTTATCGGCACAGACTGAAGTAACCCATTTATTTATTTTATTTTTTCTCTTTTTATCCGGCAAGCGTTTAAATCACTGAGCCA
The DNA here is from genome assembly GCF_020085105.1 of Siniperca chuatsi. NCBI lineage: Eukaryota > Metazoa > Chordata > Actinopteri > Centrarchiformes > Sinipercidae > Siniperca > Siniperca chuatsi. The sequence continues at coordinate 22,259,709 of NC_058053.1, forward strand.
TTTCCCTACCGTTCCGGCCTGTTTCATTCATCCTCTCCTCATGGGCACTTCAGAACTATGCAGAGGCGTTTCTGAGCAGACTATGCAGGCTGTCTTATTACTGATTTCTCTCTCTCTCTGTGTATGTGTGTGTCTGTGTGTCTGTGTGCTGCAGACTGAATGCCTTTCAGATCCTATGTAGTGGTAGAAGAGGTGATAATAATGTGCTCCATGTTTTTTGACACCACCAGTGTTCCCTACAGACATGCAGACTCACGCCTCCATTTGTCTGATCCAGCTGTGGTGTGCGTATGTGCATATGTGCGTGAGAGCGAGAGAAGGAGAGAGAGACACCTTGTCTGGCAATCTCTCAGCCTCACACACCTCTTTACATTACTCTCCTGAAAATGTCATCACTTCATCTTCATAAATATATATTATTTCAGACTGTGGTTCCAGTCAGATATATTAAAAGAAGTAAACATACTCTGCTCTCTGTCACGAGAATCACTCTTGCATCCACAAACATCCTGATCCACAAGAGAAAACAGGGACTAAAAGTAAAAGAATCCAGTGGTAGATAGATAGATGGATAGATGTATGTATGTATGGATGGATGGATGGATAGATGCATAGATGGATAGATAGATAAGATTTTATTGTTGTTTCCGCAGAGTGTGCATTATGTGTGCCTCCAGAACAAAACATAGCACAATAAAAAGAATAGTTTTCATATCCCATATATAAAATATATTGCCCAAATATACTTTCCCCTACCCATAAACATGTCTTTGTATGTCTGTATTTATTTCTTACTTTCAAAAGCATGAAAATTCTGTTGAAAGTGCAGATTTATTTAAATTCTGTTGGAATGATGCATTAATGTACAAACTGTAAAAATGACATCCCTTATCCTAACTTAGCTTGTGATTCTGTTGCTGTTTTGCTGCCAACCATCAAGTGTCAGATTTCAGAACTTAGACTTCCACAGATAAACAATGACATGCACAGCAAACAATGTATGAATGAATAATATAAAAAATAAGATAGGAAACCAAAGGCACCAAAGGAATCAATTTAGAATAATAATAACATAAAAATATGCCCAGAAATGACATATTTTAAACTACAGACACTCTAAACTACACTATTACCAGTTTATTAGGTGCACATTTGCAATCTAAAGCAATCAAATACAACAGCATTGCAATAAATCCTACCGTTATGAAGCTGTTTTTGTTGACACTGTATCTGAGAGGTACTGATTCAACTCTTATCCACTCGCTGTCTGAAAGTATCTTTAGTGTTGTACTGGACTGCATTATGTTGTTCAGTTATTCTAATAGTTTTTCTAATATTTCCCCTTATGTGTGTAAGTGGGAGGTCAACAACACAGAAATACAACAATATAATCTAGTCCAATATAACAACATCACAAACTACAGTCTTCAAAAGTTAGATAGAATCAACACCTCTCTGACACAGTGTCAACAAAAACTTTACAGCTTAAGTTTTACAAAAATGCTGTAAAATGTACATATTGCACGGCTGTTGTAGTGGATTGCATTACCTAACCTTGTAATTTAGGGCATATGAGAATAAAATATTTAATTCAGAATTTACAGAAAACAAACATTTAAATTTACAACAAGAACTTGGTGTAAAATTACTCAACATTAGTCAGAACTCTGATAAGAAGCATGGTGGTTTGAGGTAACAATTTTTAAAACACCCTTAAAAATGCCATGGCATGAATGTGTTCACCTCCCACCAATGTGTGCTGTGGCTCAGCAGGTGTCTGAATCTGAAGCTCTGTGCTGTGTGTGAGTGAAAGGCAGGCTAACGTTAGCACAGCTGGAAGGCACAGCAGGGGTGTGATAGACTTGACAGAGCTCACTGTGAGGCTGAGACTAGAGAGGACACACAGTCAGACAAACTGAGACTATGTCCACACACTAAGCCAAATACATTTAAATGACTCTTTTTACCTCCATTTTGGACCTTTATCCTCACTGGTTGGGAGTTTTCAAATAAAAAAATAGAGCTTTTTGAAAACATTCTTCTGAGTGGCTAAATGACATAAACCTGCTCAGTCATGCCTGGGCACTGTGTGGCAGTAAAGTTAAGAGGACAACTTTAACAGGCAATTTGATCTATATGTGTAAGATGGAAAAGTTACAAACTAAGAAAGAATTTGACCAAAAAGCAATATAAAAATATTGATTAGTGTAGTAAATTTACTTTAATGTATTGTAGGTCAAGGAAACTCTCTCATGGTAGTACTACAAATGAGTGGGTGTGCATGTGCTTGAGTGCACAGACACGCTATGTGTGCCACTCAGCATGTGGCAGAAAATGGCAGACTGCTGTCCACACACTGTGTGCTGGCATGCAGTCTGGACTCAAACATGGCTTGAACACTGACGGCTGCTGTGATATTTCACTTTGCACAACAGCGAGCCTGAAGACTGCGGCCACCAGCGAACATTGAAATACAGCCGGCTGGCTTCTCTTTTATGAGCCCCTGAAACCACAATAACACAAGCCTGCAACCACAGTGACTTACACTGTGACAGAGGGAGCAGAGCGTGTAAATGTAAGGCATTCAGGTGAGGTGAGAAGGCTCGAAAGGTGACGAAACAGTTCAAAAGTCATAGTCAACATCACATGCAAAATGTACACTATCACTGCCTGTATTTAAATCTTACACCTTTCCATTTGCATGACATTTAGCTAACACTGTTACATGTTCAAGCTTGTCATAGACTCCTACATACCTCAACAGTTCACTCCTGGTTTAAGGGATACTCTAGCCAAAATCTATTTTTGGGTATCAAACATTTATCCCCGGTAAGCTGGAGAGATGGTTGTAAATAAGTTAGTTTGCTCCTTCAGAGCCTGTAAGCTTGAATTCAGTTGGCAAAATTGCACAACAGACACTTCGCCAGCCACCTCTGCAGCATAATCTACTTTTTCGCTGTTTATCTGTATGTTCAGTATTTTGCTTCTCAGAGTAGTTCTAGCAAAATAAGGCAAGACACACTAATACCAGCAGAGCTTCAGAGCTTGGAGACAGCAACAGCATATTACAGAAGCAGTATATTTCCACATATTTTGGCAAATCAATGACTGTTTGGAACATCCTGAGCAAGCTTATGGGCAGTGAAGAAGTCAGTAAGTGAGTGCATACATTTCTAAAGCACTTTTCAAAACTGTGGTTACAAAGTGCTTTAGCAGAGGACATAATGTATAAAAAAAGGACACAAAGTGTACTAACCACACAATAAAAAGTTATACGATCAAAACCAAACCAAAGTAAACAAGGGAGTTTTTAGATGCTTTGTTAAAATATGCAGTGATTGGGCTTTTTTCAAACATTTCAGTCTCCAAAGTCAGGGGTCAATGTTTGAGTCATTTCTATGGACGTTTTGATATTTGTCTTACGTTGTGAAAATTAGTCACCTTTGCCGTCTCCAAAGATAGATGTTAGGTGGAGTCTCACTATACTGGCCATTTATATGTGTGACATGGGACTCTCTTGACACTGACAAACAAAACTCATGTGGGGTGGACACTACTCTCACTTTCTACATGTCAGATTTGGGCAAAAATATATTTAAATGCATCAAAACCTTTTAGGGAGTGTGGCAAAACATAAGGGCTAAAACAGCCTCAAACCAGAAAACATCACTTACAATGCAGATTAAGATAAAACCAAACACACCTCATACACGTCTCAAATATTTGTTACATGTATCCAGTTTTGTGTAAGTAATCTTCCTGTCTGATGACTTACCTGTTCGCCTGCCTCTCAGTGTTTAAGTCATCTGTTAATCCAGCAGTTTGTATCTTTAAGTCTATCCACATAAAGCTCCAATCCTCCCAGCGCGATCTGGGCTCAGCGTTAGTCTATTGATTGAGATGCTTATCCGCAGTGTCTTACATAAGACCTGACCGCCATTATCATTATAGATTCCTGCATACAAGCAGGATTTATGGTGGGAGGGAATTTCTCCAGCAAAGTAACATCGTTTTGCTACTGATATTTCCAGCACAGATATGATCAAAATACTGTATTTTAGGCTTAAAACTTGCAGACAAGCATTTATATGTGGCATAAACACAAATAAATCATGCTGTATTAAGCTAAAATTGTTGTAATTAGAGTTGTTACAATTAATAAATAGTAATAAGCATTTGCTTTCTTTTCTTATTTCATACTGTGGTAAATCAAATACTTTGGGTTTGTTTCTTTATTATCCTGTTGACCCAACAAAATAAGCGCTTTAAGCACTCAAAGATTTTGATATTTTGTAAGCTAAACGATTAACTGATGAATCAAACATATTAAATAATGAAAATAATCAAGTTCCAGCCTTATTTGCAATTAAGGACTATGGCTCAAATTTCCTTCATCACAACAATCAAAATGATAAATGATCAATCTGATAAATTGCCTCAAGTGATGTCCCTTGAGTCAATGTCAGTTAGAGCTGATGACTACAAGTTTGAAAATGAAAAAATCTGGGGGAGTGAAGTGAGCTTACCAGACCTCTGAAGCCCGCTCCTCATCTCTGCTTGAGACTAGCGGCTCAAGGCTACATTAGCTGCTACTAGCTAACAAACTCAGATCCAGAACAGCCTGTTGGATCAGGGCAAAAAAAAACTAGATGAGGACAGACACTAGTTTAATCAGTCAGTATTCCAATACAACATTGTTGATTGCCTAAATCTGTATAATTAAATGTTTCTGGTGCTAGTGAGCAGCCAGTCATGTTACTGCATCCTACATCTTTTTCCCACTTCAGGAGTTCGAATGCATGAGGTTGGAAATGACAGCTTTCCCTTTTTTAAGCTCCAACTTCCAACCATAAATTGATACAGCATTAGCATTAACAATGACTGCAATACATGGGGAACTGGGTGATCTAAATTAGGAGAAAAGGTTGTAAAATGAAAAAAAAAACAGCTTCCAGCTTCTGCCATTCTTGCATACAGATACTGAAGAGTTTCTTCAAAGGCAACATTCAACATTACCATTTCTTCCCTCCCAGATACATTCCCACATGCACACACACAGACTCGTAAACCCCCCTCACTGTTTCCCATCAGGCAGTGAAATGTGGGTTAATGAGGCACCACCCGGGGGCACTGTCAGCAACACCTACACTACCAGTCTCATCAGAGGGTGGGGAGGCAAGAGAGTGGGCGGGGGCCTGCGAGACACTGAGCACGGGCAACATCAAAGGTGGAAGTGTGGAAGAGTGCAGTTAATTAAGCAGAATGACTGTGGTATGTGTATGAACTACAAATCTCTGGGGAGATGAATAGAGTTGTACAGTAGAGACGGTTTACTGTAGCAGCTGAGAGCTTGGCTCTGCAGGAATCTGAAACTGGTTATTTTGAGCTGCAGAGTTACAAATAAAATGAAGTCATTGTTACCATTGATAAAGGCTGGATGTCTGTTGAGTAGTAGCAGGAGTATAAGTTAGCAAGAAGTTTACAGTTATGATTTATACTTTACATTAAGTTAAGTTCTTTCATTCACTGTGACAGTGAGTGACCATCGCGGTCAGCGGAAGGTTTGCAGTGGAGATGGTTTGCTAGATGTGTGTTACTGAGAAGAAGGAGAAGATATCTGAGGCCTTCTTCAACTTGCTTAAAAGGTGCCCTGAAGAGTTGGTCCCTGTTTTCTTTGTGTTGTGTCTACGCATGAGGACAAACATGAGCACACGGGCGGTGCAATTCACATCCTGCCATCAATTTCACGCTATTCCGCTGATTGACAGTTAATGGCTGGAAGATACCAAGAAACGTAGTAGTGCATCAACAAAGGCAGTGAAAAAGAAGACTAGCAGGCTAGCAAGTAAACATGGATGTAAAAAAAAAATTTAAAACAGTTTTTAAAAATTGGTTTGGCAAATGTGAGGAAGGAAACATATTCAACATGTTTGTTAGACCTCAAGTATAAATAGAGTGCGTTTTGGTGAGTAACACTGAATGTAAACATAAAATGTGTTTACAAGAAAACTCCACAGGGCACCTTTAAACTTCACTGTTTTCACAGGCATCTGAAACGTGTAGAAAACACAAGCAGCCCAAGCTGGCAGTTTTTGCGGTGCCCATGTGGCATCTCTACTTGGAATACTCCAAGACTGTAGAATGGCAACTGTGTCAAGTCTTACAGCACTCCATTATGAAGTTAAATGCACTATGAAAGGTTAAAAAAAATTACAAAACTCACTTTATAGTGAGACAGTAAAGAGCACCTACAAAACAACCTGTACTGTTGTGTCTTTCTTCTTCTGTGGTTCCAGGTCATCTTGGTCTCATTCATATTTCACATGTTGGGAGGTTGAAATGTTGCAGATGAATTATACAGACAGCAGATGACCTAAGAGCAAACACCTTGCTTCTTTTGCATGAGGTTTTCCATGAGCAGCACAGCAGCTCTGCACACATTCATTGAGGACAAAAGCGGGAGTCTTTTTCTCCGAGGAGAGACGGTTAAAAGGAGCCAGTTCATGCAAATGATAACCGGACCTTTAATGTGATATGATGAGGCCTTTTAATAAAGATAAAGTGCTCTGGAAAGACTGGCGCTGTTAAGTGATACAAAAAAGGTCTGATATCCCTCAGAGAAATATAGGTTTTTATGTTTGATCTGGTTGGTTTAGTGTATTATTCTTTCATCTTACTGGATTTCCTGTTTGTTGTTGTTCGATCCATATTCCTCTTTGCCACCAGAAGGAGTGATTGTAATTGAGAATGCCCTTTATGCCAATTAATACAGTGTGTCTGTGTTATATAGAGCTAAGTATCAAATCTCAACACTTCATCTCAAAGTATCGAAAGTGTCAGTTCCAAAAATCATGTTCATTTCTTCCTTGACTATTTCTTCCAGACATTTTTTAATCCAAATCAATTTTATGCAGTATTTTATTTAGGCGTTCTTGTGCAGTTAATTGTGTCAAGACACTTGACATTTGAAAAGCTTGCCATAAAACCAAAACAAAACAAAACAAAAATATTACTGTAGAAAAATGTTTGTATTTAGCTAAGTAAACTATCAAACAAATGTCTTTTTAGGAGATTTAGCAATTATTCAATCATCATAAAAATAAATAGCAACAGTTTTGATAATCAATTCATCGTTTCAGGCACTTTTCAACCAACAGTATCAAACATTACCTTGTGCCTTGTTACCTTGCTCAAATGTGACGATTTGCTGCTTTTCTTTGTCTTATGCGATGGTAAACTGAATATCTTTGGGGTTTGGACTGGTGTTCAGACAAAACAGGCTAATTTAATATGTCACTGTGGGCTTTAGGAATTGATTAATCAAGAAAATAATGAGCAGATAAATCGATAGTGAAAATAATCATTAGTTGCATCCCTACTTTTTAGTATCAGAACTAATACTCATGCAGATGCAGGTGCCAAAACACTTCAAATGATACCCAGGTCTAGTTATATGAGAGTCAAGTTAAGAGAAAGAAATACACACACACACACACATACACACAATATCTGTGGTCAATATTAGACGCAATCAAAGTCTGCATGTCTGTGGCCAATGTTTAATTGATGAAGCAGCAAGCTATGTAATTACCCAGTGATCACAGAGGAAAACAAACTTTGATAAAAATAGCCATAATCTCAATAACTGTGTGTGTGTGTGTGTGTGTGTGTGTGTGTGTGTGTGTGTGTGTGTGTTTGTCACCCAATCAGCAGAGTGGCTTTCTGTCACACCATAGCCAGCCTCTCCTATCGATTGATGGAGGGTTATGGATCTCACTCAAATTGGTGGCTGCATCCATAACAACAGCTACACAGAACCTTTAGTGCGACAGGTAGATACAGGCTCCACACACACACACACACACACACACACACACACACACACACACACACACACACAGTACATACACACTGACATCCTACAGATACAAGATCAAACAACAGTGCATCTCTTAACTGGCAACATCCACACTGCACCGTGGTGACTACGATCCCATGTGACAGTTTAAAGTTCTGATCATCAAACAGGATGTTTGATGAACAAGTTTATAAAGCTCTAACTGTGTCATGTATCTTTTTCCTCTGGGGAGTGGAAATGAAGCGCTCCCATCATCACTGCTCATCTGTGCTGCATGATGAATGAAGGAATGAGTCTCATCACAGAAGAACGAGAGACAGAAGGAGACATGTGATATAATGAGTAATCTCTATCTACATTTAGCTTTGTCTAATGCTGGGAGGAAAGCTGAGGCACACTGCTGGCATTTAAGCGACACAGAGAAATAACAAGTTAGTGTTTTCAGGAGGAGGCCACTTGCCCGAGGCTGAGTGCTCTGATGCACCATTTCAAATCAAAAGAACATCCTCCATATTTTTTGTTTCTTAAAGCTTTCAAAATACTCTCAGATCCACAACAGACCACAGACAATACATTGCACATATTCTTTATTATTCTCTTATAATATTTTTTTAATATTCTTTAATATCTTATTGTCAATTTTATATTTTATATTTAGGATTCTTGACCTGCAGTACTTGCTTTATATTTCTTTGTATTTCTACTATGTTTATTGTTTTGCACCAAAATACCAAAGCAAATTCCTTGTATGTGTAAACCTACTTGGCAATAAAGCTGATTCTGAATAAACTGAGAGACACTACAAACTGTCATTCTATTTATTTATCCTTCCACTTTTGACATTTGTCATTCATCATTTCTTCAGCTGCTGAAGTTTTCATTTATGTAGTTATTTGTGAAGTAGAGGGAGTCGGAAGGTGTTTTTCCACACTATAAAATCCCATTTTATATTCTTTTAAAGATATCCTCAATGTTCCTCAACATAGAAACACAAGAGTCTCCTGTATAATTTAACAATACTATAGGTTTTAGTTATGGCCATCAATGTTAATTATTTCAACTTCATTTCTGAGAAATCATGGTTGGTGGTTGATGGTTTCTCTGTGTGTTTGGCATGACTCAATACTACCCATGAGCATCAGGCAACGTTGCTATGGAGAAGAAGCCGGTCAGAAGCCCGTATCAGGGCTGTAGCCAATTCAAAATGTAATACCCTTCAAACTGAGACAAAACATGGTACTGTAGTTTCCAAATCCCCCCCAAAACGGACCCAGAATCTGAATGTGAACTGATTTAAAATGCTGAATGTTTTATCGAGTTTCTAAAAAATCTTAAGCTTCAGCTCGCCATTAGTGCACCCACAGAATATTACACTCTATAATTGGATGTTTTTTTAAAGAAATTTAACTTGAGAGGCATAGTTGACTTCTCTCCGTTTTTATGTACACAAGTTTGTAGCTTCAACGTTTTAATCAAAGAACCAGATATTTACGAACACAGCTGATTCAACCAGGAGAGTTGTCCACTGTATGTCCATCTAAGCCATAAAAGTGCTCCAACTGTCAGTCGTCTAACATTGTCTGTGAATAAAATTAACAAGACTTTTACTTCTGGAACCACTGATGACTGAAATACCTCCTCCCACTTCACAACGCCTTCTCAGTGCTTCTTTATGGAAATAAACATTATTACCACAGTGAAATTGCCTGGAATTTATCATTAGCTTGACCTTTTTATGTACACTAGAAGAAAAACTACTACTGCTTATTTGAAATTATGTAGATGCATATTTAAGGTGACAGGAAGTTGTCTTTGCTGTATTTTAGATGTTTTTCCAAATAGCAGTGTTTTGTATTCCTATGTGCGATGACCCAAATATTTGGCAAAACTTAAGTAGCTGACCAACTCATTATATAATATAAAATGTATAATATTTAAAAATGTTTTGTTAGCCTAGAAAGAAACTTCAGCCTCTGGTGGGTTTAGAGTCATGCTGTTGACCGAATTCAGGCCAGAATTTAAATTTCTTCTTTTTACAAAAACAATATGACTCTGAAGTGTGAAATATCTGGACTCCAGGAAAACACAGCAACCCAAACAGATCAAACAGTTGAAACTGTGTATGCTATTATCTGACTCTCATTACTTGGCAAGGCCAGTGTTTGTGCTCAGTCTTTGTGTAACCTACGTACACACCACTGTCTATGGTACACACACACACACACACACCTGCCCCCAGGGTGTTTTCGTGTGTCTGTTGTCATTTCTGCGGGGGATCTTAATGATATCAGCAACAGCAATACCTACATCAACAAAACATCAACAGTCTGCTCACATTTATATCCATATGCTCATGCACGCACGCACACATGCACACACATGTGCGCGCACACACACACAGTGTCTGACCTCATTCCTACAATCTGTCTCCTGGGAGAAAAAAAAAGGAAGAGGTAGATGAGGAGAGGAAAAATTATATCAGGTGAAATGAAGGGAAGCAACATATGCAGAGATTAATTCAGCCGAGGAGGTGAAAGGGAGTATAAGAGGAATACATGATGCCTGACTGGACGGAGGAGGAGAGATTTAGGTGATCGGAGAGAGGGATACGCACAGAAAGAGATGGATAGAGGAGATAGAGGTATCATTGTCGTCCCAGGAGTCGCGTTAATAAACAAAAGGAGGGTAATAAGGCAGGAGAGGATTTGCTGGGCAGCAGATGGCTATGTTAGTCACTCCCATCAACAGGAATGAAGAGAGACAAGAGAGGGTGAGGGTGGACGGAGAAAAGAGAAATAGAGATTGACGATGGAGGCAGAGAGAAAAAGAGAAAAATCATTCATGTATACCATCAAAGCACTTCTGCCTCTCCTTAACAAGCCTGCCACTCTAGAAAAGAATAAACAGATTCTTTTGTGTGTTATTTACCCACTGGGTCACAGGCAGCTGCCCGGGATGAATCCTCCCCGTCATGAATAAAAGTGAATAAAAGAGGAAAATGTTTCATTGATGCCTGTTCCTAGAAATTGAATAGCCTCTTTTCAGAATAAGAGACCCTAGTTGACTTGAGACTGTCCTGTTGTATATGTATTGTGTGTGTTGTATATGATCTTGATTTTATAATTTGATCATTTATCAAAAAGTGAGTAAAAGAATAAAATGTTTCATCGATGCCTTGCTGCTTGCAATTGAAGAGTGACTTTTCAAAATAAGAGACCCTACTCTTACAGAATCAGAACTGACTTAAAAGATGACACCTGACTCCTTCCAAACAGTCAATGTGTCATGTGGTTGTATTACTGAGAAAATAATCTATGACTCTATAATATAAAAATTGAAAACCAATTGTTTTTAAATTCAGCCATGTGTTCTTGTAGTCGCCTCCTTATCTCTGGATCAATACTGCCCCTTGACCTTGCTGAGGAGACGTCAATGTTTTCAAAAAGCCTTTCTAGTCAGCTCATTGTCAGCTTTAATAAGGATCCATCACAGATACATCATGATTATCGACTGACTGGCTCCTACAGACACCTATACGTATCTGTATCTGCTCAAAGCATTCGATGTTATCACATGACTCATACCTTCTTTGAAGAGAGGGAGAGAAAGAAAAGCAAGGAGTGAAATAAAAGAGGAGCGAGGAAAGCAAGAAAAGCCCCTCTTCTTTCTCCTCCAGTAGCCAAGGACATGCTTGTAATTGGCTTAAACTGTATGTGGGGAGAAAAGCATTGAGGGAAAAGGGGATGGGGAGAGCAGGGGATGGGAGAAGAAGGGATGAGAGTGATGAAAGGGTAGAGCTGGAGGGATGTGATGATTAGCAGCATGGAGGAAGACGGAGAGGAGGTAAAGTGGCGGGGGGGATCAGGAATGAGGAGAGATCGCGAGCCATTGATCGACTGTCACCACAGTTTACAGGGAACTGACTAACAAGTATCGAAACTCGAAGGTTGTATAAACTCTGTAATGTATGCGTGTATTATGTGCATGCGTGCAAGTGTAATATACTATGGCCTGCAATTGTGTGCATCTTCTTTAGGGCTGGTTTTCATATGAATTTGTATTTTAGTGCCGATACATAACAAAAGTTTTGGTACACATACCGAAACCAAAGTCTTTTTTCGATGCCTTACTTACTGCTAATTCCTGGGATACTGCATCTCACTATCCCAGGAATTACGTTCATATTGGACAATTCTGCAACATACAAATGATGTCCAACGTCAACGTTTAGTGCCAATTGAACAACCAGTGTGCCCTGTATTGTATGTCCTATATTGTATGTTTTGCGAGGCAGAAATGAAGGTGTCTAACTTTCATGCAGGAGACAGGAGTTGGCATCACAGATCTGCAATTAAGGTTCACCTTTTTTAAACTGTAACAACAATCTTTCCCTAATCATTAGCCATACCATAGATGCCATGCACAGATTTTGTAGAAAGAAAGAATCTTTAAAACGTTGGCATTGGACATAAAAAAAAAAAATTGACACTGAACGTAATCAAGGTTTTGCAGAATCGTCCAGGAGACGTTCTTATTGGATGATGGGGTTCTATGTACTGGGAATATTAATGTTGTTGTTTTTTTTCTCTTTTAACAATATATACAATATATTAAAATTTAATATATATGAAATGTCTTGTTTGAAATTGCCTTGATTTAAAACAGGAAAAAATAAGTAAAGAATATAACTAATCTGACCAACTTTCAGTACTTCATGCTCAGTGGTAAGAACACATTTTGGTCAAAACCAAAAACTCTCCAAAATCTAGCTACCACAGAGTGGAAGGAGAAGAAGACAAAAATGATATAGAAAAAACACAGAACAAGAAGAAGAAGATTAAGAAGAGATGCTTTCGCTCATATCAGTAAAGCATCACATTACTCTGACACACTGTTTGTCTGTCTGTCTGCTCTGAGTCATCAAAACACTCTACGCTCTGAAAATCAAACTTGACATCCCACACTGTGTGCCACTTTATATTCTGCCCAACACCATACAGAAGATACTCCCACAAGATGCTCCAGTAACAGCTGAAATGTTTCTGCAGGCAGACTCTGCAGACAGAAATAATTGTTGCTAAAAGAATGACTCATTTTGACAAAAATATTCCAAAGGACAAACTAAAGTGCCATTTAATTAGACACAAAGGCTACTAGCAGTGGTTGCTGAGGACCCAGCCACATTTGACTGTATTTTTTATCAATGGCAGATGGAAATTCCTAATTACTAACCCCAGGAAGGCTTTTGGTTGTCCTAACTGGTGGGTACAGAGATGATTAGCCTCGCGTGAACCATCTAAGCCCTGAGTCCAAACCTCTCCCCTCCCACTCCCCAGCATCAATATCACTATGCAAACCTGCCTGTGTCAACTCAATTTATTTTCCAATTTCCCACAGGGTGAAAGAGTACCTCTCATTCTCTCTCCCTGTCTGCCATCTATCACTCTACAACTCTCTATTTTCTGTTCCTCCTCTCTTTTCTCTCTGTCCTTCCATGTGTCCCCTCCTCTCGTCTCTTATTTGTCCGTTTTCAGTTGAGATTTCAGCTAGCGTGGTGTGTTGTCTTCCTCTTCCATGTGCCAGACAGGTTATCCAGAAGGAGGAACAGGACAGGAGAAAACCACCGATGGTTTATAAAAATGCTGAATCAATTAGTCAATTAATTGAATAGTGGATTGACAGAATTAGCAGACAATTGGACACAAACATGACTCCAAATTAATAATATTGCTGCTCCATGTGTACTACATGTGTAAATAGACAACTGTTTGCTAACACGTTAGTCAAACTAAGGACATAATATGTCAGAGGTGTGTGTTTTTCCGGTTGTTGTGGAGTTCTTCTCCCAAGTGAGCAAAAAATCAATTAATGCAGTTTTAAGTCATTTGTCAAGAAAAACTATCAAATGTTCTCTGGCTACAGCTCCTCATATGTGATGATTTGTTGCTTTTCTATGTTTATAATATAATTGTAAATGTAATTTTTTGAGTTTTGGACTGTTGGTCCGACTGCCGACTTGGAATTGTATTATGTTTTATCATGACAAAATGCATATTACAGGTATGTTATTGGGTAAAACTTTACTTTAACCCCCATTTAGAAGAAGTGTTTATTAATGTTTTTGTCAACAACTATAACTCCTCCTGTGAGGTATCCATAAGTGGAGGCTGGTGTATAAACAGATAATGAATGACTAAAAACATAGTTGTAATAATACATGTCTTCATAGGAGAAGTTATATTTGCTGACAAATACTGTGCATTAATAAACACTTAGAATGTCCTCATATTTGCTTACAACTCATTATAGTGTCTTACAAACCATTCATTAAATGTTTATATACTGCTTATAAATGTGAAATAGGGGGGTTAAAGTGTTAACTGTTATTGTTTAAAAAAAATTCAGGTGTTTAAATGAAGGATTTCAAGCAAATTGTAGTAAAAAACAACAACAAAGTGAGAAAAAAAAGGTTTGTTTTAGTACTACAGAGTTTTTACTGACGTAATGAATAACAGTAAAACATATTTCATTGCATGGAACATCAATTTGATTTTGTTCATATATTTTCCATATAGTCATTTATATTAATAGTGAAAAATATTGTCATCAATATCATATTGATTGGAACCATATCACCCAGCCCTGGTTGCACCTCTAGTTTACATATGAGGCCACAGACCTGGCCAGTTGATGTTCATGCTGCTCTGAACAGCCAACAACACACACAAGCACAAACACAAGGGGCTGGCCCTGCTGCAGAGGAATACACTATCGACCAACGAGGAATTTATCAGCCACAACAATTAATCTTGTGGGAGGTGAGTAGTGACTCTGTGTGTGTGTGTCTGAATCTCTATGTGTGCCTCTGAGAGGGAAATGGGGCGAGACTACAGGATGAGATTGAAGATATCTTTCGTGCTGACCGCCCCTGAGACACACTCGCACACAGGCAGACGGACCACATACAGACAAAATTTTAGAGGGTCAGCCATGAGGAGAAGCTCCTCACATTCCCTCTGCCTTCAGATCATATAACATTTTCAGAGATGGCTGAGCATCTAGACCAGGCTGGATCTATTTATCCTCCTCTTTTTCTAGGAGAGACTTTCACCTTTTGAGTTATATCTGCAGGTCAAGTGAGCGTACAAAGAACAGGCTTTAAAATGCTTGATAGGCAGCATGAAGATCTGAATAAGCAAAAAAGAAGGTTGTAAAACTGAGCTGCACTGTCAAAAGAGCCTAAAAGAGCTATCTGTGTCTATGCAAAGCATCACATTACACCTGCTGTCATCCCCTGACTTTCCTCCATACAAGGCTACATGAATTATTGAGCGATCCCTGCTTTGTCAACTACTACGCCACCGATTGAGCCGAATAAATATTCAACCTGCTTTCACCATTCATAAAATGACAAGATCCATGAATGTAAAAAGGTTTTTCCCAAGCTGGAACAGCAGGGAATATGAGTATAATGTTGCCTTTGTACAAAAAATTATAAGAATGAGATGAGAATACATGCAGTCCTGTCACTCACAAAGCAGAGCACATGCTTCCTCTTAATCTCTAGTTTTTCCACCAGCAACAACTGTCTCCACTCTGCAGCTCTGTCCGTCAGAGAGCCAAGCTACTGATGCTACAAACTCCTCACCACAAGAAAATAAAAGCCAGGAAATTCAGAGTAATATTTGCAGGTTTGTGTACTCACCTTTGTTATGAAGGAGTGTGTGTTTGTTGGTCGGTGTGTGTTATGACCTCCGCAACGCAGCAGGCTGCCTCTCCTCTCCGTCTTGCTCCCACTGCGAGATGGAGTAGAGTGAGTGAGAGAGGGTGTGTGTGTGTGTGTGAGCGTGAGCCCTCTCACTGGCTATTGTTACAGGGAAGGGAGCCAAACTGAGCATGCTCCAACATGAACAGCCCTTGTGGTTGGCATGGAAACCGGGAAGCGGCTGTCGTGCCCGAGCTGTGAGGTGCTTTCTGACACACACACACACACACACACACACACACACACACGACCTGGATCACATACAGAAGTTCACACAGTGTCCTCGATAAACGTAATCCACAACAGTCCAGAGTCCTCAGTAAAACACCTGACTTTTAACCTGGAAAAACCATAAATGTGTCAAATAACAACAGAGACACTGGAGCTGTCCTCCATCATCTCTCCAGAAACATATTGTGACAAACCTCGGATAAGGTCGTATCATGTCTAAAGTAATGATTACAAGTTAAGATCTTACAGCTCTTTCCTGATGAGAGGTTCTTTGAGTATCTTTTTGGGCATTTTATGCCTTCATTACTAAGTCAGTAGAGAGATGACAGGAAATAAGGGGGTGACTCAAAACACGGATGCTGCGGTTCACATTTACCGCCTTATCCCCTAGGCCACCAGGGTGCCACAATGAGAATGTTTTCATGGTAGAAAATGTACTTTTAATATGTACCACTGTTGTAGTTTACACCTACACAATGTAACAAGCACTTATCTTAACTTTAGACCCTTCAGAATGGCCTATGCTGATTTATAATGGGTAGTACACTGGTGCTATGTGATTTTGAATATCAAGACTATCCTCCCAAGGAAAACAACAGTTTAAGTCATTTAAGCATTTACTTATTTTAACCCAAACCATGATCTTTCCCTACCAAGTCAGTTTTGTGCTTAAATCTAACCAAACCTTAATCATAGCATTGTCACATCATAAAACGGTTTTATTTTTGAAATTTGTAATTTGTTTTGGAAGGGACAGATAAATTGTGTTATCCTGTCGATAGAGTCATCAAGGTGTCAGATCATAAAACACTGATATGTGTCATTCGTGAGGGCATGGACAATCGATATATTTTGTTGTTTAATTTGGATGACTTGTTGTGAATATCATGACATATCAATATTGAGATAATGGTATAATAACTGCCTCAATAATAAACTTGTCCAGATTGCACCACTGACCTTTCTCTACATCAAAGACATGAGTGTTATTGACTGTGAAGGGCAGCATTATGCATCATGATTCGCAGTGTTGAATTTCATTAGAAGAAGAAAATGATTGACACCAATCAATGCGATTTCTTCACCTATGAAAATGAATGGATTAGTAGATATTAATGTATCACCATACAGCACTTGTCTTCACATAACACCAGGGTGGTTTTAATATGAAGTCTCAATCTCAATCAAAGCCCATTTTCCTCATTAATGTGCACATTTATTTACACAGCAGGATGCTCAGAATCTAATCACATCTTCTGCTCTGTCGGAGGAACTTGTGTCGTAAGAATTAACAATTTTAACCAGCAATGCATCAAACACCAAGCGTGAACACTGTGTAACTAACTGTCTCACAGAATGAAGCCGAGGCTCTTCTTTTGGAGTATTTGTCCCCTGCTGCAGTGTATTGTAATGGCAGCATGCTGGTGTGTGTGTTGCCGTTTGCTGGGCATATGGAGAGAGACTCTAGGGGCATCCCACAACCCTGACTTGATGTGGGAATAATAGTCACGAAAAGGCTCCATGCAGGCATCTGACAGACGGCTCTTAGTGTGTTTGTGTCAAAACAGAGTACAAACCGAGCTACAGATGACAATCTGTCAAATACAGAGACAAAGCAATACACTAAGAGAAAATATGGGTCACTTCCAGCGCGATCTTATTGCCAAAATTACACCGAAGCCCACCCTTTTTTGTGTTTCCTACATCCATACAAGCCAAAACTTCAAAACACCACTTTCTTCACTTTGCTTATTTTGGTCCGACTCCGCTATTATCAGGAAAGCAAGAGCAAGTGACAGAGCGAGAGAAGAGAGATATCAGGTGTTGGTGACACCATTATCAGTGGTCAATGCAGCCCACTCGCCGTAGGGGGTGTGTTCACTAACACCTGCTGTTCTGCATCTCAAGGCTACCTGCCATCAACAGATACATGCTAACGTTCAAGGCTGTTAAAGCATTTCTCCAATATTTAGCAGCTCCATCACACATCAAACAATCAATATGGCGATCACAGGAGGGCATTAATCAGAGGATGGAGGTGGGTCTGTGTGTTTACGGTGAAGTATATGAATACACAGTATGTAATCACTGCCAAACGTGCCATGTTGAAATCCACTTTTACGTTCATTAAAAACCATTTGAATTCTGCAATGACTGCACATGGGAACAAAATGACTGCAGGTGCTGCTCAGGTTATAAACAGGCAGGTGCCGCATGCTGTTGAGGAGCGTGGACAACATCAACAACATGACAGGCCTCTCACATCAAGAGCCCAAGCACCTTGAGCTCTGGGAAATTGTGATGGGAATTTTTCACAATTTGTTGACGTTTAATATACCAAATGATTAATCGATTAATCAAGAAATAAATAAAGAGTGAAAATGTTCATTAGTTGCAACCTTAGTGAGGAAAAAGGCCATTATTTTCAAGTGAAAGCTTTGCCTTCACCTTGATTTTCTGGTAGATTTTGGACCCAAAGCTGAACTAAATTAAACTTTGAACATCAAATGTGCTGACATCAGCAAGGACGTCTAATGGCGATCTGGTAGACAAGAGGAGAAATTATATTGTTGCCAAATCTGACTGCAAGGAAGGTGAATTTAACTTCATGTCACCCAGAGTTGTATAACCCACACATTGATCCTACTGGCTTGAAGATGTGGATAACAGAATAGAAAATTTATTGTGATTTCTAGCTGCACATTGTGAATCAGATGAAGCTTAGACAGCAACCGTTGAATAATTAAGCTAGTTTTTATGATGTTGAAGCTGCTTTTCGAGCTACTTTGGGACAGAAGAACTGCACAAGAACCTGAAAAACACATACCATACTCCAACATCTCATATCTCTTTATAGATTTGTTATGGTTAATGTAGACACAAAGCGGCATTATATTATTTTGGAGTACATTATTCACTCTCATTTTAGCTCTGGTTTGGTCTCCACTAACTCCTGAGAAAAATGTCTGGATATTAGCTGCTAGATGTTTCACTTTCTTCACCAGCTTGTCACTAACTTTGTTGGTCTGCTGTTTGGTGCTGGGCAGGTAGCGTACAGGGTCAATCAGAGCTTGTTTGCTGAAAATAGCTGCCTGCTGCTCCTGGAAGCAGGACTGAGAGCAGAATTTGCAGGCTACACAAGCAAAACAATGAGCTAAAAGAGTCCAAAAAACTCCATAGAACTGCAGAGATGATGATCATTTTCTGTTGGTTCATAACTAAGAGTGACACATTACACAGCCATTTTATCTAGCCATTTTATTCATAAATTATTGTGGAGCTTAAAGACCTGAAAGTGTTAACTTGGCAAATTATTCATGTTAGTAGTAAGTAAATTTACTGTATGTAGACTATTTACAGGTGGGTGTCCTGATGTAATGTACTTTGGCTTGTGCACTACCTTGCACAGACTATGCGCTTTGTCATTTCTGGTGAAATCCCAGTCAGACATGTTCCTTACAATAAGGAGAAGCCTTTATTGCAGGGTATATAATGTACAGGTGTGTGTGTATGTGTGTCCTGTTATCAGATCCATACAGATGTCTAGGTGGCACTGACACAGAGGGTCGAGATGAGATGTATCCACTGAGCTGCGCTGCTCCGACCCGGCGAAACGCGGTTAGATAATTTATGAGGGCTCCATCACTGGTTCAATAATTCATAGGGCCCTCGCTCTGCCATGGTTAAGTCACGGACAAGCCTTTTACTGAGAAAAGAAGGAGAGGGAGCAAGACTCAACGAGAGAGAGAGACACTGCAAACTCAATAAGACCTTGCTACACCATTACTTTTTGAGGCCTGCTAAATATAGCACAGCTTCCATGACTCAAGGGAGGAACCGCACAAGGAGATGAAGGAGGGTGAGCCAGCTTTTACTGTCGAGTAAGTAACCCTGGGAGCCCAAAAGCATGAAGCATCCTGAACCGACAAAGACAGCAGGAAGTAAAGACAAGACAGGCTTCAGTCATGTCATTTGTCCATATTATTACACATACACACACACACAGACAGAGGAAGCCTAATAGAGTATGCACAGGCAGTGTGTCACATAATGCAGACCTCGCTGCTGCACAATGGCTGTTACTGTTAGCTCTCCTGGGGAGGAACAATGCATTGTTGTTGACCCCCTTGGCTAGATGGGTTTACATATCGAAGGGGGAGGTGTGCGTTAATACAGGATGTCGTAAAAAATGTCCTTTGCCAGTGTGTTTATCTGGCGCTTGATTGCTTGGCAACCACAGGGGCATTGTGGGGCACAGTGCGGTCCTTTGATGCCTGACAATCAATACAGTGATGGGGAGGTTGATGGAGGGCACAATGCACAAGAGCACACAGTAACACACTTACAGGACAGTAGCCACAGGCTCGACACACTGAACTATATTTAAACCATTAACTGGGTCTTTGTCCACTGACATAAAAGGTAAACCTGGGTACGTTTGGTCAATCGAATGAGTTCTATGTTCTGTACTATTCACTTATTATCACCTGTGGTGTAGAAGTATGCAAACACATCAATTTGTCGTTCTTCAAAAAAGCACAATAACAATTATTAACATTTTTACAAAAATGTGGTTTATTAAATTACAGGCATTCAAATTTTGTGACCATCTTGACTATAACTTTCCCAGTAATGTTAAAAGCACCAAATCAATTACAACCAAAATGCATCTATCTTTTGGATGCTTTTTTGCCATTAGAAAGACAATTTTAAAAGGGATGTGAATGTTTAAAAGTGTTAGGACAAATTCTGTATTCAGTAAAAGGGGGAAAATATGTAAGAATTTAAAGAGTGCAGTGCAATTCTGGAAAATAAATTGGTTTGCCTAGTCTGTACTCCTGTTCATTTTATACTGTGAGAGGTGTAATTAAGTATGACTTCAGGCTACATATCTTCAGTCATTACTGTACATTTTAGTTTTTCTATTGTTTCATTTTATTGAACCTATACACCAACATAATAATCAATTACATTAGCTAGATACAGGTGACTAATGAAAATCTGTTACTTATTCTAAATCATTTTTAGCCACGCTAGCAGCATGGCTCTAGGGATGGCAATGTCAGTGGGTTGGAACACCACTTTGGTCCAGACTATGCAACTATTGGATGCATTGTCATGAAATTTTGTACAGACATTCCTGGTTCCTAGACGATGAATCCTACTGACTTGGTTCCCTGAGTTTTCCTCAAGCGCCAATATGCGCTTAAATTTGTGATTTTGAGTGAAATGTCTCAACAACTATTGAATAGATTGACATGAAATTTGATAAAGACATTCATCTTCCCCTCAGGATGAACGGTAATCACTTTGCTGATCATTTGATTTTTCATCTACTCAAAATGTTTTATTTTCCCCAAAACTTTGGTGTATGATCACATACCTGCAAAATTAGTGACATTCCCATCAGCCTTGGCTGACACCGCTGTGCCTTAGAGACGCAAGCGTGGCTGTAGACTGTTTTGTGATAGGCTGTTCTAGGTATAAAACGTACTCTATTGTGTGAACATTTACATACTTTGACCCATAGTGCTGAAGAGACGGGAGGCGGCAGGGGAAGTGGCCCACATTCCTCAGCAAAAACTGCTGCTACATTGACTCATGACGTGTGTGAGTGTGCACAACCCACATCCCTGGGCATAAAATATGCCAGATATACTAACATCTAGGGTTGCAAATAATGGTTATTTGTGTTCTCAATTAATCTACCAATTATTTTTTTCAATTAATGGTTTAATTTAAAATGTCAGATATAGTAAAATCTTTAAATTTTTCCAGATGTCGAATTTCTTGTTTTTTCTCATCAACAATCAACACCCAAAGATATTCAATTTACAGTGATTTAAAAAAGAGAAAAGCGTAAATCCTCACATTTGAGAAGCTGGAACCACAGAATGTTTGATGAATGACTTCTACAACTAATCAAATACCAAAATAGCTGTAAGTTAATTTTCTGTTGATCAACAAATCAGTTGACTAATGGTTTCAGCACTCCTGACAAAAATACCAATACCCACACCGAGACCGGTTCTTCCTACTGTAGGTCCAACATTTTCAATGCAAAAACATGGCAGTGTTTTGTATTTGTATTTGTATAATAGTGTGCTGTGCGCAGGCTAATATGTTGTGATGATCTGCTTAGCCAAATATGCTGGTAGCGTATGCGTGTTTTTATTAATTGGCCCTGGCTGCGCACTAGAACAGGTGACCTGCTTGGAAAAGGGAAAATAAATGTTAAACAGGGTCGCATGTAACTATCATGACCCATTAACCTTGTTCATTATTTAACTTTTCCACCCGCTCTTGATAGGTCTGATAGGAAACAGAGGAGACTGCAGAACTCCATTAAAATGCATGTCAGATGTTATCTAAAGAAAACTCTATGACCTATATTCTCAGATGTGTTTGTAGTGTTTGAGTATGTGTGTACACATATTGGCTGATTTAAAGCCCTATGTGCAGAGGGGAGCCTGCTATCATAATCAGCATGCCTGCAGCTGCACAGTACACTGAATGAACCCAGCCCTCCTGATGGCCTTGAAATCCAATTTTCCTGTCAATCTATCGGACTCAGCAATGCGCCATACAGTCCCTCTCAAAACTGGATTTCTTGTGTACCATCTACATGCCTCTCTCATTAGCCTGCTTTGAGTGCTCTCCTCCAGATGATACCACAGATTTGGTTAGTGCGACTGATGTACTGCAGGATTATGCTGCTGGTGGCTAATATCGCTTTCATCATCATCATCATCATCATTTCCACCACAAATATACACTAAACTGGCTCTCCGGCTGAAATATCACCACAGGGAAATGCAAAAGGTGCACTTTCATCCCAAACTATGACCTTGGAACACCTATTCACGTGGAAGCCTGGAGGAAAGCAGTAGAGTCATGGTATTCTATAGCTAGAGACATGCAGACACGCCTAACTTCGTTTAAGATAATGAATAGGAATTACTGGACTCCATCAAAAATGTCAATGTTGGGGCTTAGGGAGGATACAATTGATGTTAGTGCGTCCCATTCCTGTTCTCTGTGCATCATAGAATTGTTTATGCTCAGCAGATGAACATGAGGTGTAATATTGTTGTATGATAGCCGGTGTTACACGCTGTCAAGAGGAATGTGCTTGTTCTCTGTTTAATTTTTCTTGGCTTTCTTTCTTTAAATTTGTATAGCGTTTGTAAATGTGTAATGTATGCTTGAATGTTGGAAAACCAATAAAAAAAAGTTAATCACAAAACAAAAGGTGCACTTTCTTTATGTTAAACGGCTCTACTTCCTCTGATAGTGCCACATAACAGAACAGAGTGCCAAGAGGTACCAGCATGCATCTGAATAAGTATTAGTTTTATTATTATTAGTGTTATTAGTATTATTATAACAGGAAATTGAAAAGTAAATCTACTGCTCTGCAGAAGATGACTGGGCTTCATTCATCTGCGAAATGGACACTTCTCTTAATATTTATTCAGCCTAAATTAATCGCTTCAGTAGATACAGTAAACACAGGGTTGTTGACACATCGATGCCTCTGTGCAACATATCTGCAGATGGTGCTCTGGACTAAATGTATTGAATCTACAGAATTGAAAGAAACCAGTAGCAGCATGGGCTGGATCACCCTCAGTCAAGGCAAGATTAGCCTCTGAAACACAGTGGGCAATGTTATTCCTCTTTTCTTCATAAAGACTGTGCTGGGTGGGAGGCGGAAGTAAAAACACATTAGCCATCAAAATTCAACCACGTCAATCTTCATAGTAATAGTAGGAAGCTTGGGGCATACTTCAGAAACATTCGCATTTACACATCAATAGAGAGGGCTGGCTGAGGCGTATTATAATGCAGAATATTCAGTATTCAGAATATACAGTACAATATTCAGTGGGCAAGGCTCTTTGAATCTCAATGACACTGTACTTGGGCAGAATGAAGGCAACAGGCGAGTGCTGTGAACTGTTGGACGCAATTATTCTGTATGAAGATGAGGTCCATGTCTGCATCAAACACAGTTGTGCTGAAGAGCATAACATTATGCAATGACGATCACATAACCGAGGGTCCGAGGAAAGCGTGGGAAGCCAACAAGGTCGCTGCACTTTGAATAACAGTACATAGAAAAGACATTAGCTGTGACCTTGGGCTATCTCTGTATGAAAAGGCAAAGCCACCAGTGAAGCTGCTGCCATAAAAAATGAGCTTCTAATGTTAAACATGGACAGAATGAAGTGAAAACACTGTGGAAAAAGCTGTTGTTTATTTAAGACAAAAAGTGCCTTATCTGAAAAGATGAAAAGAAACATTTTCTTTTTTAAGCAAGGGGGGTTAAACTGCACGTAGGAAACAATATGCCGGCCAGGTTGCAGAACAAGTGTGTTTTTATATTTGGAGAGCACAGGACCACATGCAAACCAACATGCATGAAAAAAATGCCGCCTCCTCATTCATTCAATGATTGTATCAAAAATGTAACAACATATGTGCGTGGTATCATGACAGTAGCAGAAATAAGCAATGAATTGGAGAGGATGATTATAGTATTTAAATCAATATGCAAAACAATTATTAATTCTAAGATGCACTAAATAATTTAACTATTAACCAAACTGAAGCAGGAAGTCTCACCCTAGTCTACCGGCCACCAGGATGCGTGTCACAGGTTATCAAGCACTGGGTCTACTGTCTGACTCTGGTTCATGAATGAATCTGCCGAGCCCAGGAAGCCCCCAAGTGGTTACTTCGACATACGGATAACAGTTTGGTATGTATAGGAAGTGTCATGACAGCGAGGGTGTAGGAACTGGCATCACCCTACATGTATCACCAGCATTTGACTAAAGTTAGGTCTAGTTGAGTATACAAGTTTGTTGTGCTGAACTATCTCAGCATTTCAAAAAGGACAAGACAAAACTATTTTCCCTGCGTGCCCAACAGCTCTTGTGTTTCCTGCTGCAAGAAAATGCTGATCACCAAAGGTTACAAGGTAAACAAGGTTAAGGACCAAGAGAACCTTTCCAGTCATATAGTATAATATATAGTATATAGTATAGCATATTGCGTTACAATATAGGCTACTACATATGACACTTCCTTTTACCCATCTTTAGAGCCTTGATTTGTATACAGAAAACTCAAAAAATATTTAACAGAAAAAAAGAAAAGGGAGAAGACCTTTACCAGAACATCTTTTGGTAATAGAGCAGTACTATTTCTCTTTCAGCACTTCATGGGGGAGAGAGACAGTGGGAGAGAAAGAAAGAGGAGGGAGGGTGTGCAGATCAGCAGTTTAATCCATATTTTACCATCCAAATCGCTAAAGGCCAAGCAGATTCAGACAGTTTCCTTTGGGACGCTGCTGATCAACTAACCAACCTCTTTACTGAACATGCCGATTCAGCTGCTTTCAGGATAATCCTTCATACTGGTAAAAATGGGCTCTGACCAGAGTCCACAAGTCCACAGGAAGGCTGTGGGCATAAACACACGTACACACACAAACACACAAGCAGAAGCTGTCTTCAAGCTGTCAGGTAGAGCTGCACAGAGGCTTTTAGTCTCATTAACATTCTGCATCTGGCTGGCACAGCGTGAGATCTTAAATGCTTTAGAACACATATTTTTGAATGGATTTTACTGTAATAAAAACCAGGTGATTTTCAATATTTTAGTAAATATCTTAACACACATAAATTAGATTATGCTGTAATTGTTATTACAATATTACTGTAATTTTGTCTGTGGCAAAGTGGGAAACTATGACACACAAGAAGTGTACAGACAAAGTAAAATCTTACCTTAAAAGCATTAGCACCCTGCCAAACCAATGGTGCCGTCCTATGGCAACATGGCGTTGCTCGAATCTTGAGGAAAAAGAAATTAAAATGTTATGGTCATTTTATCTACTGTGGTCGTTTTATGATGTCTGAGTGTGGTTATGTGAATTAAATACCTAACAAATCAAGGTACGTCATCATATTTATGTAAAAATCTTGTAATTTCATTATTGCCATAAAGCAGTCCTTCTCATTGATTTGCAACATTGTGCAAACTTGTTGCAAATAGGAAATGTTAAAATAGAAATGTTAAAGCAAGATTTGACTCTTATAAACTGTACACCAGTTGATACATGTCTATTTTCTTACAGTATCCAATGTCATATCACCCAAACCTAGTGGTTCACTTCAACCTATCCCCTCCAGTTCCCCTCCCCTCTACGTGCAGCCAGTAGTCGTCGTTACTGCAGCAACAGTGATCCCTATTTGGCTTCCCACCACGTGTCTGTTGCAACGTACAGGCGGAGATTTGAATCCTCTAGGGTTGTTGCCCTTCACCACTCATGATGGAAAAAATAGAATATGTTAAGTTTAACACGGGTGTTAATGGGGAGTCTGATCACTTTATCTCCAGTTGAGTGTAGTTTTATCCCCCCCTTCTGTAAGGAAAAAAGAAAGAAGCAATGAATGGAAGTGAGATAAATGAAGGTTTGGCCCGAGGTAGAACAGACCGGAACATTAGAGCATGTAGTGTAAAGAAAGAAGAGGGAAAACGAGGTGCAGAAAATGAGAGCAGGGTTAGAAATGGTTATTAGTGAAGGAGAGGAAAAAGGTTGGATGTGGACGGAGAGTGAGCACAGCTGGAGCCCTGTCTGCAGCTTTACTCTTGGTTACACCAGATGATGGGTGGAGAGGTCACGCATTGAGGGAGCTTTTACTCTGCCACAGGCTATCAGCGAGGTTGTGCTTTTAAAAAACGACTGCGCTGACAGGAGGCTGCTGCTGCTTGCTGAGGTCATTTCAAAGTAACCACCTGCATCTTTTGTCTGACTTACTGGAAACCTGCCTTACAGTCACTTAACACACAGAACTGCAAAGCCAGGTTTCCAGGTGACACTAGAATTATGAGGGAAGTACTGCAGCGAGCAGTAATCACATGTCAGGTCAAATTTGAAACACCTTGACTCACATTTTTAGACTGATAAAGATTTTTCGTGGTGATGTACAGTAAAGAGGCAATTTGAAACAATCTAAAACAGTAGTTCCATTAAGAAAACAGAAACAATGCTTTTCTGAAGATACAACCTTTTTTGTTTGTTTTGTTCCTCTTGCTAAAGTGATTTAACACTGGAGGTTACACTGTACCTTAAACCTGCCTTTTTATTTACCACTACGTCACTGATTACGAATTACAATTGCTGATTTTGTACTGCTGTATGCTAATACTACCAAACTAATAAACCTGAATGTATTATGCAGGCTAATACAGGTAATGATATTATGGGATGAAGGCCACATTAAAGGAGGTTTCACCTCTGAGGGAACACACAGATATTAGTTATGAATGCGGTAAGTAAGTAAAGAGATGACGTACAGAGATGATGAGTGAGTTTCAGGTTTCTCAGTATTTTTATGTCCTGTGATCTCAATTTTTAATTTTACTTATTACTTATTTACTGTATCTAATTATCACATGTGCCTGTATGTGACTTCATCACAAGTGAAATGCTGTTTGGTATGTGATGAAGTCACATGTGGCTATATATAAATCTATCACATGTGAGATGGCGTTCAACATGTGATAAACATGTGAGATGTGTTTCACATTTCACATTTTCACTTCATTACAAGTAAAGTCTTGCATTTAAAATCATACTTAAGTAAATGCATTACATCATAATGGATTTTCAGAGTTACATTGCTATATATTGTAGTACTGGATTATTATTACTGATGCATAAATGTGTAAGTAGTATTTTACTGTTCTAGCGGGTAAATATGGAGCTAATTCTACCTACTTAACATACTGTTGGGTAGTTTAATTCATCTCATCTTAGAAGATCATATGATTTGCCTGTAAAACCCTAAAACTATTAACTAAAGCTGTAGGATAAATGTAACGCAGTAAAAAGTACAATATTTGCCTCTGAAATGCAGTGGAGTATAAATGTAAAGTAGCATCAAATATCAAGTAAAGTACAAGTACCTCAAAATTGCACTTAAGTACAGTACGTAAGTAAATGTAACTTAACAATAAACCAAACCAAAACTTAACCAAATAGGCTTGACAGCAATTTCATCATTTAATTATGAAATGTACAATCTGGAGTTGCTGAGAGCATATTGTTTATTATCAGGATCATGGTGAGATACATTCCAAAGTGATTATATCAACCAAATATCAAACTACTGATGCTTATAAATCTCTGGTGACTCTATCTGCATATCAAGTGACCCTGCAAGGCTTATCAACCCCAAGGTTGAGAAACTCACGGTTAGAATCTGTATTTGTTTGTGGAGAAGAAGTCTGATACACTATGTTCTTCACAGCAGTAGCTTTTTAAGCGGCTGCATGTGTTTGTGTGTGTGTGTGTGTGTGTGTGCGCGCGTGTGCGAGAGAGAGAGTTTTACTGTATGTGTGTTTATTTGAAGAGATCTCTCAGCCAACCAGCCCAGCCAGCCTTGTCAGACTGACAGAGCATGGATGCTAAACGCTTGTATTAGCATATTATATAGAGTGACCTTCCTGCTCTCCACTCTGCCTCTTAAAAACTGTTCTTTTTCACTCCAGCCTTCACTTTCCCCCAGTAAAGACACATTAAGTAGCTCTGTATGACCCAAACTTTACTGCACTCAAGACTGTTCAACTGGGACAGATCACTCTCACTCAAATATAAATGTGTCTCCAAGAGTATGCAGCCATATTTTGAGGGTGTGTTTACATACAGCGTAAAAGGGCATAATTAACTGTTTCACCTCCAGCAGCAGCATTTCTGGATGGTCTCCCAGAGGCAGTTTATTGTTGCCACAGCTGCCTGATTCTTAATTACTCCACTGGTGATTAGTGGTTGTCCATAATTGGTATCGGGACTCCAGACTGTCATCCACCCACAATGCCCTTTGTTGATTGTGTTCATTGGTAAAAAGGGGAAGATGGGTGATGGGTCTCTCTCTCTCTCACACACACACACACAGACACACACACACACAGACACAAACACTCAGACATTCAGACACACCGTCAGTCATGCTGCCTTCATGTGGCTGTGCATGCAGCTGTGAGTGATGTTCTAGCAGGACACAAGGGGATATGTTACAGTTTATCCTGGATGCAAGAACAAAGGAGGTTCTCATGTATGAGGTTCGATGCTGATTTGCTGCCTCGAACACACTCCCATCATCATCGGTATTTAGCTTACTTTATTGTTTTTCACTTGAATTCCAAAATATAAATCTCCAAATGAGTTGCCATCAACAACCTTAACATCAGAGACGTCTTTTCCAGTGTATCACTTGGGCCAGATTTTTGAAATTGTCCTTGTTTTTTTCTGCAGGTGTAATCACTGTGCTCTTGAAGCGAGGTGGCATTCCTCTCATCAAGGCTGAGAAGGCTGAGTGCCTTTTGACTGACGTCAACAGCAGCAGGATTTTTACATACATTCGTCTAGAGTATTCTGCTTTGTACTATTTTAAAAATGTCTATGTCCCTGCATGTAAAAGAGCCTAAAAACAACAACAACAACAACAACAAAAAACACATTTCTGAGAAGTCTATAGTCTAAGTATAACTGATTCAAGCCAAGATGAGGTTCGCACCCTCAGAAGACTCAAGTGAATAAAAACTGCTGGAACTGGTGGTACTGGGGGTACACCCTGGACAGATTGCAAGTCTACCACAGGGCTGACAGCGACAACCATTCACACTCATTCAAACCCAGGGCAGACAATTTGACAAAAAAAATCAGATCTCATGGTCTACTAGCTTTTTTAGGAGGTTTCAACCACATTTCACAGTCTTCCTCAGCAGATTGAGTTTGCTTAGTCAAAGAAATAGGAATATTTCTCTGATATTGCTATATATCAAAATATGGCATATTTATGCAAAAATCAAATTGATGTTTAATGCAATGACCTATGTCCCACTACTAAAAACCAATAGTAATTATTTTAATTACATGTCACATGAAATCACTAATTTGGACATATGATCATCCTGATATGATACTACTTGCCTTTTATAGTCATTTGTATACTTTGCAAAAAACAGCTCATAACATATAACTTTAATCCTTTAATGACTGTACTGACTATTCTGTAGATCTAAGTAATTGGAAGTCAGTGGACTAAAAAAAAAACACCTGATGTCAGCCAATAAGTTAATGGAACTTAATTATACTCTGTCCAGCCAAGCTGATCTTGTTCCAAAACAAAACCGGTACATTACGATGCCTGTCGCAAGTGTACACATTAGCATTAGAGGGCCCTGGGGCCTCTTAGTATACCTGCCACGCATTTCTGGTGGCTTAGGCTGACAGATCGACCTGTCTCATTAAATCTAGTGTTATTGACTCCTGTTTAGCTGTGTGTTTGTGTGTGTGTGTGTGGATCTGTAGCTAGCAGGAAGCTGTAAAAGTCAGCATGTCCACTGTTTGACCTTTTATCACATCACCTCACTGATTAAGTCCATGTAGAGCTCAGATAGGGAGCACCAAAGCAACACTCTGTGGAGGAAAATCCATGAGATTCTACAGTGCGGGGTCTCCCACTGAGTTGAACATTAGTCTGTCTGTCACTTTCAGTTGCAAAGTGAAAGAAAAAGGCCCTGAGAGTGAGGTGATTTACAAACCTCAGACATGCATTATGTCTTTCTACTAGGCAAGATTTCAAATCTGGCCTGTAGCTAGGATTTTAGAAATGCAGAGTCCAAATTCCCTAACACAAGATTATGCTCCCATTTATATTTTTTTTATTATTTTTACTGTTTTCCTTTTTTCTCCGTAAGTGATGGTTGAAAGGCTATTTTAAATCCACATTGTGAGGTATATAATTCTATATCATTCTGGTGAGGAAATACTGAACCTAAATTTAACTTGGTAATATGGTTTGTTTGTTTTATTTAACAGTGAAATTTAGAGATATTGAGTCTAAAAAATATGAAAATCAGCTTACCAGGTTTAATTCGTGTGTATTTGTAAAATGTAAACTCCTCAGCAGCAGGTTGCACCAACCGTTCTTAAGCTCAAATTGGTGATAACGTACGTGTTAACTAAGGCGAGATCAACGCATCACTAAATTAAAACTAGTTCTTACGTAAGTAATTAAGTAATGTAACAGTTGACATATTCGAAACTTGATCAAAATGCAGTTTAATGATGATGTAAACTGGGAAGGTTTTCAATTACATTTTCCAAATTTATGCAATACACCAACAACGTTAGACTGAATGACCAAAAAACGCCATGCAGTTAGGTAAGCATAATCAGATAGTTCCCCCTCAACACATATTTCTACATATTTGCACATTTAAATAAAACAAAGTCATACCCACATTTACAAAAGATTGGCAGTTAAGTTCCCTATATTGTTTACCCCCCTAAAACTATTATATATAGGCCTATATTTGGCAGTTAGGTTACAACTTGTGATACTGCACTGACTTTGGGTTCACACATAAAATCTTTACTAACTATTGCAATTCCTTGTTATCAGGCTGCCAGAATAAGTCCCACGTGCTGCGGCACGTGTACTGACAAGAACTAGGAAAAGAGATCATATTTCTCTGCACTGGCTCCCTGTAAAATCCATAATAGAATTTAAAATCCTTCTCCTCACCTACAAAGCTCTTAATGGTCTGGCACCATTGTATCTTGAAGAGCTCATAGTACCTTATTACCCCATTAACACTGTGCTCCCAGAATGCAGGGTTACTTGTGGTTCCTAGAGTCTCCAAAAGTAGAATGAGAGCCAGAGCCTTCAGTTATCAAGCTCCTCTCCTGTGGAATCAGGTCCCAGTTTGGGTTCAGTACACAGACACCATCTCCACATTTAAGAGTAGGCTTAAGACCTTCCTCTTTGATAAAGCTTATAGTCAGGGATGGTTTAGGTGAGTCCTGAACCATCCCTTAGTTATGCTGCTATAGGCCTAGACTGCCGGGAGACTTCCCATGATGCACCTCTTTCCTCTCTCCTCCTCTCCCTCTCCATCTGTATGCATTTTTATCCCATTACTGCATGTTACTAACTCGACATCTTCTCTCTCCCGTAGTTTTGTGCTTTCTTGTCTCTTTCCTCTCTCCTTCTGTCGCTTTCAGCAGGTATTTCTACCTCCAGAGCTGCAGAGTCTGGATCTGTGGTTGTGGGCCACCTGCTGCCCCCGTGTTCCTGCTCGACAACTGCTACTACAGTTGTTGTTATTGGCTCTGTTAATATTAATTTATTAATATTACCATTACATTATTACTATTTTAAAATTCTAGGTGGTATTTGCATTGTGCTCCCTCTGTAAATAATATTATAAAGAGTACAGTCTAGACCTGCTCTATAGGAAAAGTGCAATGCGATAACTTCTGTTATCAACTGGCGCTATATAAATAAAATTAATTGAAAAAAATGTAATTAACAAATAGCTGATGCAACCCAATCCAGGTTGCTGAAATCCCCAAATTCCCAGAAACAATACTGAGGACATGACCTCAATGGCAGCTACGGGCCTGTTACCAATTCTCAAATATCCCTGAAAATAGTATGAAATTGCTTGTCCATGAATCCATCAAATTCCTGCGTAGTGATATGTTCATTTAAAATAACAGATACAAGAAAAGACCATGGCCAAATTCCTCCACACATGATCAAGAAGAAAATGAAAGAGACAGTTACAATTCATGTTTACTAGCAAAACTCATTTCTGCTTAAAAACCTTACATACCAGACATTATGCAAGCCAAGCAGTAACATGTTTGAAGGTGCACTCGTACATGTCCTGTGGGGAATTCTTTTGTGAGAGCACCCATGACAATTCAAATGGTTTTCCAGTGATGTGACGCTCATCTGGGGAAAAATAAGCCTCAGTCAGTTTTCAGTTTCAGTTTTCAGTTTCAGTTTTATTTTTGTGTAGCTAGCCTAAGGTTCATTATACAGTATTTTCCATTCCTGGAAAACAAAGAAACTGCTGCTAGTGCAAATAACACAATTTTACCGAATTCATAAACATTATCTGATTGCAGTCTGGAAGTCAGCCAGCACTCCCATCAGCCCTAGAGGCATTTCCAGGCATGGCTTGGATGCACCTGCCTGCTGTAGCCCAGTCATCCCCAAAATGCTGTACTAAAGGGAGTATCTGAGAGACTCCAGGGACTCCCCAAGGGAAATAAGGAATAACTACAATGCCTTACTATCTCATTTACTAAATGGCATCACATTGAGAGAACAGAAGAATAAATACACAGTCATGTTTCTGTTGCTGCAAGGTTTTACATTCTCCATATCGACCGACAGGAATCTCCTCAGCTGAGTTTTGATTTTAAAAAAATCTACAGACACCTCAGTTCATACTGAGGACAGTGTTCAGGCTGTCGAGACAATTCCCAAAGGTGAGGAGAGTTCAACCTGGCAGCTGTTTTCCCTCCTTTGATTCAGATAATGACATTAAGTTATTTTGTGTGGGAGTCCGACCGTCATTTTTGGTGAGCGTTTAACTACAGAAACCAAACAATTAAGACTAGTTCTCATTAGTATTACTCAACTGTTTCATTAGTCGAAAGAAATAATCAAAAGATATTTAATCAAGAGTAATGGATAATCAAATATTAATTTAAGTCATTTATACAGATAAAAGTACAAAATATTTGCTAGTCAGAGTTTCTAAAATGAGACAATTTGCTGCCTTTTACCCTTTTAATATCATAGTAAATTTGAGGTTGACAAAATAATCCCACCACAAGTTCAATTTAGTAGCTGTCCTGGAGCTTTCAATCATCACACAAACTTCCTCAGTAGATAAAGTGGAACTGTAAATGTTCAAATTTCCATTTTTTTAAAGGACTTTTTGTCCATGTTAGATTAAAAATTGAGATTGAAGGTTCATTCTTGAGCTTCAAAACAGTGGTTGACAAAATTTCACAGCAAGGTCCATAATAGTGGCAATATAAATATATCATCTTCTATAACCAATATATATAGATAGATAGATAGATAGATAGATAGATAGATAGATAGATAGATAGATAGATAGATAGATAGATGAGGTTATTGGAATGTTTTTTCAGACAAAAGAAGACATTTGAAGACATCACATTAAATGATTAACCAATAAAGAAATTATAAATAAATTACTCTATTTGACAACACAATATCCCAGGTTATTTTCCATTATTCAAACATCATCAGCAAAAACATAAAGCAAAACTATGACAGATTGCAGAGTGATGGAAATATATCGTCAAACTCTGTGTGGAAATGTGAAAGGAAAGTGATGCCTGGGCTGCTGTACATGCAGCCTTTGTACAAAGAATGCTTTGGTAATAGGGGGAAAACATTAAGCACGTGAAGGTCAGTGTCCCAGTTGAGGACCACAAAAACACAAAAAAATCCCTACAGGAATACTTCGGGTGAATTGCAACATTAACTAGTGAAGTAACAATACTAGCTACATCAACCCGGCATCCTTATCTGTCTTTTGATTTTATAACAAAATAAAATTTGTGTCATTCGTTCATGTGTTGGCTACTTACTCAGAGTTGCTTTCAGGTCGCTTTCACCTCAGTCCCATCAGAGAGAAGAAGTCCCGTTTCTGTCTGGATTCAGATCCAGATAGCAGGTTGAACACTCGCTGCTCCTCAGATTGAAGGATCTGACGTGAGTTCAAAACCGGGATCAGTGCAGACCGGATGGTAACGGCACTGACATAAAATCACACACACGGTTGGTCATTCATTTATTCTCCGTCCTTCCCTCGCGCTGGTTTGAGGGATTTTACCGGAGGATCCCGGATCCACGACCTCTTTCCTTTGCGGTTTTCTCCTTGAGAACTGTGCGCCCTTCACGTGTTGCTCGTAAAATCAACTCTCCCAGTTGTAAATTTAGATCAACGGAATATGTCTTCTTTCTTCACCTTATAAGGTGTGTTAATGGTGTGATTTAAACAGTAAAAAATGTAGACAACTTTTTTTGGCAAAGCAGTAGATCAACAAAACAAGAAATGCACATTGCTCAGAAAACAAGAGATGAAATGTCAAATAAGTCCTATGACAAATTTTAAATGGATAAATTGATGATTGGGGTTATGTGTGGCCCTGACAATGCCAATCTATCCTTTAGGTGGCTGTTTTATTTTTAAAATCAAACGGTTCAGAGCTACTTTGGGCTGCCAGTGTAGGCCCATAAAGAGGGCAAATCACCTAATTGATGTTATAAAATAAAAAATGCATAGCAAAAACATTTTTTTTTGGAGAATGCCAAACATATACACACGTGCAGATTTTAAATTTCCAATCATCCAAAACTTAACATCAAATTTTGAGTTTTGCTGCAGCATGTACCGTTGTGTTGCTTCTTACGATTATCCACAGTGCAAGCACAGTAAGGCACATAGCTCAGGGCCCCAGATCATCAAGGTGCTCATAAGGTGCAGTTTTATATGTAAATACATTTGCATCATAGTCTAATTCCATTCAGAATATGTGCTCGTAAAGGCAACATTTAAAATGACATTTGGGAAATAGGCTCAGAAAAAATAGTGTGTATCATGTTAAATGTGTGTTATGATGAGCAGTTATGTGATTTGGACACTGCTGATGTCTTGTGGTGACAGGTTAAGGTTTTGTGGGGGTGACCGTTGGGATGCATAATATATTTTTGGCCCAACCACGCTTTGTTGGATTGCTCATAGGATGTTCATTTTGTGATTGTTCTGATTTCCGACAGCAAGTGAAGGCAGCACTAACGATAGAACAAACGCTCTCACTCTAGTCCTGATTGGCTCAGATGAAAAAAGCTGGCTGTGGCCACACTCAGCCCATATGTCCCCCTCCTCGGCCCCCTCAAGACTCAAAAGGCGGAGTGCCCAGATCATGGTGGAGTTCTCTCTCCATCATTCAGTATGAGTCAGGTCTGAGTCTGATGTGTCTGTGCACTGCTCCTCTACTCTAGAAACCCCTGTGCATTGTAATTTATAGATATAGAATATAATAGATAGAGTACTTTATTAATACCAATGAGAAATTGCAGTGTTGCAACCACATACTTCATTAAATCAAACGACGCAAGTAGGAAACAAAATACAACAAAAAGCCAAAAACAGATGATGAAATAAAAAAGCTGTGAATAGAGACTGAAAGTAAAACCATAATGTTAAACACTAACATGCATTGGCAAAACTCTGGATTAGTACATCATCACATACCTACTAAGAATATGTTACACTAATGTAATACATTCCAATAAAACAGTGCTTTAATTAATTAAGAGGAGCTGCTTCAACTTTATTAGTCTCAAGGCTAACATTGCATTAGACTGCATTACACTGTAAGATGTTTCTACTATATGTTTGCTCTTCCATATATCTAAATGCAGTGGACAAAATATTAGAAACACCTTTTGATAGACTCAAGTTCAATAAAGCATCACCACAAAGTACAGGCTCAAAATTTTAAACGTACACTTACTGCAGGTAAAGCTGTGAATGTGAGACTTGACTTACATGAGACACGAAAAGAAAGACATTGAGGTCTCAAGTTCTTATCTGGTAAATCCCAGAACAATTAGAATAAAGAAGAGTGTCACTGTCGTCATTCAGCTTTCAGTCACCTGAAGACTGAAGAAACGATTCTGCAAACTGAAAACATGCAAATGGAAAGCAAATCTGTCTGTAATGTTACAATTTGACTGAACAGTTGTCGATTAAACTTAATGCGTTAAGTTAATTAACTCATTTACAGTTTATGCATGACACAATAATAAGAACTTTTTTAATTAATTCTGTAACATTGTAGGCCTGTATCAGTAGTATGGTTATAAGCTTGCACACTTAACAAGTGAAACTTTAACTGTATGTAGCCTAGCGAGCAGCTTCGTCTACTTTGGCTGAATATACTGAGTAGACCTACTCCCCGCAGACTCGGGCTGGCATCTCTTTCACCACTGCTACTATCTTATAACCGGGGAACTCTCTATTGTGGCTCAACCACAGTATTGTTAATTTGCGGATAGTTCCTTGGAAACAGTAAACCTTACCTCCCACGGTCCAAGGGCAACCACAGTAACTGATATCACCAGAGGACAGCCACTGTTTACCTCCATCCATGGAAACGGGCCCCTGCTGGATTCTTTTCACAAGGGATACATATACAGTGAAACAGGATTCCTGTCCTTTTACGATCTATCTTGGTCATTTTTCAACACAGCACTGGCATCTTTTAAATAGGATTCTAATCGCAATAAAATGGAAAAACAAGCAATTAAAGTCCTGAAGATTGCCTGAAATAACCCAATCGTGTTTTATTAATCTTTGCTGTCCACTTCTAAGACTATTCCTACATCTTTATACTATGAATTTTCTTGCAGCTGGTGAACTTCATTCTGATTCTTACCCTATAAGCTAGAGGTCAAAGGTTACAGAGCTGGCTAATGTAGAGCCCCACTGTCTGTTCAATACCACTCTTTCCTCTCTGTTGTTCATTCCTATTTTCAGATTATTCCTAGCATCTCCCAATGCACTTTTCTTCCATACCTGACTACTCACCCACCCACCTGTACACATGCACATACACACCATCTCCTCATGTGGTGTAAGTGTACAGGAGGACCATGTTGTGACAAACTGGTGATAATACACTTGTGTAATCTTCACATTCCACTTGTCTTAGATGTTGATCCTTTAATGTTTGAAGGCAGCAGAGCATATGGTCTCAGTAAAGTGCAGACAGGGCTGGAATTTAAGGCTTAGAAATCATTAACAGTTTAAAGAAAGGAAAAGAGATTATTTTCACTGCCACAAGGCTCATGGAGCTCAGCGCCCCTGAAGCCTGTGGAGCTTGAAACTGTAGTCAGTAAGCGTTAATGCAGCAGTTCATTAGTCTCTCACTGCCAGACATTCAGGACCTCCACACTGTGTTTGCGCTATTCCAGCTAATTGAGCAACAGCTCAGCCCAGGGATGCAGCTAATTTAGTGCATAAGGTGTCAATGTTGTGACCTGTGGGTTGAAATTCGCTATGGACACTAATATTAATTTTGATTTTATTCTATTAGTTTATTTGTAAAGGAATATGTTCAATGGTCGACAGAAAAAATAATAACTTGTATTTATATACAGTGGCAGCTTTCTTAAGGAAGTGCTGTACAAAATGACAGCAACAAACATTAAAACAGCAATCAAAATAAAAGCATGAGTAATTATGAGTAAAACATCAAATAACAAGAATACATAAAATGAAAGAAAAAATACACTAAAGCACACAAAAAAGATAATGCAAAAAACTTGAAATAAAAGTAGGTTTCAAAAGGGCAGATACAAAAAAAAAAATAGAAATGTAAATGAGTTAGCCTAAGGCATATTTTCATCTGCTGACGCTGGTCAGATGTTTAACAGGGACTCTAAAAAAAAGGATAAAACAATAAGACTTAAGCTAACATATACAAAAGAGCTGCAGTAAAATATTGATATTTTTCTGACAAATTTCAAAAACAAGACAAACTGTATGTGTGATTATCTCACCCCACTGCTAGAGTTATTTCTGGTTTCCCTAGTTTAATTTGAAGCAATATTATCAAGAACATAAACTGCATTGTTTTTTCCCCACACACGTTTCCCATTAGTTTCTGTGCAAATGAAAAATTCAAGTTAAACTTTGCACACACAGTTTTTACACACAAAAGGCACAAGCCTCTCCTACTACTTTGACAATGGACTCAAGAACAAGAGAGGCTTTTTCATTTTTTGGATTTGACTGATGTGTTTGTTTGATGAGCATCACCTGTTTTAAATTGTAGGGTCTGTTTTCAGTATTATTAAGAGCTGAGTGGACAATGGTGGATGACTGCATATATCACACATGTGAATCTGAAATAATTATGATAAATTCTATTTAGCATCCATACCTGTTCTCATTTGAATGAGTCTGTCTAACAATGTGCAACAATCCATGCTGTGTGAATACTAATTTTATTCAAGTATTTCTTTAGAATAAGTAACTATACAAAAAGTTTGGATCAATAATATAAACTGGTTGTATAGCATATAACATATAACATATCAAACAGCACAGGTCATAAAATACAGATTTTAGCTAAGAAATTGTGACATTTGTCCCGAAGCTGACCTGTCATTACGAAATCTTGATTGACAGACGTTGAGCTAATCAGACAACAGAATAGTCCACTTGCCCAATCATAACGAAGAGAAGGCGGGACTTAAAGGTACCAATGAGGTGGCCAGGGCTTTGCCATACATGGTTATCGGATAAAAAGGAACAGCAGAAAGTTTACAGCCCATGAAACTCTCAGAATGAATGGAACAGCTTATTCCAACTTTGACAATCAAGAACATGTCCTGAAATTAGGAGAGACGTTTGAGAAACACCCTAAAAGTGCCTACCATACGGTGCGATGTAAGTGAGATTTTGAGTCACTAGGATACGTCTGGCTTTTACAGTAGCTAACAGTAGCATGCTAGTTAGCTTTTTAGCTAAAACTCCGAAGGCAGCCGTTTGACATTTAGCCACGTTAGCCGCCTCGTCAGTCCATTTCTATCCGCCTGCTGTTGGCTCGTTTTAGTAACTTAAGCTGACAGTTCTCCGTGTTCTTTGTCGTCGTCATAAGCTAGTTAACTCTCAACTTTTACAAACAATTGATGCTCCAGCTGTCAAAATGTTAGCTAATGTTAGCATTGCGTCGACCTGTACACTACCACTATCTGGTGGTACGGGTAGACAACTGCAGCACTGACGGACCAACCGTCGTTGTGTTTGTATAATATCTATAAATATAACAATGCTACTGTTGTTAATGTTGAGCATATAATATTTAAATGTGTATAATATGGACAAATAACGTTACTTCCTTTTCTTTTTTTTGTGTGTGTCACAGATGACTTCAAACCAGCCTCCATTGATACAACATGTGAAGGAGATCTTGAAGTGGGCAAAGGAGAGCAAGTCACTATTACTTTACCCAATTTAGAGGTCAGTGTTTGATGCTCCAAAGCTCCTCTCCACCAGAAATATGTGGATGTTTGGAGTTTTCACAAATCATTGATGATGATTGTTAAACCTTCTTTGTGTTGAGGGCCTTAACTCCCATTGAGGCTTTAAAACAGCCTTTAGACCTTTTATGGTGATAAATAAAAATACGGATTACATGATTGATCAGTAAACAGTTAACGATATTTTTAAAAATAAAATAAGTAACACAATTTGAGACTTTACTTTTAGTGTCTGGTCAAAACTCTCTAGGGGACTCAGTATTTCTAAAATCTTGGCTACATTCCTGCCTGTGTTGCCTGTTTTAAAAAAAATATATATATATATATTTTAGGGTTCAAGTGCTCCAGTAACA